>NW_020837955.1:22443606-22493074 GCF_003676395.1 Aethalodelphis obliquidens
CACACACACACACACACACACACACACACACACACACACACACACACCCCATACATGCCACACACCATCCTACCATTTCCTTTGTGGCTTGGCACTTACACAGCAGCTGGTGTGCTGTAAATAGACGTGCAGCTACAGGGCTGGCATACCAACGGACCCAGAGGTGAGACATCTGGTAACACAGATGCAGCATGGTAGGGAGACACAAACTGCCCAAAAAGCGCTCATCTCCCAAGATCTGTGCCAAGGATCTGACCAGTGCCTGTTTGGGCACCATGCTTTCCAAACAGATGGGAATAGATTTGAGCCAATACGAATATATGGTGAAAAGTCGTCCGCTCCCCTGTGATTTGGAGGGGTGCCAGAAAAGTGAAAGCAGTCTTTTTCTTTTAAAAGTCAGCTCTTCACTGTCACCTGGGCTGCACACATTCATCAAGCACTGTCAAGCAGTTTTTGCCCAAGTTTCACCACAGCAGAGTGAGCCTTTAAATAAATGCCTTACCTTGTTCATGGAGATGACAAGAGGATTCATTAGGAAGTGTTAGCAATGCTCCTGCAAGATCAGTGGATGAGAGAAAACTCACAGAGTGCGTTATTAATAATGGAATGAGGTCACACTCCATAAAAGTCCTGTAACCCATTTCCAGTATAGAGAAGGCATTTTGTAAAAAGGCCCACTTTTTATTGAAGTATTTAAGAAGCATAATGCAATGTAATTTGTGTTCTTAACCAGAAAAAAAAAGTACATACAGGAGAAATGTTGGGGAAAAAACAATGAATCCATTCACCTTGTTACTTCTTCTTTGTGGTTTAGAAGAAGGGTCATTTTTTTCCCTAAAAGGATAAGCTTATTTATTCATGGTTCTAATACTTTTAATCCTTTGCATCCACTCAATTAACTATTATAATACAAAGAACTAAAACTAACTGCAAGGGACATTTGAATCTTCACATATGCAGAAATAAGGTGTTAGATGTCTTGGTGTAAAGTAACAGCCCTGAATAAATGTAATTCTCTTATTCTCAGGTACATTTGGCTCCAGAAAGAGGCTAACAAATTTATTTCCAAAGTGGAGGTCTCTAGGGGGCTTTTGTTCAATAGGAACAACCTCAAGACAAACAGCAATGAACTTAGATAATAGGAACTTGAAATTGGAGTAATTTCTTCTGCCAGAAAATCTCTTTACTTCTATTTCTGTCTTCCTAAATCTCAGCTTTCTATCAATGCTCCTTGAATTTCATCTTCCTTCATGAGACGAACCAAATCTTCTTAACCTAAAAGCTGTCTTGCACCTTACACCTGTGACCTTATCTTTTACCGTGTTTTCAGTTTTTATCAGTGCATTTTATTTAGGGTATGTATTCTTTGTTTTACCAACGTGATCATAAGTTCACATATGGCAGCGTCAGTGTTTCATCCCCCACAGCCTCAATTACATTCTGTTAATATAGCATGTCCTTCAATAAATACCTGCTGATGCTTAAAAAAACAACAGTAAGAGATGACATAAATAAAGCGCTCTTAATGTGCCAGCCATTGTTCTAACTGCTTTCATGCATTGTCTCATTCTAGTCATCACAACACTCTACAAGATGGGCGCTGCTGTCTTCTCATTTGTACAAATAAGGACAGTGAGTCTCAAACATGTTCGCCCTAGTTGCCTAAAAATGTACAGTTAGGAATGTGCAGGGCCTGGACTTGAATTCAATTCTGGCTGATTCCAGTGACCCACTATGTTATATCGTTTCTTAAATTCTTCCATTCCTTGGAGAAATCCCAGTCCCCTGACAGTGCATCCTTTAATGTTCAGTTAGAAAACTTTTTAGTACCTATTATCTTACAGATAAAGTCCAGTTCCTTAAATTAAGTAAGAAATACAAACAGGTCAGGATTCACTCTACTAATTGGCCAGTGAGTACTAGCTGGACACAGCAGGTCTAAGAGAGAAGAAAGCCTGCTTTTCTAATACACAGAGCCTCACTCATGCATTAAAGCCACCCCTGATGTCTCTCTCCAAGCCTTTTCAGTTGCCTCTGCTCCCAACCGGCAATGCTGTGGGTGCTAATTTGATATCGCCCGCAGAGTGTAAAGTCATCATATAATTGATGATAGGCCCTCTAGGAGCTCTTCTGCGATTAAGAGATCATTTGAATACAACCGTCTCTGTGGTCCAAAAGCAGTAAATAATGTGCAGCCAAATGGCTTTGACATTCAGATTCCAGGCATTCTAATGCATGGGATATTTCAGTTCACTCTGATAGCTTGAACTGGAGACTGGCTTTCTTGATTGACTCTCTATTAATGGTGAATTGCTCAGTTCGTTAACAGGATAACTGCTGGAGAAAGGGAAATAAAATCATAATGGCATATGTTTGCAAGAAATGACTTCTCTATAGTAAAGATTTATAACCTTGTACATTCCTCCATTCAATAAACATTTATTCAGCACCATCCCCGTACCAGGTATTGTTTTAGGAGCTGCAGGTACTGAGATGAACGATACAGAATCTCTGACCGCTGGAGTTACATTCTAGTAAGCAAGACACAAGATGTATGTATTCAACTACCTTATCATCTAACTTCAGCTAGTGGTAATTGCTGTAAAGAAGGAGCACAATAAGAGCACAGAGAGGAGGAAGGAAGTGATAGATGGTCAGGAAAGGACTGACATATGGAACTGACATGAGCAGGTAACTGAATGTTGCAAAGGAGCAAAGGATGAAAATCTGGGAGAAGAGCATCCAGGCAGAGGGAACGTCAAACATAAAGATCCTGAAGTGGGAACAAAATTGATCTGTTTGAAGAGTACTAAACAGTCACGCTGGCCACTGTAAAATGAGTGAGGAGAAAGTTCTAGATGAGGAGATTGGGAAGGTAGGCAGGGGCCAGACCATACAGAGCCTTGGAGGCCACCTTTAAATTTGAATGTGAAGCCGTTGGGAGATTTCCAGCAAAGGAACGGCATGGTCAGATTTACATTTAGAAAGATCACAGCGACTGCTATGTAGATAATACTGTATAGGATGCAAAAAAGATGGAGGGGAGATCAATTAAGAGCTATTTCAGGAGATGACAAATTTTTTTGGACTAAGGTTTATGGAGGGAGACAGTTGAGAGTGTTCAGATTCAGGGTATATCCTTGAAGCTACAGCTGTCAGGATTGGGGGTTAAATGGATTGTGGTATTTGAGAATAAAAGAGGAATTCTATATTCAAGGGTTAAAAAAGAGACTTAAAATGCTAAAATACCAAAAGTAAGCTTCACAAACTGTATTTTCTTCTTAGCCACATTTTCATAGTTTAATGGACTATTCCCAGTGGGAATTCCTCAGAATAGAACAGAAAACTCTTACTCTTTTGAAGCTCAAGAACTAGTGTTGTGACAAGTTCTGCTGTTAAGTTTCTCCTGCTGACCCAGAACAGACTGCCCTAACTCTCTGCACCTCAGTTTCCTTTTATTTGAAAAGCGCAAGTGAGAAGCAAGAATTGGAAAACATCTAAAGTTCCTTCTGGCTACATTCTTTAAGCAAATGGTTAAGCTTCATAAGTTGTAAGGTTTAATTTTAACGTAAGTAAGCAGTCCATAATGAGATGTACTTTCTAAAACAGAAAATAATCATCGTTATAGTTTTCTCCCTAAAGTTAGAGTAGATCCTGGAAGTTGATATGGTTTTTGGCAAATACAATCTGAAGAATAACAAGCTCTACCTCTCAGATCAGAGTCTGTGGGTCTTTGAATCCTCCTGGATGCCCATACTTTAATTTGGAATCCTTGCGGTGAAAATATTTCCCTTGGACGTTCACCCAGGATAAGTACTAAATCCGGAACTACTTTTCCTTCCCTCCTCTCCTTCCTCCATAAGAACATATTGTTTGGTTAGAAAGATATCTCGGCACTAAAAATAATTGTCAAACCATATAGCTTCCAGTTAGTATCCTTATGGTCAATGCCTTATCATATATTTGAAAATTCTTTACTTTCTGAATCAAGAATATGAAAATGAGAATAAGAGCAAATATTCTAGATGAAAGAATCTCTTAAAAGTTAGAATGCCTCAAATCTAAAATACATTTTAGAGAGGAAATGTTAACATTCTCTAATTGGTCTTAGCCTGAATCCTTCAGAAAGCAGAGCCTGAGCCCAAGGTTTATATGCCGCTATTTTATTAAGAAAGAAAATCAGAGCGAGGCAGAAGTGAGAAAAAAGGAGAGGAAGGCGGGCAGAAGGGCAGGCTAATTCAAGGCTCTTTGTTGAGCTGGTGCCACTGAAAATGACTATTTGGTCTTGTAGAACTATCTACTGATAATCTGCATAAACTTCATCTCAGGTAGTTTATCTGGGGGAAGTGTTTATCCATCAGCACCCGTATCCTGTTGGTCAAAATTCATTCCATAAGGTGTTAACTCCCTCACATTCCTGACTTGCACAAACAAGGGGACCAAGGGAAGTCCTGCAGTGCCCATTCCTCCATGTCAGTGGGGAAGTCCTGGGGGAGGAGGCATAGACAGGGTTACCCAGTTGAGATGCCGTTGTGTTCGGCAGGCATCCAGGTGGACAGAACCGTGCAGAGTTGGTCTCCATAGCAGTGGCCGGAGGCAGTGAGTGTCTGAAGTGATGCATAAAAGGCGTCTGATTCAACATATCCCTCCACTAACTGTCCAAATGCAAGAAAAAGGGAGGAATGTCTCATTAGCAAAATATGTAAGAATGACTTAGAGGACTCAGCCTACAGTAAAACTGATGGGAGTTAACTGTTGTGTGTCTACCGAACGAAACAAAATAAAACAAGGCAAAACAAGCAATTCCCTGTTGGGCAGCATTAACAAGAGTAGAGGGTCTGGAAGTCTGTAGAAGCTAATACCGTTTTACTCTGTGCTGGCCCTGTTCCACTTAAAGCAGAAGAGGATCAAAGCAGAGTGCCTATAAGAGCCAGGCAAGTTATATACATTGTGCTAGAGAAAGAGTCACAGATAAAGGAATCGGAAAATTGTTACTTGAGGAGTGAAAAGGAAAGAAACTGTGCTATTTATTCTATATCCTAATAGTTGAAGCAGTTCAAATGGAAGACCACTGAGCTTATTCTGTGAGGTACAACCTGTAGAAATAAAAACAACTGGTTACAGCCATTGTTTTAAAATAATTAATTAATTAATTTTAATTTTTGGCGGTCCTGGGTCCTCGTTGCTGCATGCGGGCCCTCTCCAGCTGTGGCGAGCGGGGGCCACTCTTCGCCGCGGTGTGTGGGCTTCTCATTGTGGTGGCCTCTCCTGTTGCGGGGCACGGGCTCCAGGCGCGCGGGCCTCAGTAGTTGTGCCTCACGGGCTCAGCAGCCGTGGCCCACGGGCTCCAGAGCGCAGGCTCAGTTGTAGCCCACGGGCTAACTTGCTCCACGGCATGTGGGATCTTCCCGGACCAGGGCTCCAACCCACGTCCCCTGCATCGGCAGGTGGATGCTTAACCACTGCGCCACCAGGGAAGCCCAGGAGACAACTTTTAAGTAGTAAAAGCTGTTCACATATCGAATGTGTGCCTTGGAGTGAGGTGGAATAATACCACAGGTGTTAGTGTACCTTAGCGGGTGGAGAAAGAGAACCAGCGGTTTCCGACTCATAGGATATGTGTTTGAACACAGACCCTCGCATTTCTAGCTAGGTGATAACTGACAAGTTGCCTGACATCTCTGAGTCTGTTTCCTCAATAGAATAATAGTAATATTCTCAGGGCTAATACAAGAATTATAAGATATAGGCTGGGGGAAATGGGGAGAAGTTGTTTAAAGCATACGAATGTTGAACTGAATAAGAGGAATAAGTTCTGAGGATCTAATGTACAGCAGGGTGGTTATACCTAATAATACTGTTTGTGTACTTGAAAGTTACTAAAAAATTAGAGAAGTATTCTCATAAAAAATGGGAACTATGTGAATGTATTAATTGATTTAACTGAAAGAATCATTTCACAGTGTATACGTATAGCAAATCATTATGTCGTATACTTTATTTTTATGTTTTTACCTTTTTTTTGGAGTATAGTTGATTTACAATGTTGTGTTAACTTCAGGTGTACAGCAACATAAATCAGTTATACTTATACCTATAGCCACTCTTTTTTAGTTTCTTTTCCCATGTAGGTCATTACTGAGTAGAGTACTGAGTAGAGTTCCCTGTGCTATACAGTAGGCCCTTATTAGTTATCTATTTTATATATAGTAGTGTGTATACGTCAATCCCAATCTCCCAACTTATCCCTCCCCCTTTTCTCCCCTGGTTGTATATTTTAAATATATTATGATTTTATTTGTCAATATACCTCAACAAAGCTGGAAAGAAGATAAGAATGTTGCTCAGTAAAGTAAAAAAAAAAAAATACAGGATATAATATGTGGCTGCATATAACTCTCTAGGAGTACTGAACAGGAATACTGGTATCCATATTCACTTTCATTACTGAGAGCTAGTAAGTATATTAAAATAAAAGAATGGAGGGAGAGTTTCTTGGGTTAGAACGATGAGCTTTAGCATCCCACACATGGCTGATGCTCCCAGGTCCATAAACAGCATGGGCTCGAGCAAGAAAAGCCTGTGTCCCCCAGAGCCAACACTCATTTAATGGCAAGAAATGCAATATTCTTAAATGGGGCTCATTTGAATGGAAAACAAGAAGCTCAAATTGTAATGAGCCTCCAAGGCATTTTATAAAGCTCTCATTAGAAAATAACACAGCCAACAGACTCTATGGGTACCTAATCTAAGAACAAATAACATGAATGAGATGCTAAACATTCAAAGCCTGTACCATTTGCTTAAAAGCATAAATTCAATTGGTCAGATGCCAAATTAAATGTAAGAGAGACAAACAAAATATTACCATAGTAGAAAACATTATTAGAAATTAAGCAAATGAATAAACATTCCCCCCTCTGGTGAATATTTGTAGCAATTATTGAAAAATTTTGCAAGCATGTGGTATTTTAACAAACCTTAGTATTGTATGATGTGCAATTGTAAGTGAGGAAGCTCTGGGGTGTTTTGCTCTGAGAACTGGATGGTGCTCTGGCCTTGCTCCTAATGAGAGGCAAATAAATAACATACAACATCAATTTGGCACACAGATGGTGGTAATGAATGAGCAGCCTAGACAGCCAGCTCTTCTCGGTTGGGACAGGTGACTCCATGTGTAGCAAGTTTCTGGATACTAATGGGAGATTAGGCTGTCCAACAACTTCATGAGGTGCAGATGCTTTATAGGAGACATCACTGCAACTGGCCCTTTTGAGAAAAATCAGTGTGTGTTTTTAATGTCATTAAAATCAGCTTGGAATCAAAAAAGTTTTCAAACACACTGAAATCTACTTTTGTTTGACATCATTTAAGAACTAACTCTTACATTTATCCAAACACCATTCGTCATCTATTCAGCCAGCCAACCAGCCAGCCAGCCATTCACTGGTCATTTAAAGCATGGTCCTTGGAGTTTTGCTGCCTGGTTTCTGAATCTTGAGCCTCAACTGAGGCTTAATAATATAACCATGGGCAAGTTATTTAACCTTCCTAAGCTCCTTTAGTTTCTTCATGTGTAAAATGGATCCCTCATAGATTTCCCATGTGCATTAGAGTTTAAAACTCCTAGCACAGGGTCAGGAACAAAGTAAGTGCCCGGTTTGTGTGAGCAGTAATCATTTTTATTTCATTCAAATTTGAGTCATGTGCCTGTTAACCACTTGTATTCAAAAGCTATACCCAATAATCCTTCAGCTGTTATGCTCCCTTCCTTAGTCACTTTCCACATTAAAGATAGGAGAGGAAATCACCCACGCATTGAATATTGCTCATCTCCAGAAAGCAGGGCGGTTACCTACATCTCCTTTTGCTGGGCTGCTTCTTACGAGTAAAATAGGAAGGCTTGTATTCTTAACTTTCCCCAGAATTCAAGCTATTCTACCTTGGATGGGGCAATCAGGGCCGACCAGGACATGGGGTGGGATGTACATAAACAGCTTTGGCACTTTTCATCCCTAATGATCATCAGTTTGAAGGCAGTACATGGCCCTTTGTTCACAGACTATCCTGAAAATAATCCTGCTGTTACCTAAGGGACCTGAAAAATAGGGTAACGTTCCTGGGCCACCAGCATTCACTCAGGGGACGTGTTTATAAGACGCAGCTCACAGTTTGAATCAGATTTTATTTTCTTCACTCAAATAAGCCCTTACACCACCTCCCTCACCTCTATGACACATACATAAATACACTGTCTCTCTTCTCTGAGATGTACTATCCCAAGTGAACTGAACCTAGCATCATACTAATTTAATTAATAAAAATAAAACACTATTAGCATGAAGTAATTAGGGAGATAATTAGGGGCGTTGAAACTTGAGTTTACAAGCGAGTTTTAGGGGAAATCAAATTGTTTTTAACCCAATACCTTAGGCAAATGCAACATTACGTTACCAAGGGAAGGTTCTTGAGCGCAGCTTCTGTAAAGAGATTAAGATGGATTTGTTATAAGCATATTAAGTCTATGTAAATGAATGCTGATAAAACATTTGAAAAGTATATTTGCATAAAAAGCTTCAAATTTGTCCCCAAGATCTTATTTAGATTGTTCTTTTCAGACATTTTTTGAAGACTAGAGCACAGATAAAACCTCTGTTAGAGTTTTGAAAAAGTATAGTAAATGACTCAATATAACTGAGACATTTCTTGCCATTATTCTACCAAAATACAAAATAAAGTTACCTAAGAAGAGAAAATGTGGGAAAAGGACCATAAGTAAAGAATAAAGTCATTTACTAAGTCCCAGTCAAAAGTTTTATATTGAGAAATACATCATTTTTTTTTTTTTTTTTGCGGTACGCGGGCCTCTCACTGTTGCAGCCTCTCCCGTTGCAGAGCACAGGCTCCAGACGCGCAGGCTCCGCGGCGTGTGCGATCCTCCCAGACCGGGGCACGAACCCGTGTCCCCTGCATCGGCAGGCGGACTCTCGACCACTGCGCCACCAGGGAAGCCCGAGAAATACATTTTTGAATGTACAATTTAAGCCTAGCAAGACTAGCCTCCCCAAATAAGGGAGGAGGAGAGGAGGAAAGGAGAGGCAGAGGAGAGACAGGGAAAAAGGGAAAGAGAAGAGAGAGAGAAAGAGAGAGAGAATAACAGCAACCTTTGAATTATTCAGCATCGAAACCTAAGAATCTTGTAGTTAGGGATGAATGAGACAGTGAGGTAAGTTATATTCACTTATACAACATATATATATTTAGTGTTTATTATATTCTCAGTACTCTTGTAAATGTGAGAAATAAAACAATAAAATCCTAAGTGACAAAGGCAATTACACTTTGATGTAGAATTATACTTTATTTGGGGTAGGTAGACAATGCAAAAATATTTAACATGCTGTGAAACGAATGAAACAAGGTGACATGTCCGTATGGAACTGGATTGGCCTCAGAAATGCTGTCAGAAGGCAGACATTTGAACTGGAGCTAAGTCACAAGCAGGGGTTAGATATGGAGACAGCAGGAAGCGCAGTTACGAGGAGCTCAGGCAGGAGGAGATGAGTAGAAGGAAAGTGAGTGAGATAAGTGTGGGGAGGCCGGCAGGAATCAGGTCATTTAGGGCTTTATGAGACGTTGAATTTTATTTAAATAAGATGAGGAATAATTGGAGGTTTTTAAATCTCCCATTTTCTCATTTACCTTATTTTCAATTGTTCATGTAATATTTATTTTTTAATGATCATATATTAGGCCAAATGTAGGCCTCAGTAGGTACCAAATAACATAAATTGCACAGGCCACATTCTCTTCTCACAGTGATGTAAAAATAGCAATTAATAAAAACAGAAAAAAAGATCATTACCTGGAAATTAAAAAAAAAAAAAACACCTCTCTTATGAAACCATTAGACCGTGATGGTGTCAAAACTATAATGTCAGACTATTTAGAGAATAATGAAAATTAAAATACACCTTCATTTCTAGCTGTGAGCCAGACTTGGTATCTTGAACTTCTCTCCTATTGTAAACAACTAAAACTCCTGCATAAAATTTGTGGTAGAAACTGGCTAGATATTTACCAGCTACTTCCTTTCTCTGATTACACAGCTGAACTACGTTTCCCAAGCCTTCTTGCATCTAAGTGAGACGCTCTGTGTGGTTCTTGCCCCTGGAATGTGAATTGAAGTGATGCCTCATACCCAGTCCAAGTTAGTTTGGACTCTCCAAATTCTCCTCCCACCCACCCCCTCCAAACACGGATCTGTTAATCTGAGGTAGATCCAGATGCCTATGAAGGCACATGTTGAAGATGGAAGAGCCATAGCCTAGAAGGAACCTGGATCTCTGAACAACTGAGTGGAGCAGAATCTACTTAACTGTTGACCTGCAGTAGGCTGACATAAGTGAGAAATTAAACTTCTGTTGGGCTCAGCTATGGAGAACTTGGGGTTGCTTATTTCAGCACCTGCTACTACTTATGCTGTATTAACAGAAATTGAGATCTCTATGTAGGACGTTGGCTTAATGATTGTTCAATAAGCAGGAAAGGAACTAATACGAGAGGCTATAAAGGTGGAGTCCATGTACTACAGTGGCGAAACATTTGGTAAAACTGAGGCTTGGCACCTGGGAAGTAGATACATATGCTCACTGAACTGGAAGCTCCAGAGGAAGGGGGTTGAAATTAATCAAATCTTTAGTGTATGTTGGCCACTATTGTTTCCTTTTGGCAAAGTATCCTAAGACAGACATTAACTCAGGAAATAAATGGCTGATTTGCAAGGAAAATATAGAAAGTGCAGAAATTTGGGACCTTTAGGTTTTGAAAAGAACCTACTGTTTATAAACCCCAGAGGTCAGGAAATAATATTGAGAGAATCTTTGTATAACAAATACTTGTTAAGTCCCAGTCTCGTAGCACATATCAAATTAAGGGTACGGCCTGAGAATGTCAGCTGCTCGGTATCACTGTAGCCACCACTGAGAGACGCAAGGGGATGAGGAAGCAAAGAAAGACAGCTTATCTGTGAATTAAAGATAGAACTTTGGATTTACTTGTTGGTACAGGAAATTGACTGGAAAGACATAGACCAGAAGCCAACTAAATGCTGGAGGGATTTAATTGCCAAAAAATCGATCAGCCCAGACTAAAAATTATTTGACTGATCAAGAGTTAAAACAAGCTTTAGACCACCATATCTTCATGAGCAAGGAGACATTATAAAGCTGTACAGTCTCAAAGGGAGACCTGCTCTCCCAAAGTCACATCAATATGGTCATGAAAAATAATCAGGGAACAGCTACGTGACAATGAAGCCATAAAGAAAATATTGGCAGAGGTACCCCTCCCAGAGAAGAGAACCAGAGCTTAAAGGAGAAGTTTCTCCCATTTCTCGGCCTTCAGGATATCTTCCCAGCAGGATTTTGGAATTACTAGGCAAGTGATTTTTTGTTTGTTTGTTTGTCTTATACTCTTACCTTTTTCAGAAAGAAGCATCTTCTGTGGTTATGTTGACTATGTACCACACTGCATTTTGAGTGTAG
The DNA here is from genome assembly GCF_003676395.1 of Aethalodelphis obliquidens. Lineage (NCBI taxonomy): Eukaryota > Metazoa > Chordata > Mammalia > Artiodactyla > Delphinidae > Aethalodelphis > Aethalodelphis obliquidens. The sequence goes on from NW_020837955.1 coordinate 22,455,153, forward strand.
AGGGAGCAGCCGAGTTATATTTTTAGTTTGTTGGTCACTAGAAAGTGGGAAGCCATGGATGGACTTGATGGTATTGACTATACATCTCTGGGAGATCTTGAACCTTAAATTGGATGCAGTGACGGGATGGGGCATTGGTAGGTGTGCTAGGAGGAAGATGGCCATAAATTCTTTGCTATTCCTGGCATTGAGAGGTAGATTTATCCAATCTCCCCTCAATTTTGGCTGATGTAAGGATGTTCTTGACCAATAGAATCTGGCAGAAGTGATGTCCTTAGACCTCTGAGGCCAGGCTATAGGAAGCCTTATAGATTCTACTGAGACCCCTTGGTATACTCACACCTAGAGCTCTGAGCTTCCTTACAAGCCCAGCTACCCTGAGACCACCACGCTATGAGAAGCCTAAGCCTCCTGCAGAGACCACATTGAGAGGCTCTGAGACTACATGGAGATGGGGAGGGATCAGGCTGCACCCAGACTTCCAGAGATCACGCCAAGGCATTGGGCACGTCAATGAAGTTCCCTGACCCAGCCATCAGATGACCTGAGTGGTCCCAGGAGGAGCCACCAGGAGCATAAAACTGCCTGTGAGCCCTTTCTGAATTTCTGACTCACAAAATTGTGAGATGTAAAAAATTGATTACTGAAAAAAGTAGTTAATCACTACTGATCAAAAATCAGTAATTAAAAAAGAAACTAGTAAAACCCTGATGTTTTGAAAAAGACATATTTCTAAATAATAAGTCAATAAAGAAATAATAATATGAATCAGATAACTTAGACCTGAACACTAACAAAAATTCTCTACCTACGGAATACATGAGTTGAAACTATAGCAGTTCTCAGAGGGAAATTTATAGACTTAAACACTTAAATCTATACTTTGAAAGAGAAGATAGGTTTAAATTAATAAGCCAAGCACTAAGCTTATAAAGTTAGAAAAAGAATAAAATGAACTAAAAGAAAGTACATGAAAAGAAGTAATAATAATAACAGAAATTGTTAGAAAAACACTTACAGAAGATCAAAAAAAGACAAATGTTTGTCAAATTGTTGGTTTTGTCTCTTCAAGAGACTGATCTCCTGCAAGACTGAGCAATCAGAAAATAAAATAGGGCACAAAGATGATAGTAGAAGTGACAAGATAGACATACCTAAAGAAAATTGAATGGGATAAAATGTCAGATGGTTTTGAAAACAATTTTACTCCAGTAAATTTGAAAACAGAAATTCAGGAAATTACTAGAAAAATATATCTTACTTAACAAAGCTGACTCAAGAAGTAATTAAAAATAAAAGCATCTTGCTGGTAGGAATATAAATTGGAATACTTTAGAAAGCAATTTTTTTAAGAAAGATATTATCTAGAAGGATGAGGATGACCACACCTCCCGTTTTCTTTAGGACAGTTCCAGTTTATAACCATTGTCTAAGCCTAATCAACACTAGTGCTCCTTTCTGCTGCAAAGAGATTCCAGTGTTCAAGTTTGGATGCCTTTCCTACAGCCTAGCAATTCTACCCTCAGGTGTTTATCCTAAAAATAATTCTGTACTGGTAAAAAGGAAACATGTACAAGGGTATTATACAACATCATATATAGGAGAGAAAAAGAAAGAAGAACACTGGTGCCAAATGGACTCTTCATCTGAAATATTTTCTATGGAATATGATGGAAAACCATGCAGCAGAGAGAAAGAGTGATCTACCACTCCATGAATCAGTATGCTTGAGCTTAAGGAAAATAATATTGTGAGGGGAGAAAAAAGAAACTCATTACAGAATATATCAAGATGATTTCTTTCATATAATGCCACTGAGGGCTACACACATATGTAGTTAAGAAATTCTTTAGGGAATATAACAAGGACATAATACAAATTTCAAGACAGCAGTTATCCCTGGAGTATTGGGCTAGAGAGAGTTTTGGAATCAGAGAGAGGGCACCCAAAGTGCCAATTAATTTTCTGTTTCTTAAACTCTTATTATCCTTTGTATCTTACATGTGAAACTTACCTATAGAAATTGACTCATTAAAATAAAAAAAATAATAGTAATAACAGTTACATTTATTATTTACTCTGAGCCAGGAATTATTCTAAGAGCTTTACAGCTCCCGAGCACAAGAGCTTTTATTCTCACCACAACTCTGTGAAGGAACAATTGTTATTTCTTTTTAGAAATTAAAAAAACAAAACAAAACCTGATTCATGCACAGAGATGTTACTCAAAATACAGGCTAAACCACTCATAAATGACAACGTCAGAGTGTTTTAACCACTATGCTCTACCGCTTCACTCTAGAGCTCAGCTCTAATTTTACAATTTTTCTGCAATATCTATATGTAACGCTTACATAACAAACAAACGTCATAAAACAGTCTTCAGCCTAGCTTCTGCTGGAATTCTTACAGAGCTTGAATTAATTTAGGCTGTTAAAAACGTTTTAGGGTATGACTGGAAGAACTTTGAAGCACATTAACCACTTACAGTGCAATGCTATTTACATTGAGCTTCAATTTTAAAAGCATGTTGCCATAAGCCCTCATAAATGCCTAGTAAAGTAGGTTTATATCATCATTTGCATTTTATGAGTAAGGAACCAGGTCATATGACTGTCCCTAATTCACACAGAAAGGAGTCCTCATCATGGATATAGACATTTTATCTACTTCTGAGTCATAGTTAGTCATATAATATGTGTCACACGGATCCAGAATAGTCTTTTATTTCAATAGTGATTCTAAGGTTGGTCTATGGAAAATGCCCAACCTGAAAATTTCACTCTACTTCAAGGGACTGGTTATAAATCAGTGGTGCTCAGAGAAAATTTAAAGGAAAATTAAAGTATTAGCCTGTGTCTGGTGGCTAGGAGGAGGTAGGTTCTCAAGGCAAATATGTTTTTATTAAAATGACGATTCTATGTACATTTATTCCTTCCCATAGGCTGAACTTGGTTTAGGTGATGGCTCAGTGTGGCTGCCTCTTGGCAAAAATGTGAAGTTTGCAAAGTTCATCTTCAAAATCTGTTCCCTTCCTTTTAATTTATTTTATTGCTCTTGATTCCAGTTCCACACTCTCAAGCACCTGGATCCTGTTCCTGCTTCATTCTTTTCTTAACTGACTAACAGATCTCTAGATCGATAACTGGTGAACCTGGTATTCAGGAAAGGAAGTTAGTGTGCAAATCATTAGACCAGTTTGGGTGCCAGTTCTTCCACTCACTCACTTAGAAGCCTGAACGTTTTATCCATCTTCTCTGAACCTCAGTCTCTCTCTCTGTTTTGTAGAGGGATGAACTAACAAGTTCAATAGAAGGGATGCCTTCAAAATCTAACAGTTTTGTTTCTATAGCTAAAATGTGTGATTAGAAAAGTACCTTAGCTATTACTCTGCCCAGAAATATTTACAGGTATAAAGAATATACTTTAAATCTCATTGGCTTATTCAGTCTCTTGTTATTATCTCTTACAAATGACTCTAATTTTCCTTATTTTAGCCATCCTCTCCTCCAATCTATTCTACTTGCCATTGCTAAAATGTGCTTACTGACTATCTATCCTGCTTCCTTCATGGCTTACTTCACCTCATCAACTTGTTGAACTTGTGATGAGCAACAGAAGTATATTTGATATAAACTGACCAATTCAGAAATGGATACAGCTTGTCTGTAATACCAAGAATTTCCTGATCCTGTGTAATAGATTCATTTGCATTTTTAAAACAAATCCAAATGGTATTTCTTATTCATTTGTAATGCACCAACCCCTTCAAAACTCTTCTAGTCCTTCCCCTAAGGTGGAGTTAACTGGACTACACACTGCTCTCGCCTTGGTTAATGTTTTTGTTCTGTCTTGTTTTCCCCATTACAGTAATAACACGAGCAGAAAGTCCTGTTGCTAAAGCAATAAGCGTGTGAGCCCTGGGATGGTTGCCTCCTCTGGACCCCTTGCTCCATTTGCTTAAACATTGAGCTCATTTCACTCTTAAGGTCATAGGAATGTAAATATTTTACAGTTTTCCCTTTCTTCTTTGTGACAAGGTCTTTCTGATATAACATGTTCCTCTAAATTTACATGTAGTATCTAAAGCTAAAGTGTTTCTCTCCACCAGCACCGTGGAATTCTCTTCTTTGTAATACAGCCCAGGTTGAATACACCAAGTCACTCATTATCTTTTAATGGCTTCTTGTTGCCCTTAGAACCAAAACCCAGACCTTCGTAAGCTGGCATTAAAAGCCCTTTACAATCTGGCTCCGGTTTAGCTTTCAGCCTCATCCTCTCTCCTTCCTGCCTTACTTCCTGTCACCCAAGGTCCTGAATTCTACTGAATAATGAAAACTAGTCACCTCTTATCACTCTCATAAGGGATAATCATATGAATAGTATTGATCTTTCAGAATTTTTTGGTAATGATTAAGTAGTTTAATCATGTAAGGGCCTAGAACATTTTAGACCACTTGTAAATGATTTATCAATAATACTAGCTGTTATTTGCTATTACTGTTATTTATATTTGTGTCTCTGCTCATGCAGTTTCTGTAGAATGGAATTTCTTCCACTATCCTCTCTACTTGTTAAAATTTGCTTATTCTTCAAAGGTTAGCTCAAATGCTACAAATCTGGAAAGTCTGTTATAATCAGGGTTAGAATTAATTGTTCCCTTTCTTGCATTGTCAAAAAGCTTTAGTTTTACTTCTGTTTTAGCTCAGAGTTATTTATTTCTGCCTCCACAATTCGATTGTAAGGTTAATGAGGGCAGGGAGGAAGGACCATTTGTTATTCATCTTCATGATCCCCAGAGTGCCTGTGACTGATTATTCATCCAGAAAATGCTTCTTAAAGTGAACTTGGAAATTGAAGATGAAAATTCTTCAGGCCACTAAGGAGATAAATTATAATCATGGAACAATGGGCATTTTTAAAATATTTTGGAGCAGCGGTGGGAATGATCACCTATCCAAGGTCAGCTATGCATATTTGCTCCTTTCAGAATAGCTACACAAAACTAAAGAGAGTGGAGATAAACAGAGATTTATTAATAATTATATCTATATATGTATATTTTTGTATAGCTTATTTTTAACTGAGCAATGATTTTATCCAAAATACAGTGCCATTGCTAGGAATTGTGTAAATATTAAGATGATATGCGTTGACAATCAAAGATACTATATACTGGGCTTCCCTGGTGGCGCAGTGGTTGAGAGTCCGCCTGCCGATGCAGGGGACACGGGTTCGTGCCCCGGTCCAGGAGGATCCCACATGCTGCAGAGCGGCTGGGCCCGTGAGCCATGGCCACAGAGCCTGCACGTCTGGAGCCTGTGCTCCGCAACGGGAGAGGCCACAACAGTGAGAGGCCCACGTACTGCAAAAAAAAAAAAAAAAAAAGATACTATATACTAAAGAGAGGACAGACATGTGCAAACTTACTATAACAGGAGGCAAAAGGTGAAAGTTCTAATAATAATGATAATAATTGTTAACGTTGATTGAATGATTAAAGTAATTGTTTCTAGGACTTTATATAAACTCATAAACCTTCACTTCACCCCTCTGAATTGGTAGGTAGTATTGTTATCCCTGTTTTACAGATGAAAGAGTAGGTGATGATAAATATGAAGGGCAAGAAAACTTTCCCACTCAGTTGTGGGCTGCTTTGTAATAGTGACTTCCTTCCAAAGAACAGGGTATGGAAAGAGGAAAAAAGTGACTACAGGTGGAGAAACCTAAAAAACACCTACTTCAGCCAGGTGATCAAGGTTAACATTGAGTGATGTCATGTTGATGGTATGTACCCTTGATATGATGTGATTAAATGATACTTGTTGTCTTCCTCCCTAGAACCTATAACTCGAGTCTGACTCTAATAAAAACATCAGAAAAATTTTGTTAGAGGAGAATCTGGCAGTGTTTCTTACTCATACTGTTCAAAACTATCAAGATCATCAAAAATAAAATCACAGTGTCGTGGTAACAGTCAAAAGGAACTTGAGAAAACATGGCAATGAAATACAATTGGTATCCTGGATGGGATCCTAGAACAGAAAAATTAGGAACATTAGGACATCAGGACAAAGGAAATCTGAACAAATGATGGACCTAAGTTAATAATGTATCAATATTGGTTCATTAATTTTGTTCATAAATATACCTCTTGTGGATTTAATTAGGCCCACGAAAGGATATGTTGAAATCCTAACCCCAGGTGCCCTTGTTTGGAAATAGTGTCTTTGCAGATGTAATCAAGTTAAGAAGAGTCATATTGGATAAGGGTAGGCCCTAAATACAATGTCTAGTGTCCTTATAAGAAGACCATGGGAGACGCAGGCACACACAGAGGGAAGATGACATGTGAAGATGGAGGCAGAAAAATTGGAGTGATGTAGTTATAAGCAAACAAATTCCAAGGATCGACAGCAATTGACAGAAGCGAGGAAGACATAAGGATTTCTTCTCGGCAGCCTTCAGAGGGAACGTGACACTGCCTATGCCTTAATTTCAGATTTCAACCCTCCAGAACTGTGAGAGAATAAATTTCTGTTGTTTTAAGCCACTGATTTTGTAGAAATGTGTTTCAGCAGCCCTAGGAACCTAATATACTAGCATACTAATAAAAGATCTTAATAATTGAGGAAACTTCTGTGTGGTCGGGGGTAATACGGGAGTTGTCTATACTAGCTGCTCAATTATTCTGTACATCTAAAACTGCTCTAAAACATGAAGTCCAGATATTAAAAAATGAGCAAGTAAACAAAAAGCAATGAGCTATCACTTCAATTAACAAGGATGACTATAGTAAAAAATAATAAGTAATAACAAGTGTTAGCAAGGATGTGGAGAAATTGTATCTCTCACATACTGCTGATGAGAATGTAAAGTGATGCAACTGTCTTGGAAAATAGTCCAGCTGTTGCTCAAGAGGTTAAATAGGTAGAACTATATGACCCAGCCTTTCCATTCCCAGGTATACAACCAAGAAAATGGAAAACATATGTCCACACAAACACTTGCGCATGAATGTTCATAGTGGCACTATTCAGCCAAAAATGGTAACAACACAAATGTCCAACTGATGAATGGATAAACAAAGTGCAGTAGACCCATACGTGGAATACTATTTGACAATAAAACAAAGCAAAGTACTGATAATTCTATAATATAAGTGGAACTTAAAAACATCATACTGAGTGAAAGAAGGCAGTAACAAGGGAATATACATAAAATAATTTCATTTATATGAAATTTTCAGAAAAGGCAAATCCACAAAGACAGAAAGTATATGGGTAGTTGCCAGGGGCTGGGGGAGAGGTAGGAGGAAATGGAGAGGGGCTGCTAACCGATACCGAGGAGGGGAAGGTGGGGGGGGGGGTGACAAAAATATTCTAAAATTTTTTGTGGTGATGGTTGTACAGCCATCGATATACTAGAAAAAACACTGACTTGTACACTTTAAATGGGTAAATTGTATGTGCATTATATATATATATATATATATATATATTTTTTTTTTTTTTTTTTTGCGGTACGCGGGCCTCTCACTGTCGTGGCCTCTCCCGCTGCGGAGCACAGGCTCCGGACGCGCAGGCTCAGCGGCCATGGCTCACGGGCCCAGCCACTCCGCGGCATGTGGGATCTTCCCGGACCGGGGCATGAATCTGCGTTCCCTGCATCGGCAGGCGGACTCTCAACCACTGTGCCACCAGGGAAGCCCGTGCATTATATTTTGATAGTTAGTTTTTAAAAGTGCATCAGAGATAGCACATTGAACTTGTCCAAGGCCCCACAGCTATTACATGGCAGAGCCAAGATTGCAACCAAAGCAATCTCACACTAAGGGTGTCCAGCCTTAGCCATTCTATGTATTGCGTCTTTCATAGAAGTTTCAACAATATTATATAAAAGCACCTAGGGAGAGGTGATCCTAAGACGAAGGGAGAAACCCTCCCAATGGTGATTTTCCTAGGTTTCCTGGCTCGGAATAGCTCCTGGTAACAGACAACAGCATTTTCAGAGGGGAAATGTCATTGAAGTCCTGATTACACTCACAACCTCCTGTAGAGAAGGAAGCTTCTTTTTGGCCTTTGCAATTCTGAGAAGGGTTATATTTAGGGGAGCAAAAGGAAACTCGTTCCAAGCAATACGGATAAACACATTCCTAGTACTCACTTAAGTTATTTAGATGCATGACAAAGCATCATTTAAAACCAACTTAAAATGAGCTCTAATGAGGCAATGTTGCCTTCCATTTCACATCCTGCCACACATTTGCTTTTCTTTCATGAGAGGTGCTGCGTGTCAAGCAAATTTCAGGGTTTTTTACCCCAATTGCTGCAAATTTATGCATATATGAAGGTATTTTGAAGGTGTGTTCTGTATTACCATGATTTTTTTTTTTTTTTTAATAATAGAGGTCTGACCCCCTTGATCAAGCTGCACTGTCAAAGTAGTCTCCCTTAGGCCTGTGTACTAGATGGAGGGTCAAGGTTGTACATTCTTCTGATTCATAATGACAAGCTAACTGTCCAGCCACCGAGCCTGGGGCAAACCCCAAAGGCAATCGAATCCAGAGGAAGACAGAATCTTCAGGGCATATTTAGTGGAATGAGTGGATGTGGAAGAAGAGACCTGAGGTGTTGAGACAGGCAGGGTCCGAGCCGGGTAGGGCCTGTGTCTCCACAGGCCGTGGAGAGCCTCTAAAGGGTTTTCAGTGTGGGAAAAACATGTGATATTTGAAAGTTATTTCTGATTTTGTTATGGAGTTCTGACTTGAGGGGATAAGTGAAGAGACAGTGTAACCTAAAGGGATAAGTACATAGGCTGGTACTTATCATCACTTCATTTGTTGTACAGTTGTATAGACTGTTGATTACAAAGGCCTGAGTTCTAACCTTGACTCTGCCTCTGACAAGTTATGTGAATTTAAACTTTTTTTAGTAAATCACCAAGGCTTAATTTTCATAGCTGTAAAAAATGGATAAAATGAAACCCCCTTCTCAGGGCTTGAATGAAAGTAAAATAAGATCAGGTATATATAAAGGTATATATTTATTCCTTATTATTATATATTTTAATAAATGAGAGAATTAGTCAATGTTGAGTATTCTTGTTGGTTCCTAATAAGTTAGGTGCTTGATGATGGGGAGTCCTGTGATTTTTTTTTTCTTTAATAAATTTATTTTATTTATTTATTTTTGGCTGCATTGGGTCTTTGTTGCTGTGCGCAGTTTTCCTCTAGTTGTGGTGCACGGGCCTTTCACTGCGGTGGCTTCTCTTGTTGCGAGCACGGGCTCTAGGCACGTGGGCTTCAGTAGCTGTGGCTCGCAGGTTCTAGAGCGCAGGCTCAGTAGTTGTGGCACACGGGCTTAGTTGCTCTGCGGCATGTGGGATCTTCCCGGACCAGGGCTAGAACCTGTGTCCCCTGCATTGGCAGGCGGATTCTTAACCACTGCGCCACCAGGGAAGCCAGGAATCCAGTGATTTATAGACCCAGGAAATGATAGAATTGAATTCATCTTGGTGGTCTTCATGATATTACTGAAGAATTTGTCAGGTGCTAACAGTGTTGTAGAAATGCAGTTCTTTATGTGGTTATCATGATGAACTGGAAAATCCAGGAATACCCAGGAATCTCAGAAATTCCTAGAATACCAGGAGATTACACTGAGAAGGGTGTTTCAATTCACTCATCAATCAGCTAGGCCTTGGCATCTTATTTGGTCTTCCTCTGGACAAATTTTCATGAGCTCCTATTTGGTCCTGGGCACTAGTGACAGGTGATGAGTAAACAGACAATGTCCAGCCAAGATTAACTAGGAGAGAAAGTAGGATGCTGGTTAGTGAGGGGAGTCTGAACCAAGACTCTGATGGAAGAAATTATGCGACATGATCAGGAATAGTGAACAGGAGTGCCTGGCTGGTAAAGACAGACGCTCCCAGAAAAATGAACAATGACCCAAAATGTCAACTTTGGACTTCATTTTATGTATAACATAGGACATTGAGAAATATTAGAGAAATCAAATTTCTAATGGAAGAACTACTTTATTTTTTGCAAAAATATTCAGGATTGGAAGAGGCGATAAGTAGAGCTGGGGAGTTAGGTAGTTATTACAATATTTCAGGAGTGACACTCTGGGGACCTAAACTGTTGTGATAGGAATAAAAGGAAGAATCTGTGAAACTGAATACAAAGGAAATGCTTATTTATTATGAGAAGCAAAGGAGATGGCAGGATGATGGAAAATTTACCTGGTATTATTAGTGATAAATTATTTTGTAAACTGTCAAGAGTTAGGCAAATGTATGAAATGATACACATTCTTTCATTGTTTTCAATGATAAAAGACACACATGTGCAAGACAAAATGATGTAGACACAATTTATCTTTCTTAGGAAATGAGGACAGCTCACAGAGGTTAATCGATTTGTCCAAGGTTATACCACAAAGTGGCAGTTAGAACTTGAACTTGCATCAGTTCCTCTTACATTAGCACAGGTCTCTATACACAAGTGTACTTACCCAAGGTCAGGTGTGTAACAACCCCAGCCTTGGTGTCACTGTGCGTCACTGAATTTGCCTTGGTTGCCAGAGGGCTCCCTCTGAGCACATCTCCTGCGTTTGTCTTCTTTTGCTGAACACCTGATTATCGTCCGAAACATCTCGTTGGGATGTTAAAAGGTCCCATTTGCAAAGCTCTTGAAGATTTTGACTTACTATGGCATGGGCACCTCCAAAATTTGGAAACATAGAACATGTTTGCTATCCCTATGTACTGAAAACTGGATCTCATTTAGGAGTACTAGTTGCTGTAACCTCCCCGTAAGACTCCCTGTTTCTTGGGATATATGTGTATTTGACAAAAGAAGCTCCTTGAAGGTATACATCTCTATCTGTTCTATTCAGTGACGTATCAAGCGCTAGAATGGCAACTGACATGTAGTACGTGCTCAGTAAATGTTTATTTAATGAATGAATCCCTTTCTTCTGGATAACAAAGATGAAAATGTTTGACTTAAAATATTTAGGGAATGAGGTGCTTAAAAATCTGGTTTTTTTGTTTGTTTTTTTACCCCCAAGAGGCCGACTAAGACTTCTTCATTACTAGATCTCTCTGAATCTTTATAACCAGAGAATCATTGCGAGATTATCCCAAGCATGGTCCTTGGGCAATGACTTTATTTGCTGCTTGATTCTCTGGGAGATTATAGGCAGAAATGGTGAGCTTAGAGTTAATATAAGCAGAAAGACTCTAGGGCTACTTGCAAATGAGGGGAACTGTATTCTCTCCCATACCAGTCTATTGTCATTGTTAGCCTGAACGATTTCTGGGGAAGGGCAGCATGGTATGATGAAAAGAACATGAGCCTGGGTCCAGGCAACAAAGCCTTTGGACCCCAGCCAACTCCTTATGAGCTGTGTGACCTAGGAAAAATTACTGCACATCCCCGAGTCTATTTGCAGCATTCTAATCCACAAAGTTGGAAATAGACTATCTACATTAGCTCGTTGCTGTTGTGAAAATTAAAGATACAGCATAAAGACCTTGACACAAAGCAGATATCTAGTAAATGTTGTTTTTTTAAAAATTTTTTTACATATGTTAATTCTTTCTCTTTGCTGCTGTATCTGTGAAGATAAAGATGAAAGGTTATCTGGGAGGAAGAATCATGTGTCAACATCTTGTGGTCATAGGGAACCCAGGAGAGCAAATGTCTGGGGGTAAAAAACAGTCTTCTGGTGTCTCTTTGGGTCTGTTGAATGAGTCCTGTGTGTGGGACTTTGAGGCTGCCTCCATTTGTTCATTAAAGCCCAATGGTGTGTAGAATTCAAGGCAGGGGTGAACAGTCAGAAATTCACCTTTAAAAATAAGATTTGCTGTGATTCCCTCCAGGGACTGTGGCCTAGGGAATAAGTTGCCTGTTCTTGGGGCTGCCTGCTGCGTGGGAGAGTGACTGTCAGTGACATTCAGCTTGTCAAATACATTTCTTAGCCATCAGTATTCAGTCCTGAGGGAGCCACCGCTGGGAGTATCAGAGCGGAGAGGAGATAAATAGACCCTGCTGGTTTTCTAGCAACATGGCTCTCACAGGCCCAGCAGGAAGCACCTCCCTTCCTGGCATTCACAGGTGCTGTTCTGTGCTTCTTACTGCATCCTCAACTCCCTCTGTTTTAAAATCCATTGGATTTATCTAAAGCTTAATTAATGCCAACTTTGTGGCCAGTGCTGGCATATACACAGCTGTTTGCCTTTACAGCCATCCAGTGAAGAGGGGATAGATGAGCAATTTGAATTTAAAGATAAGACTGAGGTTCAGAGAAGTTAAATTACTTTCCCATAACCACCCAGAGAGTTTTGCAAAACAGGATCCAAACCTACAGTGATCTGCAGTGCTTTGGGTGAAAATCATCTGCAAGGAGGTGCGATCTGAGTTTGGGGGTCCGAGACCTCTTCATCCGACATGTCCTCAGGTTCACTCTGGTGCTAAGCACATTCATTCTTCCTGCTTCTGTTGGTCTCTATAAAAAGCCTCTCGAGGCTTCCCTGGTGATGGAGTGGTTGAGAGTCCTCCTGCCGATGCAGGGGACACAGGTTCGTGCCCCGGTCCGGGAAGATCCCACGTGCCATGGAGCAGCTGGGCCCGTGAGCCATGACCGCTGAGCCTGCGCGTCCGGAGCCTGTGCTCTGCAACGGGAGAGGCCACAACAGTGAGAGGCCCACGTACCGCAAAAAAAAAAAAGAAAAAAAGAAAAAGCCTCTCTGACCAAATATTTTCTGCCCACTTCTCACTAAGTAGATAGATCTTATTTTAGTTTGATTTTGAAAGATAAGAACGGGACCAAGAAATGTGAAATGGACAAGTGTAACTTGGCTCCCATCTGCCCACACCCATGACAAAGAGAACCAGAGCCTATGGAACACCCGCCTCACGCCTGGTAGCATTCAGCGTTGTTTATACATACTGACTCCTTAGAGCCTCGCAGGAGGCCCAGGAGGTGGGTATTATTATCTCAACCTTACGGATCAAAAAAAGAAACGAGAGATGATGCGCCTTTTCACGATTGTATAGCTGATAAGCAGCAGGACCAGGGTTTGAAGCCAGGGAGACTGATTCTAGGGGTTTTCCTAACAATGCACCAGACGGACTGTATTTCCATACTATCTTTATAGCAACGTTAGAAGGAGAAAGGCACATAAAGAAACAATAGCCTTGTTTTTCACTTTGTAAGAGAAGACAGTGAGAAAGATGTAAGTAGGAGGAAAATACCCTCAGAAGCCCATTTAGACAATGGAGCGCCTGCCAAGGAACAGTTATTGAGGCAACATTGCTGGACATAATTTTAAAATAGATTAGCAAAGCATATTAAGGGAAAAGACGGAGAAAAGGGCCTGAAAAAGCTGCCAGGAGTCATGCTGATTATGTCTGGAGGCTTCCATTTTAAAGGTTTAAGATACATTGAATGGTGTACCCCATCTCTGGTATTGACTACATGCCAGGGGAAGAAAAAAAATGCAGTGATCAAAATCATAGTGTGCACTAGAGATACCAAATAAAAGCATTCATATGCCAGAGTGTCTCCTTGAAGGGCACGTCCTTCCCTGCCATGGGCCCAGAGGTCACTGAATCATTACTGAGACGATGAACTTGTGTGGGTAAAAGCAGCTCCAGGCGCAACCAGTGTTTCTGTTACTGAATCACGTTTGCTCTCATCTGCATTTGGTTCAGGAAGCATAAAGTCTGTGGTTGGGAAGGAAGGTCACATTCCTTTATTTACTTACATATTGAAAGGATAAATATATTCATAAGAGTTTGAGGTAAGCTTTTGTGGTTTCAGACAGCAATATGCGTACAAAGAACTTGGCGGAATTTGTTAAAATGCAGATTCCCAGTCCTCCTATCCTAACAGTATAATTCTGAGGGTCTAGAAGGAGGCTTAGGGATCTCCACTTAATAAACCTGCTTAAGGCAGTTCTGTTGCAAGGAGTCTTCACATCTCATTTTGAGGAGACCAGTTAGCGGTTCTTAACAAGAGACGTGCGCTAGAGTTGCCTGTGGGTCTTTACAAAACCGTGCCTGCCTGCAGGGTCATACCCGCTGTGTTCAGAATTCTGGAAGGAGGCCAGTTGTCACGGGCTGGGTTCCCCAGGAAGCGGACTCTGAGACATAGATGACCTCTGAAAAGAAAGAGATTGGGCACAGAAAGAAGATAAACTGCAAAGCAGTCTCAGCGGAGGCCTCAGCTAATCTAAGGGATTGTTGAGGTGCTAAGATGACACCCCAAAGGTATACTTATTTGGGGTGAGGGAGCTGGGACTTTACCCCCACTTTGCATGGTTATTGGATACTGGCTGCCCTGGGGAGGGAAGGAGACCTTAATCATTAGCCTTGGCAATGCCCATAGGGGTCTCAGAGTGGAGAGCCATCTGCCAGCATCCCGAGGGCAGATGTGGCCAGTGCATCATTGCATCCCCCATGCTGAGTGTGAATTTGGTTTCCTTAGGTTTTCTGTTAGTCCCATGGGTGATTCTTATGCACTCCAGGTTGAGAACCAGGAATGCAGACATGTCACTGGTTATGAAGAGAAAGAAAGGATACTTGAGTGTTTTCCCTATGGGGTCAGCTGTACTGCTACCTCCCAGAGAATTCCCACTCATCCTACAGAGCTCAGATGGAGTGTCATCTGCTCTTTTGAAGACTCTTTGACCCCTTCAGGCAGAGTTAGTCACTCAGCTCTCAGAGCTATCACTTATCTTGTATAAACTTCCATTATTATATATCTTTCCTCCCTGTTAGTCTGCTTATTTTACACGTCATATTCATTTTTATCTCCCAGCATCTAACAGGGTCTGTGCATAGTGGATGGTGTATGAATGAATGAATGATTTGCTTATCAGTGATTGAAGGGTTAAGAGAGGAAGCAACGAACAAATAACACTCTTAATATTTATCCCTTGCTATCTCAAAAATAGATTTTGGGTAGGATTAATAATATTTCCACCTTGATGTGGTGATTCTGATATCACGGTACCTCTCAGCCTACTTGGGAACGAGGGACTATTGGGAAAAATTTTTTTTGACCAACCTCTAGAGTGAATTTCACATAAAAGATATTTTAAAAGCGGTTCAAACTCCAGTGTGGTCCTGCATACCTTCTTTGTCTCTCTAGGACTCATGCTAGCCTTGTCACCTTCTTGCCTATTAGAGGAGCATGTGTCAGATGAATGGGGTGACATGATGAGCTAACAGGCTGGTGGCAGATTTCACAAAGCCCCTGTTTAATGATTTTTAGAAGACTAAGACTTTCCTCCCCTTCCCCAGTAATCCAAATTCCCTCGATATATATCCAGAATATCTAGGATGTGTATTACCGAGGGCAGCCACACATCCAAAGCCTAGTGACTTCCCAGCCAGGCAGCCCTTGGCTTCATTAGGTTGCAGCCTGTGCTCTCACTCCAGTCACTTGCATGAACAGCCCTGGAGTGGAACCACCAGTGGTCAGCCACAGTAGCAGGTCACCGAGGGCTAGGAGGAGAAGGGGAACACAGTGAGTTTCACAAGTTCCTTATCCATCCTGAGAAATGCCTGGGGACTCCAGTTGTTTGAGAGCCTGGTACCATTACAGGCTCCTGACAATTTATTTTAGATTTGTCCCGAGGAAGAGAGTATCAAAATTTCCTACTGATGGCTTGTATAGTTGAATGCTGCTGCTACTTGTTCAAGGGGAAAAGAAGAGCTTAGAAATATGATAGGAACTTTGGCTTCCCCTCAGTGCCTCTAAAGCCAGAAGTTTTCTAGTGTTTTCTGTTATGCAAAATCTCCAGTGCTTAAACCCATCAGGAGGTGGTGCAGGGTAGGTAGAAGGGCATTCAACCTGTACCCCCCGCCCCACCTGACTTCACCGTAAATGATTGCTTCACTTCAAGATGGCATTTTGGTACAGATGATATTCTGAGAAGAAACCTTACCCTTTCAGAGGTCCTGTGGATGCCTTATAAGTACATCTGTAAGCAACCCTATAGTTTATGAACATAGGTGATGATGAAGACAATAAAGGTAAATGTTGTCAAACGTTAAGTAACATAGCTCGAGTAGGTGTGCTACGGAGTACTTCAAGAACAAAAGAGAAATGTTTTCTACATGCCTCCTAGATGCCAGACCCCACACACCTATCACCTCACCTTTCTCTGCAGTAGAGTCTGTGCTTTAGAAATGAGGAAACTGAGGCTCAGAGAATGAAGTCAGTTCCCCACTGTTGCAGCTTTAGCAAGGAAAGATTTCAGGTTCCTGCTGATCCGTCTCATCTCTGATGTTTCCAGGTAGAGTTGAGAGGGGGAGGAGCTGGAGAATGAAGAGGGGGAAGAGTAGGGCAGAAGAGGGTGGCAGTTGTAAAAGGGGCTGATACGTTATATTCTGGAACAGTGTCATGGGAATCACCGGGGAGCTTTACTCGAATGGGGACTCTTGCAGTTCCTGTCGATGCATAAGACACCCACTCCACAGCTTAATAGCTTAAACAAAAACAAGCCATTATTTTTTAATGAGTCTGTGAGCTGGCGGGCAGTTCTGTCTCAAGTGGTTTGGCAGAAGTCCTGGGATGTCTCATAGGTCCAAAACAGCCTCACTCACTTTGTACTCTCTGCCAGCAGCAAGTTCAGCTGGGGCTTTCAGCTGGGGGTTGGGGGGGGGGGGTCTCAGTTCTCCCCGTGAGAATCTACAAGTAGCCACTGGGCTTCTTTACAGTTGGCAGGTGGGTTCCAAGAAGGAGCATTCCCAGATGACTAGCCCCAGCAGATAAGCACTTCTCAAGCTTTTGCTTCCTTCACATGAATGCCTCACTAGCCAAAGCCAATCAAATGGACTAGCCCAGAGTCAGGGTAGAGACCTCTACAAGGGCAAGGAGACTGCCTACCACAGAGGGGTTCCCTTACCCTGCTGTAGACTCTTTGCTTGAAAATCTAAACAGGTTGTATGCAGGTGTCTGTATTTTTAATAAGCTTCCTAAAGCATCTGCACAGTATATCTTCCTAACTTTCCTTATCTATGACCTACTTCCTTTAAAACCTGCTTTATGCTGAAAATCTTGGTTAATTCATTAATTTGCAAGGCAATAGGCTTATTGATTGTGAGAGAAAGAGGTTCATTGATCTGGAGAGAAAACAATAATATCAACAACCACAAAAATTCCACTAGAAAAGTAATCTGTAGTCACCAGTGACCTCCATGTCACTATGAAATGAACATTTTTCAATCCGCATCTTTCTTGATTCTTCACCAGCACTCAGTATTGTTGATCGTGCCGTCCTTATTAAGATACCCTCTTCCCTTGCCTTTTGTGATGTATCACACACACCTCTTCTTTTCTTCCCTTCTGTCTGCTACTTCTAGTCTCTTTTTGGTTCATTTTCTTCTTTCTAATCTCTAAATGTTGACATTTTCTAAGAATTGGTTCCAAGTGCTTTATTTTCCCCTCATTCTCTACTCTAGGCAATGTCACAGCCACCAAATACTTCCATCATCAACTATCACCTATATGCACATGACTCCCAAGTTTACGGGACTAATCTGGATCTTTACGCTGAGCTGCAGACTTATACCTCCAACTATTTTTTCTACATCTCTCCTAGAATGTCTCAAAGGAATTCAAATGAAAAATGTCCAAATTTGAACTCAATCCTCCCCCTCTATCTAATGCCATCTGTCTCCTTCTATTGTTTATTATGTTAGTAAAGTGTACAATCAACTAGGTCGTTCTGCAGTGAGAGTCTGAAGAGTAAATTCTGTCACTTCTCTCTCCATCAACCACACATACACCTCATTCAATCCACCACCACTCGTTTTCATCTCCCCTCTAATATATCAACCTCTCTCCAGCATCTCCTACTGCAGCATCGTCAGCCAGACTGCCATCATTTCTCAACCAGAAAACGAATTTTAAAAAAGCTTTCTAAGTGGTCCCCCAGAATCATCTCATTCCTTTTCTCTCCACCTTTATGACCCACCATTCTTTATCCATGTGTTCATCAGAATAATGTTTAAAAGAAACCTAGTTATGTCATTTCATTTAAAGCATTCATTATCTACCTGATGATTTTAGAATAAAAAGCAAAATCTTACCATGATTCATAAGATCTTGAATGACCAGTTCCTGCTTCCTTTCCAGCCCCTTTTGCCCATCTCCCTTTTGTTCTCTGTAGTTCCCATGCCCTGGCCTTCTTTTCATTCCTCTAATATACAGTCATCTGCCACCTGGGGACTTTGAATGCCTCCTCAACCCCATTTTCTTGCTAATTCTTCAGATCTCCGTTCACACATCCCCTCTTAGGGAAGTGAGTCCTCACCATACCCACCAGGCTACATCAGGACTTCTTATTACACTCACGGTCCCATGAGCTTCTGATTCTTAGAATTAACCACAGTTCATGATAATACATCTATTTGTGTGTTTACTATGTAAGTGTCTGTCTTCTCCACCAGGCAGTACGATTCATGAGGGCAAGAAGTGCATTTGTTTATCTCATTATATTTAGTGCCTGTCATATAAATAAAATACTACAACATATTTTTGAATGAGTGAGTGAATGGGGGAAGGAAGGGAGGAAAATGCTTGCCCAAGATGGCCACCTTTAATGTTAATTGACTATTTTGGTTGGGGGGTTGGTTCAAGCTTGTCTTTTTATGTTGGATCCCTTTTTGTCATATTACTCTCATCTTCTATGGTAGACTACTATTGGCCAGGACTGCTTCATTTTGTGCCATGACCATTCTGCTCTGTGGTTAGCCTGCCTCAACACCAGCATCTGGAACTGCCCATCCCAGCATCTGGAACTGGAACTGCCCATGAACCCCTCTTCTTCCAGGCATGTTTTAGGCTAATGCTAAGTACTAGTTTTCAGAGTCTGTGCTGCTAGAAGTAACCTGGCTCTGGTGAGCAGAGTCTCAAGATTCCATAATACTTTCCTAAGTTGGCTCCATGAGGTACAAAAAAAAAGAAACAAAGCTTGTCTGCCAGTGTTAAGTAAGATGAAACCCACCTAAAAGTGGATTGAATGATAGCAGGAGAGTACGGGAGCTTGCTGCTAAATGAGACAATTTTATGCAAGTAAACTGGCAATATTAATATTAGGATATATCCCATGCACATTGTTTGAAATCTGCAAGGTACATACTTCCTGTTTTCAAACAACGTTTGTCCTTGAGAAATATAAGTTTGTGTGGTTTCTCCACTTATTTGAATTGAATTTCTGACAAAACAACCCACAGTGCAACCAGTCAGACCAAGCTGCTTTGACACTCTGGGACGTCTGAAGCATACTGAGGGCAATTGATCAGACAGCATTACTGTGCATTCACCTTCAACTAATCCCTTCTGCCTTGACGTACTCTAGGGAGGACCACTCAGAGATTTGGCTGCTGCCATTTGTGAGGACTGAGTTCGTATAGGCGCCTAATCGTTGCTGCACTTTGCACTTTTAATGGATATTTTCGTCTTGGTATTCTCCTTTCCTCCCGTTGGCACACCCCCGCATTGATTTGTGTATAGACTAGCTTTATACTTTGATGAATCGGAAAAACAGTGCTCAGCAGTTTTGCATTGGGGAAATTATCTGTATTTTATTAAGGATGAAAATGGGTATTTAAAGGTGAGAGCTCTTAGAATGTTTTTCACAGGGCCTTAGCAGGCATGGCTAGTTCATTTGATAACTTAAACCTTAACCTGTCTCCAGCAAGGCCTCTTGTTTGGTGAGTTACACTAACCTCTGGATAATTATACCATCTGCAAAGGAAGACAGATATTTTGTAGATATTTTGGCAATTCATAGACTAGGAATAAGGTGTTTTTTTTTTTCCCTTCCTGAGTTTGACAATAGAAAAATGACCTTAAACATGTCAAATTTAACATACACCAAACTAAGATGATTGGTGATTTTTTAAAAATGTATACTCATCCATCCATTAATTTATGTTCTATCCAAAAACATTGGGAAACTCACAAATAAGTGGAAATTAAACACTTCTAATTAACTTATGGATCATAGAAGGAATCAAAACAGAAATCATAAAATACTTTTAGATGAATGAAAGTGAAGATTCAGCATAATAAAACTTGTGAGATATAGCTAAGAACTAAGAACTAGGCAGTTCTTAGAGGGAAATTTATAGTTGGAAATGCCTGTAATAAGAAAGAAGAAAGATCTCAAATAAGTAACCTAACCTCAAGTAACCTAACCTCTACATTAAGACACTGGGAAAAAAGGTAAAACTACAACTAAAGATGGCAAAAGAAAAGAAATAAAGATCAGAGTGAAAATTAATGAAATAGAGAATAGAAAAAAAAATAGAGAAAATAAATGAAATCCAAAGGTGGTTCTTTGAAAAGATCAACAAAATTGACAAAATTTTAGTTAGATTTCCCCCACTCCCCCCCAAAAAGAAGACTCTAATAACTAGAATCAGAAAGAAAAGAGAGAACATTAGTACCAAGCTAATAGAAATTAAAAATGGCTATAAAGGGAGTATTATGCACAATTGTAAGGCAACAAACTATATAACTCAGATAAAATGAACAAATCCTACAAAGACATAGCTAAAACTGACTTGTGAAAAGACTGTCTAAATAGATCTACAACAAATAAAGAGATTGGATTTTTTAAAATTAATGTAAATGTAGGCTTAGGCCTAGATAGCTTGATTGCTAGATTCTATCAAAATTTCAATGAAGAATTAATACCAATTCTTCACAAACTCTTCCAAATAATAATAGGGGAGGAAACACTTCCCAAATCATTTTTATAAGGCCAGTATTACCCTGATAGCGAAACCAGACAAAAATATCACAAGAAAAGAAAATTACATAATTAAACCCTACCCGACAAGATGATGTGGAATATATAATGATGCCTCTATTGGGAAATGAGTACTCTAGACATTCAGCTCCATAGGTTAGGAAAAACAGAAGGGGCATGTTTACAAACAAGATCATAAGCACAATAAAAAATTTCCCAAGGAAAGTCAATTTATTTTGGGGTCTCTTTTCCTGAGAGAAAAATATTGTCTCCAGTTCAAAATGGGTTTTTATAATTCAAGGAGCTCTAGTGTTTCCTTGTTACATTTTATAATTTGAGATTTCATTAAATCTGAATATTTCTACTATTAGATATTCTAATCCTCCAGCCACTGAATAATCTACCTGTATCTTTCTTTCTGTTCCAGTAGAGAAAGCGTCTCTCCATCTACACTCCAATATAGCAGTCCTGCCTACATACACACTTATTATTTGACCTCTCGGTGGTGTGTATGTGTGTCTGTGTGAAAGATATCCTATGAATGATATACAGTATATACGTAGTAGTATTATATAAAGTAAAAAACCTGTTCCTCTTTGAAAAATTCTTTTGTTGGCTCTAACACTACACTTCATGAGGAAGACAGGAGTCCTCCTCTAACCCTTAGTCACTCTTTCTAATGCCAGCATGCCAAAGGCTTTGGTGCCAATATAAATCCGTCCAGAAATGCCGCTGAGGCTGCAGCGCCAATACTGTTAACATTGGGCTAAGATCAATAATCCATGGACATTTAGAGAGAGATTCTTTTACCATTTTCTTTTTTCTGCTGTCTTTTTTTCTTTACCCTAGGCAAATGTCCCCAGTGGCTAGATAACAGGACAATTTATATGAAAAGTAGTATGCTGAACTCAGCATCACCTGGTGTTATTAACACAAGATAGTAGCTACAGATCACTTGCCCTAGGAGGCTTTCCTGCCAGAAATTTCCTTGGACCTCATGTAAACAGACTTCTGGTGACCGTGACCCATTCATGCCCAGCTATACCCAAATCCCAGGACCATCCCTGATTAATGTCAAGAAGGACTCTTGTTAATTACCTTAAATTATTTACTTGAAAGGGAACAGGGCATGCTTAATAAACTTTTGTTTTTCTAGTTAGGATATCATTTTAATTGATTCAGTCACTTTGAAGTTCAGGTGCCATTTGCCAGTTTGCCAGGGAGTCTCTTTCTGCCAGTGGGCCAAAACTACATACACAAAAGGACTAACGGGACACGTATGATCTCACTGGAGCTGAGCAAAGAATTGCTCTAAAACCCAACCTAGCTATTCTACCTCAGGTATGTGCCACTTTGCTTATTTGGCAATGCTGCAAAATGACAGAAAGAATATCTCTGTGGGATTAACGTTTTTCTCCTGCCTCCATCCGAACCAAGTAGTCCACTGTAGATCTCCTCTCTTACTCTGACAGCAAATTCCAGCCATACTCATTCAGCTGAGAATTTAAAAAATCTCCCTTTCATTTATTAGTGTCACTCCCTCTGCATTCTTCTTATCACGCTCTGGACCTGCCTGTCTGGGCATCTGGCATTTCTTGATCCTTCCTATCTTAGCTAACCTACTGAAGTATGTTGACCAACTGCCTGTTTTTTTTTTTTGTTTCTTGATTAACATTCATTTGCTTCATTGAATTCAATACCTCTGACCCTTGATAATGGATAAAAATCCACCCACTGTGCTAGAACTGCCCAGCCCTGGCTTCCTATATCCCAGTGTGGCAGGACATCTTTTCTCCTTGTATAGGCTTGGCTCCAAACAATTGACAAAGAGATTTGATGAACTTCTGACTTGGTACAGAAAAATCAGCACAAAAGAGTTAGATTCTGTTTTATGTAATTGCTCGTGAGTAAAATACAGTGCATGTTTTTCCCTTTAAAAAAGGCAGCTAAACTAATAAGTCTGATTATTAGGCCTGAATATATGAAGATGAAGGCAATAGTTGGAAATTCCTATATGATGGTATATAAAATAGATGAAACATTAAATAAGGTGTGATATATAACAACTGTAATCAAGTGTATTTACTGTTGATAATTTTAATTAAGGAAGTTGTTAATGGGGTTGTGTATATTCAGGAAGGATTTCATGGCTTTATTTTTAGAAGCACAGACTCTCAAATTTACAAGTCATACGAATTAAATGAATCCAATGATCTACAGGTAATTGAAAGCCATCCTTCCAGTGCTAGAGAATAATTTTAATTGCAAATGTTATTAAACAGTCCTTGTGAATTTATTTATGTGAATAAAGTTCCCATAATAGTGCTAGTATTTGTTGTTTCAGTGTGTATTATACAGTCATTAAAGGTCTGCAGAAATTAAAGTACCTTTCTCTTTCATTTATTTCCTGAAATGTTTACTTCAGATTAGTTCCCCAAAAGCTTACAATGTGGGTTGGTTAAGTTTTTGTCTCAATACCACCAACATTTACTTATGTGAGGGTCTAAGTTCTTCAATAGATGGGAAACCGAGATTTTAAAGAAAAGTGAATTACGCAAGTTCAACATAGCACCTACATATAATAGAGAGTGGAGGAACTCTGGTTTTCAGGTCCATCCATGCCCATCTGCTCCTGCCAGGGAAGTACCCTTTGGACAGGATACAATCTTTAACCTGAATGATGCAGGTAACATTTTGACTGGCAGAATTTGAGAAGAATCTGTACTCAGCTGTCTTTGAAATCATTTGTCCATTTTCAAGGAGGTCAGAGAAGATGTGAACAGAGATTGAAATGCTGAGCTGCATAAATCAGCTGTTTATTTATTCTTTCATTCATTTAATATATACATATTACATGACTGTATAAATCTTGCTTTTCATTTTCTGTATGATGCTTTGACATCTTAGGGCCTTGGCTGACTGGGAAGGGACAGCCTCTGCCAGGGCTAGCTAATTCCTAGAGATAGCAAACTAGTCCCTTAGTAACAGAACCTTCATATGCAAACCAACCAGTCCAATGTTCATATCCCTCAATCACCTTCTTTATTGAATGTCTACATGTGAAGCCAACACTCCTCTGGCCTAACCAGGCCAGGACTAGGTACCAGACAACTCGAGGCAGCCCACACACCCCAGAGCCTGCTGAAATTATTCAAACTAGCCAATCCTATCCTTTTTACCTTGCTTTACCCAGTTCTTTTCCTTTTTTTAAATTTAATTTTATTTTTTTATACAGCAGGTTCTTATCAGTTATCTATTTTATACATACTAGTGTATATATATCAATCCCAATCTCCCAGTTGATGCCACCACCCCTGCCCCGCCTTTGCACCTTCGTGTCCATACATTTGTTCTCTACATCTGAGTCTCTGTTTCTGCCTTGCAAACAGGTTCGTCTATACCATTTTTCTAGATTCCACATATATGCATTAATATATGATATTTTTCTCTTTCTGATTTACTTCACTCTGTATGACAGTCTCTTGGTGCATCCACATCTCTAAAAATGACCCAATATCGTTCCTTTTTATGTCTGAGTAATATTCCACTGTATATATGTACCACATCTTCTTTATCCATTCGTCTGTCAATGCGCATTTAGGTTGCTTCCATGACCTGGCTATTGTATATAGTGCTGCAATGAACATTGGGGGGCATGTGCCTTTTGGAATTAAGGTTTTCTTGGGTATATGCCCAGAAGTGGTATTGCTGGGTCATATGGTAATTCTATTTTTAGTTGTTAAGGAACCTCCATACTGTTCTTCATAGTGGCTATATCAGTTTACTTTCCCACCAACAGTGCAAGAAGGTTCCCTTTTCTCCACACCCTCTGCAGCATTTGTTGTTTGTAGATTTTCTGATGATACCTGTTGTAACTGGTATGAGGTGATACCTCATTGTAGTATTGATTTGCATTTCTCTAATAATTAGTGATGTTGAGCAGCTTTTCATGTGCCTCTTGGCCATCTGTATGTCTTCTTTGGAGAAATGTCTATTTAGGTCTTCTGACCATTTTTGGATTGGGTTTTTTATTTTTTTAATATTGAGCTACATGTGCTGTTTATATATTTTGGAGATTAATCCTTTGTCCATTGATTCGTTTGCAAATATTTTCTCCCATTTTGAGGGTTGTCTTTTCGTCTCATTTATAGTTTCCTTTACTGTGCAGAAGCTTTTAACTTTCATTAGGCCCCATTAGTTTATTTTTGTTTTTATTTCCATTGCTCTAGGAGGTGGGTCAGAAAAGATCTTGCTGTGATTTATGTCAAAGAGTGTTCTTCCTATGTTTTCCTCTAAGAGTTTTATAGTGTCTGGTCTTACATTCAGGTCTTTAATCCATTTTGAGTTTATTTTTGTGTATGGTGTTAGGGAGTGTTCTAATCTCATTCTTTTACATGTAGCCGTCCAGTTCTCCCAGCCACCACTTATTGAAGAGACTGTCTTTTCTCCATTGTATATCCTTGCCTCTTTTGTCATAGATTAGTTGACCATAGGTGTGTGGGTTTTTCTCTGGGATTTCTATCTTGTTCCATTGATCTATATTTCTGTTTTTGTGCCAGTACCATATTGTCTTGATTACTGTAGCTTTGTAGTATAGTCTGAAGTCAGGGAGTCTGATTCCTCCAGCTCCGTTTTTTTCCCTCAAGATTGCTTTGGCTATTTGGGGTCTTTTGTGTCTCCATAATTTTTAAGATTTTTTTGTTCTACTTCTGTAAAAAATTGCCATTGGTAATTTGCTAGGGATTGCACTGAATTTGTAGATTGCTTTGGGTATTATAGTCATTTTCACAATATTGATTCTTCAATCCAAGAACATGGGATATCTCCATCTGTTTCTGTCATCTTTGATTTCTTTCATCAGGGTCTTATAGTTTTCTGAGTACAGGTCTTTTACCTCCTTAACTAAGTTTATTCCTAGGTATTTTATTCTTTTTGTTGTAGTGTTGAATGGGATTGTTTCCTTAATTTCTCTTTCTGATCTTTCGTTGTTAGTGTATAGGAATGCAAGAGATTTCTGTGCATTAATTTTATATCCTACAACTTTACCAGATTCATTGATTAGCTCTAGGAGTTTTCTGGTGGCATCTTCAGGATTATCTATGTATAGTATCATGTCATCTGCAAACAGTGACAGTTTTACTTCTTCATTTCCAATTTCTATTCCTTTTATTTTTTTTCTTTTCTGGTTGCCGTGGCTAGGACTTCCCAAACTATGTTGAATAAGAGTGGTGAGAGTGGACATCCTTGTCTTGTTGCTGATCTTATAGAGGAAATGCTTTCAGTTTTTGACCATTGAGAATGATGTTTGTGTGGGTTTGTCATATATGGCCTTTATTATGTTGAGGTAGGTTCCCTCTCTGCCTACTTTCTGGAGAGTTTTTATCATAAGTGGGTGTTGAATTTTGTCAAAACCTTTTTCTGCATCTATTGAGATGACCATATGGGGTTTTTTTTTTTTGTGGTACATGGACCTCTCACTGTTGTGGTCTCTCCCGTTGTGGAGCACAGGCTCCAGACGTGCAGGCTAAGTGGCCATGGCTCACGGGCCCAGCCACTCCACGGCACGTGGGATCTTCCCAGACCGGGGCACGAACCCGTGTCCCCTGCATCGGCAGGCAGACTCTCAACCACTGCGCCACCAGGGAAGCCCGATCATATGGTTTTTATCCTTCCCTTTGTTAATATGGTGTATCACATTGATTGATTTGTGTATATTGAAGAATCCTTGCATCCCTGGGATCATGCTGTGTGATCCTTTTAATGTGTTGTTAGATTCTGTTTGCTAGTATTTTGTAGAGGATTCTTGCATCTATATTCATCAGTGATATTGGTCTATAATTCTCTTTTATTGTAGTACCTTTGTCTGGTTTTGGCATCAGGGTGATGGTGGCCTCATACAATGAGTTTGGGAGTTTTCCTTCCTCTGCAGTTTTTTGGAAGAGTTTGAGAAGGATGGATGTTAGCTCTTCACTAAATGTTTGATAGAATTCATCTGTGAAGCCATCTGGTCTTGGACTTTTGTTTGTTGGAAGATTGTTAATCGCAGTTTCAATTTCAGCAGTTGGACTGGTCTGTTTATATTCTTCGGAAGGTTGTGCTTTTCTAAGAATTTGTCCATTTCTTCCAGGTTGTCCATTTGATTGGCATAGAGTTGCTTGTTGTAGTCTTTTATGATGCTTTGTATTTCTGTGGTGTTCATTGTAACTTCTTTTCATTTCTAATTTTATTGATTTGAGTCAACTCCCTCTTGTTCCTGATGAGTATGGCTAAAGATTTATCAATTTTGTTTATCTTCTCAAAGAACCAGCTTTGAGTTTTATTGATCTTTGCTATTATTTTCCTTGTTTCTGTTTCATTTATTTCTGCTACGGTCTTTATGACTTCTTTCCTTCTACTAACTTTGGATTTTGTTTGTTCTTTTTTCTCTAGTTCCTTTAGGTGTAAGGTTAGATTGTTTATGTGAGATTTTTCTTGTTTCTTGAGGTAGGCTTGTATTGCGATAAACTTCCCTCTTAGAAATGCTTTTGGTGCATCTCATAGGTTTTGGATCGTCGTGTTTTCATTGCCATTTGTCTCTAGGTATATTTTGATTTCCTCTTTGATTTCTTCAGTGATTGCTTGGTTAATTAGTAACGTATTGTTTAGCCTCCTTGTGTTTGTGTTTTTTACGTTTTTTTCCCTGTAATTGATTTCTAATCTCATAGCATTGTGGTCAGAAAAGATGCTGGATATGATTTCAGTTTTCTTAAATTCATTGAGGCTTGATTTGTGACCCAAGATGTGATCTATCCTGGAGAATGTTCCATGTGCACTTGAGAAGAACGTGTAATCTGCTGTTTTTGGATGGAATGTCCTATAAATATCAGTGAAATCTATCTGGTCTGTTGTGTCATTTAAAGCTTGTGTTTCCTTATTAATTTTCTGTGTGGATGATCTGTCCATTGGTGTAAGTGAGGTGTTAAACTCCCCCACTATTATTGTGTTACTGTCGATTTCCTCTTTTATAGCTGTTAGCAGTTGCCTTATGTATTGATGTGCTCCTATGTTGGGTGCATATATATTTATAATTGTTATATCTTCTTCTTGGATTGATCCCTTCATCATTATGTAGTGTCCTTCCTAGTCTCTTGTAACATTTATTTTAAAGTCCATTTTTTCAGATATGAGAATTGCTACTCCAGCTTTCTTTTGATTTCCATTTGCATGGAATATCTTTTTCCATCCCCTCACTTTCATTCTGTATGTGTCCCTAGGTCTGAAGTGGGTCTCTTGTAGACAGCATGTATATGCGTCTTGTTTTTGTATCCATTCAGCGAGACTGTGTCTTTTGGTTGGAGCATTTAATCCATTGACTTTTAAGGTAATTATCGAGATGCATGATCCTATTACCATTTTCTTAATTTTTCTCGGTTTGTTTTGGTTGGTCCTTTTCTTCTCTTGTGTTTCCCACTTAGAGAAGTTCCTTTAGCATTTGTTGTAGAGCTGGTTTGCTGGTGCTGAATTCTCTTAGCTTTTGCTTGTCTGTAAAGCTTTTGGTTTCTCCATCGAATCTGAATGAGATCCTTGCCGGGTAATCTTGGTTGTAGGTTCTTCCCTTTCATCGCTTTAAATATATCCTGCCACTCCCTTCTGTCTTGTAGAGTGTCTGCTGAGAAATCAGCTGTTAACCTTATGGGAGTTCCCTTGTATGTTATTTGTGGTTTTTCCCTTGTTGCTTTCCATAATTTTTCTTTGTCTTTAATTTTTGCCAATTTGATTACTATGTGTCTCGGCATGTTTCTCTATGGGTTTATCCTGCCTGGAACTCTCTGTGCTTCCTGGACTTGGGTGCTGTGCTTCCTTTCCCATGTTAGGGAACTTTTCGACTATAATCTCTTCACATATTTTCTCAGGTCCTTTCTCTCTCTCTTCTCTTTCTGGGACCCCTATAATGTGAATGTTGTTGTGTCTAATGTTGTCCCAGACATCTCTTAGGCTGTCGTCATTTCTTTTCATTCTTTTTTCTTTATTCTGTTCCTCATCAGTGAATTCCACCATTCTGTCTTCCAGGTCATTTATCCGTTCTTCTGCCATAGTTATTCTGCTATTGTTTCCTTGTAGCGTATTTTTCATTTCAGTTATTGTATTGTTCATCTCTGTTTGTTTGTTCTTTAATTCTTCTAGGTCTTTGTTAAACATTTCTTGCATCTCCTCGATCTTTGCCTTCATTCCTTTTCCGAGGTCCTAGATCATCTTCATTATCATTATTCTGAATTCTTTTTCTGGAAGGTTGCCTATCTCCACTTCATTTAGTTGTGTTTCTGGCGTTTTATCTCATTCCTTCATCTGGTACATAGCCCTCTGCCTTTTCATTTTGTCTGTCTTTCTGTCAATGTGGTTTTCGTTCCACAGGCTGCAGGACTGTAGTTCTTCTTACTCCTGCGGTCTGCCCTCTGGTGGATGAGGCTATCTAAGACCTTGTGCAAGCTTCCTGATGGGAGGGACTGGTGGTGGGTAATGCTGAGTGTTGCTCTGGTGGGCAGAGCTCAGAAAAACTTTAATCTGCTTGCCTGCTGATGGGTGAGGCTGAGTTCCCTCCCTGTTGGTTATTTTGCCTGAGGCGACCCAGTACTGGAGGCCACAGGCTGTTTGGTGAGACCAATGGTGGACTCTGGGAGGGCTCATGCCAAGGAGCACTTCCCAGAACCTCCGCTGCCAGTGTCCCCATCCCCGTGGCAAGCCATAGCCACCGCCTGCCTCTGTAGGAGACCCTCCAACACTAGCAGGTAGGTCTGGTTCAGTCTCCCATGGGGTCACTGCTCCCTCCCCTGAGTCCTGATGTGCACAGTAGTTTGTGTGTGCCCTCCAAGAGGGGAGTACCTGCTTCTCCCAGTCCTGTCAAAGTCCTGCAGTCAAATCCTGCTAGGCTTCTAAGTCTGATTCTCTGGGAATTCCTCCTCCCATTGCTGGAACCCCAGGTTGGGAAGCATAATGTGGGGCTCAGAACCTTCACTCCAGTTTGTGGGCTTCTGTAGTATAATTGTTCTCCAGTTTGTGAGTCACCCTCCCAGTGATTATGGGATTTGAGATTATTGTGATTGCGCCCCTCCCACCATCTCACTGTGGCTTCTCCTTTGTCTTTGGATGTGGGATATCTTTTCTGGTGAGTTCCAGTGTCTTCCTGTCGATGATTTTTCAGCAGTTAGTTGTGGTTCTGTTGCTCTCCAGTTTACCCATTTCGTGCCTTAAACACCATAGTAATTTTTTTTTCTTTGCCCAAACTTTCCTATAATGCCTTCTGCCTCCTCACCAACCCTGGTGCCACCCTGTGTGGCCCTGCATGACATGGCATGTTCAGTCCTCTTAGGACCTGTGAGTAACAAATCATCTTTTCAGCAACAGTTAGAATTCAAAGAGTTTTCTTCTTCCCACATTGGAGGGTTTATAGTGGTTAAAAAAAATATGCACTCATGCATATACACAGGTTTCCTTTGGAAATTTTGTAATTATGTTTGGGAAGCCCCAAACATAATTTTTTAAGTAGAACTGTGAGACACAAGCAAGTATCAGATTACTTCATTCACATCACTTCTTAAGTTCTCAAGGGACAAAGAGGATATTCAATAACATACACTCAGAAAGGCCATATGACAGCCAGGAAGGAAAAGGAAATTGAGACCTAGATGGATAAGGACTGGAATCCCTATGCCAGCACTTTGTTACTCCACAGCTCTATAAGCACGTTATTTCCTTCTATTTTGTCGTGCCTAAAATGGAGACTGTAATACCTGCTGCAATGGGTAGTTATTAGAATTAAATGAGAATTAAATAAACATGAAGGATCTTGGGCAATAATAGGGATGCAAGAGGGCTTCCCTGGTGGCGCAGTGGTTGAGAGTCCGCCTGCCGATGCAGGGGACATGGGTTCGTGCCCCGGTCTGGGAAGATCCCACATGCCGCAGAGCGGCTGGGCCCGTGAGCCATGGCCGCTGAGCCTGTGCGTCCGGAGCCTGTGCTCCGCAACGGGAGAGGCCACAGCAGTGAGAGGCCCGCGTACCGCAAAAAAAAAAAAAAAAAAAAAGGTTGAAGACAAAGGAATTGTCACTGAGAACCAACTAAACCCCCAGGTTCCCCGATGTTTAAAAGATGAACCTAACATCTTGCTTAATGCATTCTCAAGAATGTGTCTGATTTATGGAGCTTAATGTGCACTTAAGTTACATCTGATTTACAAAGCTTTCTTGATTAAAAGGGAGTCTTTTCTTAGTCCATTATGATAGGTTTGTAAAACTCAGATTAACCCCTAAATGCAGGTTTTCTAGGGAAAAAGTGTACTCCGTGGCACTTAAGAGCCCAGTGTCACACAAAACTCATCTCCTGTCCTGTCCCTCATCAGCTATGTGGTCTTGGACAGGTCCTTACATCCTCTAAGCCTCAATTTCTTATTTGTAATATGGGGATAACAATTATAACTACCTAATATAGGAAGAGTGTGAGGATTAAATGAAATATTTTTGCTGAAAACCTTAGCAGAGGTCCTAAAACATATTGTGGGTTCAATCAATGACAGATGTGTTTTACCTCTTACTAATCCAATAATATTTAATATGCCCACAGATAGCAGCCACAGGATCCATTTAAGGAAAAAGACAGCCTTCCCACCTCAATTTTCTATGCCCCAGATTATCCCCAACTCTTCGATTTCTCTCCCTCTCTCTCTTATCTTTTCTCTCTTACCTCTTCTCTTTTTTTTTTTTTTCTGGTACACGGGCCTCTCACTGTTGGGGCCTCTCCCGTTGGGGAGTACAGGCTCTGGACGCACAGGCTCAGCGGCCATGGCTCACAGGCCCAGCTGCTCCGCGGCATGTGGGATCTTCCCGGATCGGGGCACAAACCCGTGTCCCCTGCATCAGCAGGCGGACTCTCAACCACTGCGCCACCAGGGAAGCCCCACCTCTTCTCTTTTCTTAACTCTCTCCTTGTTCTCTTCTTTCTCATCCCTAATTATTTTCCTTTGTTTATAACAGCTACCATCTGCTGAGGGTCAAATGCTTTACATGTGTGATTTCTATCCCTTAGAAACAATGCAAATGTAGTTATTTTTATTATTATACTATTGTTATTACTACTAATTTTCAAGTGAAGAAATTAGGTTAAACATTTCACAAGCCTAGCCATTTGCATGCTACAGCCAGGATGTGAACACCAGTTGATCTAACTCAAAAGCTAGTTCAATTTTTATTATCGCACGTATATTGGTTAGTTATTTCTGCATAACAAAATACCCTCAAACAAAATAGCTTTAAAAAGCCCCCATTTAAGTCGCTCATGATTCTGCAGTTCAGTGCTTCAAGCATGGCTCAGTGGGCTGGTTCTTCTGGTTTAGGCTGGGCTCCTTCAGGCATCTGCTCTCAGCTATGTGTCAACGAGGCAGCTCTGCTGGTCTGAGAAGGCCACTCTCATATGTTTTCAGGTTGGCTTGATGTAGGCTGCTCTGAGATAGTCTTAACTGAAACCACCGGGCTCTCCTCCATGCCATCTCTCCTATGTCCATAGAATAGCCTTGACATGTTTGTGTTACCATGGCAGGGTTCTGGTAGAGTGCAGAGTTTAGACCATAAGACCTGTTAAGGTCTGGGTTCATAACTGGCTCCCTATCTTTGTCTGCCTCATTCTGTTGATCAAAGTAAGTCACAAATCCCAAATTCAAAAATTGGGGAAACAGTCTCCAACTCCTGAGGAAAGGAACCATGAAGTTCGTATTGTAGAGGAAATGAGTACAAGGAGGGATGGAAAACTGAGGATGTTTTTGCAGTTTCCACACTTGGTATTCTGGCACCTTTGGTTTCTTCCCCACACTTTGAGTGCCTAGTTTATTTTCATTTCCCTTAAATTCTGAAAAGCATGACAGAGTAGCAAAGTGCTTAGTCACCCATTAATTAAAAAAAAATCTTGCCCTTCTCAGGGCAAGGGATGGCAGTTGGCTCTCAGGAGAGCAGAAAACTAATGGTTAATGGTTAAAAATAAAAATCTCTGGTTAAGAATGAGTACAACTGAGTATCTGTAATAGTCGCATTGCAAAAACAAAACAAAACAACAACAGCAACAAAACCTCCAGAATTATTTCCCTGCCATCTATCTTTATTTTGCTAACTGACTCTGTTGACATCCCCAGGAAAGCCATGTGTGAGGTAGCAACGGAAAAAAAAATCCACAAAGTAATTTGCAAACACACATTTCTATTTTTTTAATGGCCTGAAGAGGAATACAGTTTGGACTGCATAGCCCTATGGCAACAGAGTGCAAAGCCGTAGCAGGTATCCACTTCCAAATTAATCTTTGCCTAAAGCCCCATCTAATTTATTTTTAAGTATATTTCACCAGGATGCCCAAAGTCAAAATGTTATTTACAGCATGAGGCTAGCAAGAGGACACATGGCATCAATTTCTGCAGAAAGGAGCCCAGAAATCCATTCTCATGAAGGCAGGAAAATATAGCCCCCTTATTTATTTATTTGCAGCCCTCTTTCTCCTGGAAAAGGGCTTAAGATAGTTTACACAATTGGCTGCAAGTTAAGCCACATGTGTTTGGAAATGAGAAATCAATTCTCTGTAACAGTTTTGCTTTGATCGAGCAGCATCTGTATGTTTAGGGAGAAGAAGGGGAAAGATTCAGCAGGTATTGATTCCAAAGTCATTATCACCCGTGTTCGGTGATAATAAACCAGCTTTCTGTTTCTACTCAACATTTGTTTGCATTAACTGGCGAGTACAAGCATACAAAACCTAGCAGTTGTCTCTATAGAGAATCTTAACCTGGACTGTCAAATCTAGATCTTCTAAGAACCCATTTACCTCTCTCTGAATTTTACACATACAGACACACCTAACCAAGGAAATTCTCTTCATCATTGTCAAGTGGTTAGAGTTACATACCAAAGGAACTTCAGTCTTGTCAGAGGCAAGTCTCTGAAGATACAAAAAGCTGACTCCAAACGCCAGTCTGTAAATTCTTCATTTTCACCAGCTATTCAATAAATGTTTATTAAATCCCAGTAGAAACCTGACGGAAGTTTCATTGCACACAAAGAGCTGCATATGACAAGTATTAAATTTTCTTGCTAGGAAATTTGAGTGTAGAGAGAGAGTTGAGTATAATTTTTTTTTATAGACTTCATTCTCACCTACAAGAAAGAACCAGTTATTAATGTGAGTTTAATAAATGCTTGTTGAACACCAGAATGCACCAGACACAGTCTTAGCTGCTAGTGATCGTATCAAAATGTAAAATTAGATACTGTTCCTGAACTCAAAAAGTTTTCAGAGTGCCTTAGGAGATATGGCAACATGAGGTACAGTGCTGGTGGTAGATATCACTAGAGAAGCAGAATCCAACCACAGCTGAGCTCAGAAGAGGAAACATTTGCTTCTGATTAGGAAGAACCAAGAAAGACTTCCTGGAAGAGGAGGTATTTGAGCTAGTCCTCTTCTGGACATGTTTAATATCAGTATTGCTTACAGTTGTTCGTTGTTATAGCTCTTTATATTTCATATTGTGGTGCATTATTACCTACCCAAAGCTATCCTACTGTGTAAAATATGGGTACTGTTACTGTCTCTTTTTACTTTGGAATTTCTCTTAACTAGCCATTCTTGCTGTGTTTCTTCTCTTTATAAAGAAGGTCTCAGCAGAATCATGCTCAAGTTTTGCCAGTCTTAAAACCAAGGTGGTGGTAATGGAGGCAGATAAAATAAAATGTCTCTACCTTTATTCTCCTTCATTCAATTGCAGACTTGTTTTGGATTGGCCAAAAAGTTTGTTCGGGCTTTCGTAAGCTGGGCCAGAAAAACCTGAACGAACTTTTTGGCCAACCCAATACTCATTTTTTTCAAATCTCTAGATAGAGCTCTCCAGTCTATACATTCTTATTGTATAAAGCGCTGTTTTGGGTGTTTTTGTTTGTTGGTTGGTTGGTTGATTACTGTAGTTAGTTTTTCTGAGGAACATACCAATATATCAGCCTTTGATTCCCAAGTGAAATAAGAGAACTATAAAATACAATAGCCAGGATGTGGAAGCAACCTAAATGCCCATCGACAGACAAATGGATAAAGAAGATGTGGTACATATAGACAAATGGATAAAGAAGATGTGGTACATATATACAATGGAATATTACTCAGCCATAAAAAGAAACAACATTGAGTTATTTCTAGTGAAGTGGATGGCCCTAGAGTCTATCATACAGAGTGAAGTAAGTCAGAAAGAGAAAAACAAATACCGTATGCTAACACATATATATGGAATCTAAAAAAAAAAAAAAGGTTCTGATGAACCTAGGGGCAGAACAGGAATAAAGACGCAGACATAGAGAATGGACTTGAGGACACGGGGAGGGAGGGGGAAGCTGGGGAGAAGTGAGAGAATAGCATAGACATATATACACTACCAAACGTAAAATAGATAGCTAGTGGGAAGCAGCCACGTAGCACAGGGAGATCATCACCTCGGTGCTTTGTGACCGCCTAGAGGGGTGAGATAGGGAGGGTGGGAGGGAGAAACTAAAGAGAGGGGATGTGGGGATATATGTATGCATGTGGCTGATTCATTTTGATGTACAACAGAAACTAACAGTATTTTAAAGCAATTATACTCCAATAAAGATGTATTAAAAAAAATAGCATATAGCCATGTCCCCACAATACTTCTGTCCCTATGAAGGTAATATAAATGATTCAACACTCAAATACTTTGTGGGACCCAGTAGTCGCACAGAAGCCTCCAGTATTGACTAGAAGCAAAACCCCTTGTATTGACCACAACCACCAATCAAGCCACATTATTTCAAAACTAACAGAAAGTGTTCTCTTTGGCACTTTTGACAGAGGGCTAAAAGCAGGGTGAGTTGTCCCTATATTGCTGGGGTGTAGCCCAGAAAAGGAGATCCTTCCAAATTTTGGTATATGTTAAAGGAGAGTTTTAGTAAACTATCATTTCATTTCATAATTTTTCAATTCACCTGCACTGGGTGCTGGTTATGTGGAAGTTGCTATACTGAAAAATGAAGTAGACAAGCAAGAAGGAGTAAATATGAAACCTGCCTTTGAAGAATTCACAGCCTTGGCGGCTGTAATAAACATGTACAAGTGATTGTGTTACATGCTAATGATGAAGATGCATGGAAGTTAACAGTTAGATCATAAAGAAGAGAGTTCCCGATTCTGCCGGGGAGGGATGATCAGAGAAGCAGTGGTGATTGATTTCCTTGAGATGAAAATAGGAGTTTCATCATGAAAGGCAGAGAAACCAATATATGAAAAAAGAGGGATGCAAGAATTTAGCATATCCATGGAAGGGTAAGTAGTACACTATTACCAGTACACAGGGCAGAAGCAGAACATGTTATTAAAAAACATAAAGTTAGAAACTGGGACCAAAATTTGAAATGGATTATTAAATGTTAGTTTAAAAACATAGAAATGGAATTAAATACCTGAGGAGAGCATGTTGAGTGATAAGTAGGTGGTGATGGAGCTTCATGGATACCCACATTGAAACAGGAGCTAACAGATGGAGAGAACCTTAGGAGGTAAGATGAGAACTACAACAGGTAATGCCATGAAATTCAAGGATGGAGAGAACTTGATGAAGCAAGTTGTTGTCAGTGGGACCAAATACAACAGAGAGAGCAAGAGTATGTGGATTAGAAATATAACCTGGATTCAGTAGCTTAAAGTTATTAAGTCTAGTTTGGGTGGGCTGTGCAGGCAGATACCAGATTCAAGTGGGTTAGCTGGCAGAACAAGTACTCCCCTCCGTACATACTGCGGGGAAGTAAGCTTCCTCCCTTGTATGGCTCTGCCGTCGTCCCTAGGATCTAGCCACATGATCCTCTGAATTCAGGCGGGGGCAGTGGAAGAGAGAATATAGGACCAAACGGGAAGTTTTATAGGAGCAAGGCCTGAAATCGCGGACATCACATCACTTACATTCCAACAGCCAGAGCCCAGCTGCATGGCCTCGCCTACTTGCAAGGACCACTGGAAAATGTAACCTAGCTGTGCACACAGGAGAAGGAAGAAGTAGGAATAGCTAGCACTATAGTGGTAATCATTTTGTAGTCTATAAGTTTATCAAATCAACACAGTATACACCTTAAACTCATACAATGTTATATGTCAATTATATTTCAATGAAACTGAGGAAAACTAGATAATAAAAAGAGCCATAGGAATAGTGAACACACATCAGTCTCTGTTACAGCTGTTTTTCCTTATCCTTTTATAAATATATAGGAACAAAATATCAAAAATAATTTCTAAGCAAAAGAGACATTTACAAGAGGATTTTCAATTCTTGCATGTTGCTTCTTCCTTATTGCAGCTTATTGCTTGGTAGAGACACAAAAATCTTTCTTCTTAAGAAGAACAGAAACAGCCAGGTTTTTTTCAAAGTCCCATTTGCTTTCGGGTTTGAGGGAAAATCTTTCCGTGTAGCTGTCAGGAGTCTCAGGCCCCACACGTGGTACGATATTTGGATAAGGTTAAAAGTAGAGAGAAATGGAAAGTGAAATCACTAATGAGGATTACTAAGGGACGTTCTGGCCAGGGGGAAAAAAAACCCCAGACAAAACCCAAACATTTCCGAATACTGTGGTATTAGCAGACATCAGCTGGAAATCTCATTTGAGTCAGAGTGAGCATCTGACAGAGTCAGTGGTGGAGAAAGCAGTGAGTGTAACTGCCCCTCTAGATATAATTACGGCC
Source organism: Aethalodelphis obliquidens (assembly GCF_003676395.1). Taxonomy (NCBI): domain Eukaryota; kingdom Metazoa; phylum Chordata; class Mammalia; order Artiodactyla; family Delphinidae; genus Aethalodelphis; species Aethalodelphis obliquidens. The sequence goes on from NW_020837955.1 coordinate 22,492,683, forward strand.
AAGAAGGAAGAATGTATTGGTGCTCTGGAGAACATGAGAACCCTGGGAGAAAGTGACCACTCCAGGGAGGATTTTATAATTAGGCAACAGAAAGACGTAGACCAGATTTCAAAAAACTCATAGAAAAGAAGGATTTTTTAACTAGTGGCTCTGAAAGGATGTGGCTCGAAAGGGATAGAACATTAAAAGCTGAAAATTTGGGCTTCCCTGGTGGCGCAGTGGTTGAGAGTCCGCCTGCTGATGCAGGGACATGGGTTCGTGCCCCGGTCCGGGAAGATCCCACATGCCGCGGAGCGGCTGGGCCCGTGAGCCATGGCCGCTGAGCCTGCGCGTCCAGAGTCTGTGCTCCGCAACGGGAGAGGCCACAACAGTGAGAGGCCCGCGTACCGAAG
>NW_020837955.1:22493174-22531786 GCF_003676395.1 Aethalodelphis obliquidens
AAAAAAAAAAAAAAAAAAAAGCTGAAAATCTGACCATACAAGCCACCACAAGTATTCCAGAAGGACAAGGAAAGGGGAAATCGACTAAGGAAACCACTGTCACATCTTGGGGTGCTCACGGTGAGCTCCATAAAAGATGGGAGGCATGTGAGGTGGAAGAAAGGGCCAAACCTAAACAAAGGGCTAAATCTACTGAGACTTTTGCAACAGGTGGGGCGACTAACTGCAACTAAGCGAAAGCAAAGAAGAGACAGCACAGCTGTTTGGGGCAGATAGCGATACATTTACTGTAATATAGAAGAGACAAACTTGCAAGTTCCTCCTTTCCCAGTCTTTGGCAAATATTTTTGTCACCAGTGGAAAAGATAGTCCAGCCTTGTTTCTCATTACCAACAACAAAACAAAACAAAAATCAAAATGCCCAAACATCCAATGTAGAAGGGGAAATAATTTTTTTCAGCAACAGTCAAATGAACTTGTATCTCTTAGACCCAAGCAAAGTTAATTCAAGGGTCTGGAGAAAAATGAACTGAGGTGTTCATGGTGAAACCATCAGTGATCTTTGAGGGGGTTTAGAGACTGGAAGAGAAGCCCCACAATTTAAAATAGAAAAACAAAAAGATGTTCATTGTTAAAGGAGAACAGTAGATTGTAGGGGAGAAATACTCGCCAGTCAGTTTGCTAACAGCCTGCCACTAAATTGTTTAACTTATAAACAGGTGTTTATATGCACCTGAAAAAGGAAGTCACACTCATTTCAATATAGCATGTTTATTCAGGATACTCTGCGCCAAACTATCTTCATTTCAGTTAAGCTGTACTGATAAGTATTACAGTTGTATTAACCATACAGAAGTCTAACACGCAAGCAGAATTTTTAGGGCAGTTTCCATACTTGTGGAAAATGTGCTCTCTTTTCTAATTTTTAGAAATTTGTCATTTGTCATCAATTTGTCATTCAAACAAGGCATGGATATGTTTGTTTGTTTGTTTGCTTGTTTTTGCGGTACGCAGGCCTCTCACTGTTGTGGCCTCTCCCGTTGCGGAGCACAGACTCCGGACTCGCAGGCTCAGCGGCCATGGCTCACGGGCCCAGCCGCTGCGTGGCATGTGGGATCTTCCCGGACCAGGGCACGAACCCGTGTCCCCTGTATCGGCAGGCGGACTCTCAACCACTGCGCCACCAGGGAAGCCCATGGATATGTTTTTGTTGAGAAAAATTAACATTACAAATAAGGCCAGAGACCGCTTAGACTACCTCAAACAATTCTGTTCTCTGTTCCTTCCTAAAGATGACAACCATTATGACTTCCGTGCATTCTTCCAGACCTTTTCCTATTTCTTTACAGATGTACACGCATACCCACCCATGCAGTATGCATATATCCAAGTGGAGAAAATATTAATATTTTGAGTATATCTCCATGACACAAAACATTATATTTCCTCAACTACTCTGAATATTTTATTCAAAAATACTAACAAGCATTTCTCAAGCCATATAAAGATCTATCTTATTCTTTTATTGAGGTCTTCAGAATATTCCATCGTATAAAATACCACAATTTATTTAGTCAGAATATTTTAAAGTCTACTTTCTACTTTTTGTGTGTGAATCAAGGACTAGATAGTTTTCTTCAGGCAGACTAGCCTCAAATAGCCCACTGTTTATGCTTGTACGGTGGCGTCCCGTCTTTCCTTTTGGGAGCTATTGAATTACTTTACAGTACACTTGCTAGGTGCCTATTCTTAGGAGTTTTCTCTCTTTATTAGATTGATTGTCTTCGGTTTTGAATGTAACTCTGTCTCTTTCTCATAATCTGACATGAATATTATGAGGAGCGCTCAGACAAAATTTAGGAATGTAGAGTCCCTTGATTCCGTGAAGTCTAGGGTGGCCAGGATTGCCCAGTCTAGGATTCCCAAATTCAAAAATTTAGAATAGCTGGTGTTTGGTGTTTCCATATGCCAAGAAATACTAGAGATATGATAATACTCTGGAGACTGCCTTTCATTCATTTGTGCAAGCATTCCTTCATTTAACTGATGGCATTGACAGAGTATGTTGTGCCAGATACCATTGTAATCAATGGGAATGCAGTCATGCAGAGACAGAAGTGTGTTTTTATGGCGTTTACCTGTCAGGTTGAAGGTTACTGAAAATCAACAAGTAAACTGGGAACAACAGTGAACAGTAATTTGAGATAGTAATAATGCTTTGAAGAAAATAAAATAGGTAAATTTGTTAGAATGACTGTGAGGAAGGAAAGCAAGTGTTCAAATAATAACAATAATAATAGTGATAATAATAGAGTTTACTATTAATAGAGCAAAGATACTGCTCTAAGAGAATTACATTTTAAATCATTTAATCCCCAAAAAAGCTCAGAGAAGGAGGTAGCCCTTTTTGCCCTTCTCTTGTAGAGGAGGAAACAGAAGCCCAGAGACATTAAGTTGCTTTTTAAGATCCCACAGCTTGTAAGAGGCAGAGATGGGATGGTAGGAACAGTTCCTTGATGAGGTGACATTTGAGCTGAGACCAGAATGCAGAGAAGAAGCCACCCATGGAAACCCCAGGAAATATCAAGGTCCCGTTTCCTACAGTGAGCATGCTTAACCTATTTGTGAAACAGAAAGGCCAGTGTGAGAGGTTTCTGGTACCTTTTTATCAAAACGTATTCCACTGAAGCAACTTTGGGACATTTCTTCTTGCGTGAAGTTCTGCTGGAAAATGTTCTGGTCTTCTCCATGGTGGCTTGAAACTGTGCAGGACCACAGGTAGCAGAGAAAGATAGGTCCTGGGAGCAATTGTGTTTTGTTTTGAAGATTCAGATATTAGACTAGAGCACCAGGAAAATTCTGAGTATCCAGACTTCAGCAAAGCATGATATCCTCAAAGAACAGCTAAGGAAGTTAGGCCACCTTTAGGTGGTTTCATTATTATTCCTTGAATGTGTCTGATTAATAGTTCAATAACAAAAAGTAAGTTAGTCTTTAAGAACATGCCTCCAAGCTCTATCCTTGCACATGGCATAGTCAACTTTTAATAATTCCTTTAACAAAGACATAGAAATGTATTTATTAAATTTATAGGTGGTATAAAGCTGTTGTTAAGTGCAAACAGGATGACAGCAACAGAGTTAATATGGATTTAATAGACTATAATTGGGGTCATACTTACAAGATATAGTCTAACAGTGAAAATTGTGAAGTTGTGTGTTTATATACATATACATATATGTGTGTGCTTTGCATTATGTATGTGTGTGTGTGCATGTGTGTCTCTGTGTGTGTATACTTATAAATGCACACTCAGAGAATGGAGGAGTGCTTATTAAACGTTCTTTCAATATGTGTATCAAGTCTAATGCACTGTTAGGAAGGTTATGTGTCAATTCCCTCAGTGGTACTGGATCTGCCATAGTTCATTTTGAGAGACTTTGGTCAACAGGAAAAGGACTGAAAAGGATCACAGTGAAAATGAGGGTTCTAGAAATTAGATGATAGATGGATAACATAAAGAAATGGAGAGGAATCTCCAGCCTCTCTCCCCTCCTAGAAATCACAGGGGTGGGACTGGAAGTTCCAAACCTCTAATCATGTGGCTGATTTTCCTGACAACCAGCCCCCATCCTTAGGTGCTTTCCAAAAGTCATCTCTTTAACATAATGCAAGACACCTTTATCACTCTCAGCATTTAGGAAATTCCAAGGGCTTTAGGAGCTTTGTGCCAGAAATGGGGACAAAAACCAAATATAAATTTCTTATTATAAATCACAGTATCACAGATAGTATGCAGTGAATATCTCGACTGGGTCTGTAGTTAGGCCACATGACTGCAGTAGACCTTGCCCTTGCTGTATGCGAAATCAGAAGGATAGGTGGTAGGGAAAGAAGAAAAAAGATGTGAGAGAGTCCGCCTGCCAATGCAGGGGACACGGGTTCGTGCCCCGGTCCAGGAAGATCCCACATGTGGCGGAGCGGCTGGGCCCGTGAGCCATGGCCGCTGAGCCTGCGCGTCCGGAGCCTGTGCTCCACAACTGCAGAGGCCACAGCAGGGAGAGGCCCGCATACGGCAAAAAAAAAAAAAAAAAAAAAAAAAAAAAAAAAGATGTGAGAGAGAGAACACAGGAGTGAGAGAGAAAAGACCCACTAGGGCATGAGAAGAGAAAGAAAATAAACAGCAACCATGTAAGTAAAAGTCACCAAGACGGTCCAAGAGATGGTAGGAACAAACAAGGCTCTATATGGTGGCGCTGCATTTCAGAGGGAATCATAACCTTATCAGTAACAATTGCAAGTATCCTGGGCAGCTGTCTCGATGCATTAGGCAGCCAACTGGAAGAGTGAAAAAGCAGGTTTCCTTCTCCTTTAAAGAATCACCACCAACTCCTGAAGGTTTGTGTCTTAAGGGTCTCAGATCCATTTAGCTGAGGTATTTTATTTAAAAAAAAAAAAAAAAAAACCCAAAACTCATCAAATCATGTGTGGCCCAGGATGGATTAGTCTGATCTGTTTTTATGCATTATAATTACCTACCCGTTTTGTGCATTACTTGTTCTCCTTAATCATAAAATCCGGGAACCAAGCAGGCAAATAGATTTAACTTCTCTGTGTCCTAGATTAGTCCTTAGAGGACTCAGCTGTTCCTTACAATCATGCTTCACCAAACTGTGTTTATCTGTGATGCTTAGAAGAAAAAAACAACAGCTCTATTTAGAGGCTGGGAGATTATGAAAATCTTTGCAAATTCACGGAAGAATGGGAGGAAGAGGGAAGAAAATGTAATTCCCAAAAAAGGTCAGTTCATTTCTCTCCTGTGTCTTCCTGCTGCATGTGTATTGAAAGCTCTTGAGTTGAAAAGCCATGGCTCCTGAGCTTGTTCACTGCCTCTCTTTTTCATCTGTTTAAGATAATCATGTAATAGAGAGAGAAATACATTGAATGTTGTTCTTTCTGGCATTTTCCCAAATTACAGTTACGATCTCTTTACATTCCCATCACATCCTTCTGTATAGAGCATTATCAGGGGAACTTGTTAAAAGATAGGCATTCCTGGGTCCTCCTTAGACCTACAAAAGCAGAATATCATGGGAATATGGCCTGAGAATATGTATTTTAAAATTTAGTAGAAGATTTTAATGTACATAGGTATGTGACAATTAATAATTGTTTAGACAATGTTCCAAGCTTCTGATAAAGGGATTGGAATAATCGGAAACAGCAATGTGGACTGGAGATGGAGGACTTCTAGTTTGGGTTGGTTATAGCTGCTGAGAGCTCTGGAAGGAATTCCCAGTTTTTGGTATCCTTGGTATATTAATTGATTGCAATTCGGTGGGCAGTGGAGAGAGGAGGGTAGAAATTGTTTCAGCCTTAATAGGGTACCTTAGTATACTTAATGCTTTGCTTGGTTGCCAATTGTACCTACACTTGTTGGAAAAGTTTGCACTAAAGCCACCCCAAAGGTGACCTGGGAAAAGCTTATGGGACCTCTAGTCATGCTATTCAGGGAAGAAGAAAAATGTTGGTTTTTCTGGGCAGGGAATTGAGTACCATTCCACAGTACTGAAAATAAGAAAGAATTATGACATAGGTAGTAAAGCATGATGGATGGTTTGGGGAAGGCTAGTTGGCATTTTTACTTACCCTTTCCCATAACAGAACAGCAAGAGGGCAGTCATTCCATTGGGGAAATCAAAGAGCAGCACATTTAAAACAAATGAAAGGAAACTTCACAACCTGTAATGAACTCCAGACACTGTGGCCGCAGATTGCCAAGGAAGATTACCAAAGCAATTAAATGTTTGTGTGTGAATAATGATAGCGTTTTACAACCTAAATAGGTAGAAAAATAAATCCTGTACCTTCAGCTAAAGTTGGCTTCTTTTTCTTTAAGAGTTATCTATCTTTCCACTTGGGGGGGAAAAAAGCTGATCTCCAACTGTATCCAAAAAGTGCTGTTTCTTACTTAAACAGATGATAGGGTGCTATTGCCCAGAGTCATTAAATCTGTGAGAAGAATGGGGCTGTGATGGGGTCTCCAAGACCAGAAAACCCAGCGTGGAGGCCGGTTGGAAAGAACTCTTGGACTCAGCATATTGTTGTACTCATGACTAAGATTTATTTTAGCAGTACAGAAGTCAGGATATATAGCCGTATCGTAAGGGGAAAAGACACAGGTAGAGTCTGCGGGAATCCACGTGCAGGTTCCTTATGCTCTAGTCCTCCCATGAAGGGTCACAAAAGCACATTCTTTCCCAACAGTGTACATGCAGTAACATGTATGTGATGTTTGTGCCCAGAAAAGCCCATTAGAAAATGAGCACCCAAGGTTTTTACTGGGGCTGGTCACGTAAGCACCATCTGTTTAGCATGTACCAAAATTCCAGACTCCTTGAAATAAAACAAGTATTCGTCACAAACCATATTGTTTCCCAAAACAGTCTGGCACAGTGATCCCCTCTTCTCAGTTAGCTTTTGACTGGGAACATTCCAAGAACTGAGTTCTCAGATCCAGCCAAGGGCCAACATTTCAAGCAAGCCCTTCTAAGTATAGCAGTCTCAGACCTCCTACATTAACTCTTTTTCACAGGGGCAGATGACGAAGCTGTGGTGACACTGGGGTTAAAAGAACTTTCAGATCTAAAATAAAGCAATGGCAATTACTATAGATTTCATGCCATGGCAAAATGAATCACTGAACGATCCAAGAGAGCAAATCGTTTTATTGTTTTAAGGCATGGATGTACCCATGGTCATCCATTTTTGTAAAACTTTGTTTTCTTATCTTGACCATTATCAATTGGCCTATTCATTTCCCTCCATAAAACATTTGTAGTCTGAATCCAAGATTAATTACACTAAAAAAATTGGAGCAATTTAGAAACTCCGGAAACCTGGGGGCTAATATTGAGTTGGCCAAAAAGCTCATTCAGGTTTTTTCGTAACATCTTACAGAAAAACCCAAACAAACTTTTTGGCCAACCTAATATTTGTCCACTTATTTGTTGCTTCCTTATTTTAAAACTAATATGCAAGGTGACCTTTAACATTGCTTGTTATATACTACCATAAGTACAGACATACAAATGCTTCATAAATTTCCACTTTCCAAAAGTATCCCAACTCTTCAGGTCTTAGTATTTAAGTAGACTATTTGCTGTACATCAAGATTGGAAGTTCCCCAGGGGAACTGGGGAATTGGGGATAGAGGTGATAACGCATTACCTCTAAATATAATTCGAAAGGTGACATTACACATTGAGGAATAAAAGCTCATTAAATACCTTAAAAATAACTACGTCTCAATATAAACAGTTACCTATAGTTACAAATATATTTATCTGAATGAAATCGGGAGTACCACTTGGAATGCCTTAGTACCTCGCGTCATGACTTAAACATAGTTTAAGCTCTTTGGTGACTGGTATATTTGACATCAATGCGTGATTTGAAAAAACAATTGTTTCCATTTTTCACATTTCCAATTCTAGTTCAAGATCTGGATGCCTCAAGCCTGTACTACTCCAAAAACCAACTTTATAATCTGCCCTACCTCTAACATCTACCCATCCAAAATATATCTTGCCAAATGAATCTTCCCAAACATTCTGCTAATGTTATTCCTTGCCCCAGAATCTTTGATTTCTTTCAGCTTGAGAATAAATCTTTAAAGCCACCACCATCACTAATTTGGTCCAAATTTGGCTAATTTAAGAATGAATCAATTATATATGACAGTCATGTTGGAATTGTAGATAGAGTTTGTTCTGTTGTGCCTCCAAGAGAGATAGAAACAAAACGACTACCCTCCTCACATCTCCCCCCATTAAAATTTTACACATCCTCGGTACAGAGACTGTTGAGGTTTTCCATAGTGAATGCCTGTGTTCTCCCACTTCGATGGTTAATTGTATGCATCAGTGTGACTGGGCTAAGAGATACCCGGATAACTGGTAAAACCTTATTTCTGGCTGTGTCTGTGAGGGTGTTTCTGGGAGAGATTAGCATTTGATTTCAGCAGACTGAGTAAAGAGATCTCTCCTTACCAACATCGGCAGCATTGTCTATTCTGTTTTTAAAGTCCCGAATAGAACAGAAAGGTGACGGAAGGGCCACTTCCTTCTCTTTCTTCTTGAGCTGGGCATATTTTCCCTGCCCTTGAACATCAGAGCTTCTGGTTCTTGAGCCTTTGAACTCTGGGGCTTACATCAGCAGCCCCCTGGTTCTCAAACCTTTGGACTTGGACTGAATTTTACCACTAGCTTCCCTGGTTCTCCTGTTTGGAACTGCAGGCTGTGGGACTTCTTGGCCTTGACAACCTCATGAACCAATTCCTGTTGGAATTCCAAATCTCCTCTTCTCTCCCTCTCTCTCTTTCTCTATCTCTCTGTCTATCCATCCATCCTAGTAGTTCTGATTCTTTGGAGAATGCTAACTAACACACCCACCAAAGTTTTCTGTATTGCTTTGATGAAGGATGGTATTTGTAGGGTCTTCTAGGGAATGTTGCAAAGTGTTTCTCTTTTCTCAGGTAATCCGTTCTAATATTCCCACCTCCCTATGTTTTCTGACCTCTTCATACTCTGCCAGGACTGTTGCAGCCTCTCCACCTTATCTATTGTACAAGCCCTCACCCCAACAGTGCATTAGGATTGGTTCCAGATGTCGTTGCTGTGACATTAAATCTTTTTTTTTTTTTTGCGGTATGCGGGCCTCTCACTACTGTGGCCTCTCCCGTTGCGGAGCACAGGCTCTGGATGCGCAGGCTCAGCGGCCATGGCTCACGGGCCCAGCCGCTCCACGGCATGTGGGATCTCCCCGGACTGGGACACGAACCCGTGTCCCCTGCATCGGCAGGCGGACTCCCAACCACTGCGCTACCAGGGAAGCCCTGTGACATTAAATCTTGAATAATGGGAGAGTGTTGCCCTGTAATACTCTTCCCTCTTCACCCTCATGATCCACTCCCACACCTGTCCCTCTGGTTCCTTCTTGTGTACATCAGCCCAATCCTTCAGTTATTTTGGGGAGCAAGCTATTTCCATTCCAAGTAGGGATTTTAATTTCCTGTTCAGATTATGTTAAAACCTGTCCATATTTATTGGTCTGAAGACCTTGAGTAACAGCAGAGCAGAATAAGCATCATCTTGAAAGTAAGATGCTTCAAGTGTAATCTTTTGCAAGCCTTCTAGGCAAGGTAAGACCATTTTTCTCTGGCAAGGAAATAAAGGCTGCTTCTGCCAGTCCCCTGTTTTCAGAGCAATCTGGGATTCAAGATTCTCAGGCTTGTCCCCCAGATGTCCTCAATTCAGATCTCAGGTACCCTGCCCTCCTGTAAGAGCTCTACCTTTAATATGAGACCTGTTAACTTTGTATGTTTAGTCTCCTTTGCAGATCTGATACCTTTACAATTAAATCCTGGCCATGAATTTTAGCCCAGTCTGTCCTCTGGCTGTAGGAGATAAGGGTCACTTTAAATACCATCATGGTATTTAAGCCTTTTGGCTTTCATTGCTTGTCATTTTTTTAATTTAAGATTTCCAAAGCAAGGGCTTTGGAATAAAGTCAGTGCTCTCCACAATGCTTACAATTATTCGTGTCCTCGCAATGTTTATATACCTAAATTACTGTGGAAGTTGGTACGTCACCTTCCACCGGTATAGCACCCCAGTCCATCACAGATGAGAGTCAGTCATTTGGTTGCTCTGGCTCACCAGGAGTAATCATACTCAAATATCAACACTAATGTTGTCTTTGTTGCTATTTAACACTAGGGGATCCCTTTCCAGAATCCCAGGATTAAACAGAATATAACTTGCAAGGTATGGAAAAATACAGGAGATATTTTGCATAATCTTGAATCATTGAATGTTTTCTGCAAATGACAGTATTTCCTTTTTTTGCATAGTAGATGCTCCAGAAAAGTTTTATATTAAATCAGCATGGTCTTCGGCTCTCTTATTTGCTGTCTACTTCGAGTTTCAAGGGAAAGCAAACTCAATGATTGTAAATGAAAAGCAACTTGCAGAATAAAATATGCGTGAATCCCCATTTCAGAGAATAGAAATAAAACTCCTCTCTCCCCTATCAGTTTTAATGTAAATCTGTTTTCCATAGATGTTCCTTTTACAGTCAGATAAGATTTGCAGAAACAAACCTGAGATAGATGTATTTGGAGGGAAACGATTTTACCCTTTCTCCATTATTCCACCCTTGTTCATGAAACTGGAACTCTGCCTCTATAGGAAATACTGAAAATCTTTTTTTTTTTCCCTTTTCAATGACTCATCTCTGCCCAGGAGAGAAGGAATGACTTGTGTGGTGGGCAACATAGGGAGAAGAGATCTGAGCAATGGTAGCATATCCTTCTTGCTTCTCTCTTTGAGGTGGTCGGAATAGAGGCTGGGCTGGTTGGGAAGCTAGGGCAATTTCCCAGCTTCTGAGCCAGTGATCACCTGTATAGAACAACTAACTCTCAACTTGAGTTGGTCCCAATATTTAGATTACAATGTGCCAAAGCAAATTGAGATTCCATATTTTAGTCAATGCAGTTTTATTTATAAACTATATTTATAGAAGAGGAAAGTGCCTTTCATGATACTCCCAATTTTGAGACTAAGCAGTCTTTTTCTACATCTGTTTGAGTTAATGAGAGTTGGATAATGAGGTTATAGAAATTTATTTATTACCAAAGTTTTGGTTAGTAAAATCAACTTCTAAAGATGAGCGTAGATTAATAACCTAAATGAATGTATAGTTTACCGCATAAACATTTTAAGAGAGGTTTTATGAAATGTTTTAATCTTAAGTTTATAAATCAATGGTATGATTCTGGGTGTCTTTGTCTATTCAAACAAATCAAGATCTTTGTGTTTCTTAGTCAATAGAGAGAAATATAACTTATGCTTATAAAATATAAAGTAAATACAAATTTATCTGAAACAGGTATGTAAATATCTCAACCTTTCCTTAATTGATCTAACAATATAAAGTACCAGCTGGGGATTTGCTTCCCTAAGCACCTGAGTTAACAGTCTCCCATTCTTTCCTGGCTTCAATAACAGCTTCTAAGCCAAGAACTGAACCACTGATTGCACCTAGATATTTCTATCCAGAGATAAATTTTAAAATATTGAGCTCATAAATTTCTGCTTTTACAGGGGCAGGCTGATTTTATTTGCCATTTTAAATAGCATTTTCCAATCCAGGTTTTCTAGCAATAAAGACTATTTCTTAAATGGTAAAATTTCTTAAGGAGTGGGGGTACGATTGGCAACTCAGAGAAACCTCTCTTAATATGTTCCTCATAATAATGACCAGGGCCTCTTCTGTTAGAAAATTATCTCATCATAAGTAGTTCTGGTTCTTGAGATAGCATAGTTGTGTAGGACTTTGAGAGAATTTCAGTATTTTGTGACATTTTAAAACATATGAATTTATCTCTGCCATTTTCTCTTTTTTGTTTTCCCCCACTATGCCTTTTGGAGAGGGAACAAGGTTCTGATTTGTAATGCTGTGTCTATTGATTACTTTTTTTCCCCTGGGGATTAGAAAATCTGGTAAAACAGAACTGAAGTGTTGTGGATAGGTGTCACTAGGTGTAGTTTAGGTGGCAAACTTTTTGCAGTTATAAACTTAGGTCTGTAAAATAAAAAATTAGACATCTATGTACTCTTTATGTACCTATAAGATTGTAAACTGAAGTTTTCCTCTTACAAGCAGGCTGGTATCTCAAAGGCATCAATGCATTTGTTGGTAAGTTCAAGGAGACTAAGAACTGGAGGATGTGGCCAAGATAACAGAGTAGGAAGACCCTGAGCTCACCTCCTCTCATTGGCAGAACAAAATTATAACAATTTTCAGAGCAACTGTCTATGAAAATGACCTAAGACTAGCAGAAAATATTTTTCACAACAAAAGGCATAAAGAAGGAACCACAAGGAGACCGGTAGGAGGGGTGGAGACACAGAGTAATCAAGACACTTGGATAGGTGACTCACAAGGGAGAGGATAATCGCAATTGCAGAAGTTATCCCCAAGGAGCAAGGGTCTGAGCACCTCATTGGGTTCCTGAACCTAAGGTCCTGCACTGGGAAAATGAGTCCCCAGAATGCCTGGCTTTGAGAACCAGTGGGACTTGCATGAGGGGGAGCCAGAAGGCTGTAGAAAACAGCTCTCAAGGGACATACACAAAACCCCAAATGCTCCAAGTCCCAATGTAGAGGCAGTAATTTGAAAGAGGCCTGAGTCAGAGCCATTCGCTGATCTTGAAGAGCCTCCCAGAGAGGCAGGAGGCAATTGGGACTCCCCCAGGGACACAGATGCTAGTGACAGCCATTTGTGGGAGCTCATTCTACCACAAGGGCACTCTTTTGGAAACCTCTCTTTAGCATATTAGTGCTGAGGGCTTACTCATCCACCAGTGGGCCAGCACCAACCCTGGGCACCCCTGGACTGTGCAGCCAGTCATGTCAGGACTGGGCCTTGCTCACCAGAGGGTCAACAGCCACCATATGAGGTAGGGCCTGGCAGCCAACTGGAGTGGGGGCCAGCCCTACCTGCCAGTATGACCACACTAGTCAGCCCTGCCACAACAGAAGGGCCCATACAACCCACTGAGGGAGCACCTCTAGAGCATATAGCTTTGGTGACCAGAGTGGAGTACACTGCTGAGTTCCATAGCATATCTCCACATAAGGCCAGTTCTCTAAGATCAGGAAATATAAATGACCTATCTAATACATAGAAATAAACACAGAGAATTAGGCAAAATGAGTAGACAGAGGAATATGTTCCAAATGAAGGAATGAGACAAAACCCCAGAAGAAGAACTAAGTCAAGTGGAGATAAGCAATATACCCGATAAAGAATTCAAGGTCGTGGTTATAAAGATGATAAATGAACTTGGGAGCAGAATAGATTAACACTGTGAGAAGTTTAATGAAGAGTTAGAAAATATAAAGAAGTACCAAACAGAGTTGAATAATACAGTAACTGAAAAAACAAAACAAAACAAAACACTAGAAGGAATCAACGGCAGATTGGATGATACAGAGGAATGGATCAGTGAACTGGAAGACAGAGTAGTGGAAATCATCCAAGCTGAAATAATTTTTTTTTTAATTAAGAAAAATGAAAATAGTTTAAGAGGTAGTTGGAAAGGAAGGAATGCTTCCAAACTAATTCTATGAGGCAAACATTACCGATACCAAAACCAAACCAAGACACCATAAAAAAAGAAAATTAGAGGCCAATACCACTGATGAACATGGATGCCAGAATTCCCAACAAAATATTAGCAAAGCAAATTTAACAGTACATTAAAAGGATTATACAAATCCCATGATGAAGTGGGATTTATCCCAGAAATGCAAGTATGGGTCAATATCCGTAAATTAGTCAATGTAATACACCACATTAACAAATTGAAAAGTAAAAATCATGACAATTTCAATAGATGTAGAAAAAGCTTTTGACAAAATTCAACATCTGTTTGTGATAAAAATTCTCAACAAAGTGGGAATAAAAGAAACATTCCTCAACATATAGTAAAGGTTATGACAAACCAACAGTTAACATCATTCTCAACAGTACAAAGCTGAAAAAATTTCCACTAAGATCAGGAAAAAAGACAAGGATGCCCACTCTTACCACTTTTATTTAACATAGTATTGGAAGTCCTAATCACAGCAATCAGATAATAAAAAGAAATAAAAGGCATCCAAATTGAAAAAGAAGTAAAATTGTCACTGTCTGCAGATAACGTGGTACTGTGTATAGAAAATCCTAAAGATGCCACAAAAATCTACTAAAACTAATAAATTCAGTAAAGTTGCAGACACAAAATTAATATACAGAAATCTCTTATGTTTTTATACACTAACAAAACTATAAGAAAGAGAATTTTAAAAAAATCCTATTTTCAACTGCATCAGAAAAATAACAGACCTAGTAATAAATCTAACCAAGGAATAAAAGAACTGTACTTGGAAAATTATAAGACGTGGAAAGAAATTGAAGACAACACAAACAAATGATAAGATATTCTGTGTTCGTGGATAGGAAGAATTAATATTGTTAAAATGACCATACTCTGCAAGGCAACCTACAGATTCAATGCAATCCCTATCAAAATACCAATGATATTTTCCACAAAACTAGAACAAATAGTTCTAAGAATTGTATGGAACCATGAAAGACCAACAATAGCCAAAACAGCCTTGAGAAAGAACAAAGCTGGAGGTATCATGCTCTCTGATTTCAAAACATACTGCAAAGCTATAGTCATCAAAACAGTATGGTACTAGCATAAAAACAGACACATAGATCAATAGAGGTCAATAGAGAGCCCAGAAATAAACCCACACTTATATGGTCAATTAATCTATGACAAAGTCTTTTTGGGAAAACCTCTTCAATAAATGGTGTTGGGAAAACTGGACAGCTACATACAAAAGAATCATACTGAACTACTTCCTCACACCATGTACAAAAATAAACTCAAAATGGATTAAAGACTTAAATGCAAGACCTAAGACCATAAAACTCCTACAAGAAAACATAGGCAGTAAACTCTTTGACATTGGTCTTGGCAGTATCTTTTTGTATCTGTCCCCTAAGGCAAGGGCTCCAAAAGCAAAAATAAACAAATAGAACTACATCAAACTAAAAAGCTTTTTCACAGAGAAGGAAACCATCAACAAAATGAAAAGGCAACATACTCAATGGGAGAAAATATTTTCAAATGATATATCCAATACAGGGTTAATACCCAAAATATACAAAGAACTCATACAGCTCAATGTCAAGACACCAAACAACCTGATTAAAAAGTGGGCAGAGGACCTAAAGAGACATTTTTCCAGAGAAGACAGACCAACAGATATATGAAAAGATATTCAACATCGCTAATCATTAGGGAAATACTAATCAAAACCACAATGAGATATCACCTCACACCTGTCAGGATGGCTATTATCAAAAAGACAACAAATAACAAATGTTGGTAGAATGTAGAAAAAGAGAACACTCATGCAATGTTGATAGAAATGTAAATTGTTATAGCCACTATGCAAGACAGTATGATTTCCTTTAAAAATTAAAAATATAACTACCATACAATGCAGCAATTCCACTTCTGAGTATTTACTTGGAAAAAACCAAAACCACTAATTTGAAAAGATATATATACAATGCTACTGTTCATTGTAGCATTATTTATAATAGCCAAGATATGGAAGCAACCTAAGTGTCCATAAACAGATGAATGGATAAAGAAGATGCGGTATATATATACACAATGGAATATTATTCAGCCATAAAAATAATTGATTCTTGCCATTTATGACAGCATGGATGGACCTAGAGGGCATAACGCTAAATGAAATAAGTCAGAGAAAGATGAATACTGTATGATTTTACTTATGTGTGGAATCTAAAACAAAACAAAACAAGCAAGCAGAACAAAACAGAAACAGACTCATAAATACAAAGAACAAGCTGGTGGTTACCAGAAGAAAAGGGGGTGAGAGCATGAGTGAAATAGGTGAAGGGGATTAAAAGGTACAAATTTCCAGCTATAAAATTAATGTCACTTGGAAGTAATACATAGCATAAGGAATATACTCAATAATATTGTAATAACTTTGTATGGTGACAGATGGTAATTAGACTTACTGTGGTGATCATTTTGTAATGTATAAAAATATCAAATCACTATGCTGTACACTTGATACTAATATAACATTGTAAGTCAGTTACACTTCAGTTTAAAAATACTAAATAAATAGACAAATAGGTACATCAATAAATAAATAAATGGAGGCTAACAATTGTTTAGGCTGGTCATACCTAAATGTATTTTTTTCTTTATTGAGGCATAATGTGTTTATATCATAAAAAGTACAGATCTTGGGGCTTCCCTGGTGGCGCAGTGGTTGAAAGTCTGCCTGCCGATGCAGGGGACACAGGTTCGTGCCCCGGTCCGGGAAGATCCCACATGCCGCGGAGCGGCTGGGCCTGTGAGCCGTGGCCGCTGAGCCTGCGTGTCCGGAACCTGTGCTCCGCAACGGGAGAGGCCACAACAGTGAGAGGCCTGCATACTGCAAAAAAAAAAAAAAAAAAAAAAAAAAAAGTACAGATCTTAAGGGTACAGTTTTTTTTTTAAATTTAATTTATTTTTTTATGCAGCAGGTTCTTATTAGTTATCTATTTTATACATATTGGTGTATATATGTCAATTGTACAGTTTGATAACTTCTGACAAATTTATACATCCTTGTTACTGCCACCCAAATCAAAATATAGCAAATTTCCACCAAACCAGAAAGTTCCCTGATGCTGTTTTCCATTGAACAGCTACCCCCACCACTTCTATGACAACTACTGTTCTGATATCTATCATAATTACTTGTTTTGCATGTTCTCCATCTTCATCTAGATGGACTCTTAGCGTGTGTACTTTTTTTGTGCTTGGCTTCTTTTGCTCAATAAACTGGCCTTTTAGGTTGGTGCATGTTGTTGCAAGAATTATTATTCATCTTTATTGCTGAATTGTAACCAATTGTGTGAGTACATCTCAATTTGTTTATCTGTTATCCCATTTATGGGCATTTGGTTTGTTTGCAGATTTTGGTTATTTTCAAAAAACTTTTTTGGAACATTCTTGTGCAAGTTTTTTTCTGGACATATGTAGGAGTAAAATGGCTGAGTCACAGGGTAGGTATGTTTATTTGTATAAAAAACAGCCTGATTGTTTTAAACCAAAGTGTTTATATCATTTTACACTCTCAGTAACAATATATGAGGGTTCTAGTTGAGCCCCATTTTTGCCTATGTTTGATATTGATTGTCAGTTTAATTTTAGCCATTCTAGGAAGTATGTAGTAGTATCTCCTTACAGTTTTAAATAGTGTTTCCCTGGTGACTAGTGATGTTGAGCATCTTTTTAATGTGCTCATTGGTGTATTTTTCTTTTGTTAAGTGTTTGTTCAAATATTTTCCCATTTTAAAAGAATTGGTGGTTTGTATTGAGTGGTACTAGTCTTTATCTATTTTGGATACATGTGCTTTGTCAGATATGTGTGTTGTTAATATATTTTTTTCCCCAGCCTGTGGCTTGCCTTTTTCTTTTCTTAATGGTGTCTTTTGATCAGCATATGTTAATAAAAAAACAAAGCCTAAATGCAACTTATAATTTGCCATACTTTTCTATTGTTGAATAATTTGAATAGAATAAGTTTTCAAAATACACCGATTTTAAATGTTCTAAAATTGTGTTCAATAAATTAATCTCTTTTTTAAAGATCTTTTCAAGTATCATAAAAGACTCCTTAGTAGCCACCATACTTATAGACTTTGAGAAAGAGTGTGTAACAGAGATAGAAACACACACATGCAGACTTTGTGAGTTTCTGGGTGTGTCCAAATTGAGGACCTAGGATGATTGTGTTACTAACAGTGAAGTGAAACTCAGGAGGCAATGTTGGATTGAGAGGGGCTGTCTTGGTTCTAGGCCCTGTGGCCAAAGTGTGACAATGGAAGGTCTTTTCCAAGACTGGTGTCAGGACGCACGTGCTCTGGGCCTGGTAATATTGGGTGCTTGCTTTCAGTATTTTGGCAGAGAAATACAAGCAGAGTTAAATTTGGCAGAGAAAAACAAGCAGAGTTAAATTTTTCATGAAGCTATGAAGCTTAATCATCAAAGTTCTTGACTGGCATGGACCCCTTCCAAGACCCTCGGAAGGGTCCTGGCCACATAGTTACATGATGATATACTTCTTTTATAAAATTTGCAAAAATAAGGTATTTGAACCATAATAGGTTAAGACCACTATCTTCTTCCACTCGGATTCCCTTCTCTCATATTCACTTTCTTCTCTCATCAGTTGGTTTTGGAATGTCCGTGAGACTTTGGGTTAGGGTTAGGCTAACCTAGTTAAGCTGGGAAAGTTGAGATGAAGGTACACTTAGTTTTGGTTTAGTGGGATACATCTATGAGGCTTGCAGTCACCTGTGTTTAATTATTTCTTTGCTGGTCATTCTAGTGTAGGAATGGCTTCTAGGAATAGCCCTACCGTCCACTGTATCAATACCTCTGGTGTTGTGAGATGACAGTGGATAGCCAGGGGTCATATAGTAATATAACAGCGTTTTTGATGTTTGACCCTGGAAGCACATATATAGTAGAAGAGAATCAAGATTTGAAATATACAGACCAGAAACTAGCCTGTGGAACATTCTTTTGAACTTTATATATATTAAAGTACAAGTGATAGATTCATCTTTCACTGACAATCAAATGTTCTTACTTATGAGACATATACGCAAAAAATGTAGACAATATGCAATTATAAACATGCCTTACCTATTATTTTTATTGGAGTCACATGAAATAAAAATCAAAATTTTGTGTCTGTTAGGACGCAAATAGTATAAAAGCTAAGTATATTTGTTCGTGTATATTCACAAGTGTTATGTACCCCAACATATGAGATCTTGACTAAGTGTATCTGATATATCTTGTCCTCAAGGGAATTCTGGTAGTTTAGGCAGAATTGCACATGACATCACTAGCAACAAAGGAAAAATGTAATAAAAACCACATATACCTTCACAAAACTTCCACATATATTCAGCAGTAAGTTAATGTATGTAGCATAAGGATCATTTGGTTATGCAATTATATGGCTCAACACTATGTAATGACAATTTTGAATGCATTTGCATTGCTTTTTGTGCGCCTTATTTTCAGATTAAAAAAAATCTCAGAATAATTAAATGAATGAATAGGCTCTTGAACTGTTCGATAATCCAGTTAATGAAGAAGAGTAGATCATAAAAATACGTCGGAAAAAGGCTTACTTTTCTTGCTAATTTTAAACAATTACTAACATAGATAAAGATAAGATAAAATTTATAATATATTATGACAACCAGGATGTCCTTGACAAACTGATTAGAGAATGATCATTTTAAAGATTATTTGCTTAGTCACTCATAAGAAAATTCGAAGTGACCTGAAATCTCATAGGTCATGTATGAAAGAAGCTTGATAGTAATCCTATAAATGGGCATGAATTTTGAATCTGAAAACACCTTTTTTAATCTATCAATAACAGTAGAAGAGTATTTTGATCAACCATGATAAAGCAAAGATTAAATTATCTCTCTATTCTTCCTAGAGAAATGATATAAAACCATGACCATATGAGAAGAGGTATTAAAAAATGCAGCCAAAGTAGAGAAAAATTATTATACACGCATCAGACAGTTGATTGATGAAAATATTAACAACTTCTAGGAATACGCCCAGTTAAATATCAACTTTGAAAAAATTGGTTGATATTATTCTGACTTATTGTCTAAATAATCACATTTGTATCGAATATAGTTGAAATTTTGTATTCTTTCGTTTAAGGAGGGATCCCCGAATTGTTTGTTTTCAGACTCCTAAAAATTTAATATAGGGTATGCCAGTGTATTCCTCTTTAACAGACATCCTGGGAAAATCTCACACAAAGAGAGGCAGAGTACCAGTCATGTGGGCTGAATGCCTGACAGCTTCTTGTAAAACTGATCATGGACACACTCAATCCTGAATCAAGTTCAAAGCTCTGATCAAATTCTTCATTCCATATGCCTGTGCCTCGTGTGTCATCTCAATTTTTAAAATTACTTTCATTTGTTTATATTTTTAGGCTTTTAGTATAAGCTCTTTCAATACTCTCACTGCTTTTGCACTTATAAGACATGATGGTGTTAATAAGATTCATTTTAAAAAGGACCTAAAACTAAGCATAAACTCAGCAAACACCCCATAAATTAACAATAAATTGACTGAGACTAAAATGATTGCATGACATCCACTGCCTCCCAGTAATCACAGCCAATGAGGACACCCTTTAAGCAAAACGTGAACTAATTTTTAATAACAGTTAAAAAATATAAGGAACTTTTCTTTATTTAGATTATGTAAAAATGAAGCATCTGTACATAAAATGCACTCAACAAGATGTAAAAAACCACTGCAGTGTCTGTTTAGGTTATCTGAACCTCTGTTTACCTCCATCATTGACTATGTTAATTTTTTTCCTGTAATAAATACATGCCAGAGAATATCTGGAAGGGTGTGAAGGAAATTACTTTGGATAAAAGGGGATCAGTATAATTTGATATCATAGAGGAAACATTAGCTCATAGAACATAATATAAACCATACATGTATATGTGACCTTTCCTCGTTTCTCCTTTTAAAATAAGATTCCCAGATTCTTTTCAAAAACGTTTTAGAGAGTTAAACATGCAGTTGACTTTCATTCTTTTAGAACTTTGTGCAGACAAATCTAGTGACAGCTCTTCTCCTAACTCCTGAGATTGACAACCCTCTTCAGGTAGTAGGTAGTTGTAGGGAGGGTGGGGTGTAGGAAGGAGGGAGAGAGATGTTATTTTCAAATTTGAGTCATGAGTGGACTCAGATTTGAGCATAGTGAGTGTTAAGGGATCAGGATACAGGAAATGCCTGAAATGGAGAAAGGGGTTTGAAAGAGAGTCAAAGCCAAACTTTACTTAATTTGTCTCCAATTTTACCAAAGGACTTTTCTTGGACTCTACTTCCCCAAGCCTTTTTTGCTTGCTTAGTCACATCACCCAAGTCTCAGAACTTTTCCCTACCACCTCCTGCTGAAGTAGCTCTCCTCTAGGTACCCTCTGTTCTTTTACTATATTTTACTTAGAAATCTTCTCCCTCTCTAAAAATCTTTTTTTTTATTATTATTGAAGTATAGTTGATTTACAATATTGTGTTAGTTTCAGGTGTGCAGCAAAGTGATTCAGGTATATATTTTTTCGATTATATTCCATTATAGATTATTGCAAGACATTGAATATAATTCCCTGGCTATACATTGAATTCTGTTGCTTATCTATTTTACATATAGTAGTTTGTATCTGTTAATCCCATACTCTTAATTTGTCCTTCCCTCCCTTTCCCCTTTGGTAATCATAAGCTTGTTTTCTATTTAATATATAGATTCATTTGCATTATTTTTTAGATTCCACATATAAGTTATATCATATGGTATTTGTCTTTCTCTGACTTACTTCACTAAATATCAATATAATATTCTTTAGGTCCATCCATGTTGCTGCAGATGGCAATATCTCATTCCTTTTTTATGGCTGAGTAATATTCTGGGGTGTGTGTGTGTGTGTGTGTGTGTGTGTGTGTATGTATGTGTTTATATCAGTCACATTTTCTTAAGCCAATCATCTGTTGATGGGCACTTGGGTTGTGTCCATGTCTTGGCTATTGTAATAAAAATCTTTTAAAAATGTGTTTATTGTCTGTCTCCCTCACTAAAACAGAAACTATATGAGGACCAGTTTTTTTCCATTGTTACTATGCTGAGTCCTAGAATAGTGCCCAGAACATAATAGATGGGTTTGAAGTATTTTAAGTTCTCACAAATTCTTAGCTTAACAACTTGTTTTAGGCATATAGATATGCTAAAGATTCAATATATATGTTAAATGTTGCAATTAAAAAACATTATCTTTTGTTGTAGACAGAGGCCAAAGAATGCTAAAAAGTATGAAGTCAATATTTTACATACAGAAACATTCTATACTCCTTTAACATAAATGCATATTTAATCACTGTCCTAGTTCTAAGCCAGTGTGTTCTTTCTGGCATTACTAATTATCAGGGAAATAATAATCAAAACGACAATATCACCTCACATCTCTTAGAATGGCTATTATCAAAAAGACAAGAGACAACAAGCGTTGGCGAGAATGTAGAGAAAAAGGAACCCTTATTGCACTGTTGGTAGGAATGTCAATTGGTAGAGCCACTAGGAAAAGCAGTATGGAGGTTCCTCAAAAAATTAAAAATAAACTACCATATGATCCAGGAGTTCCACTTCTAAGTATATATCTGAATGAAATAAAATCACTATCTTGAAAAGATGTCCTCGTGACCCTGTTCATGCAGTATTATTCACAATAGCCAAGGCATGGGAGCAATTGAAGTGTCTGTCGATAGGTGAATGAATTATTAAAATGTGATATATATATATATATATATATATGTCTCACATGATATGTATCTTTATATATATCTTTATATTTATATATATATATGTATCACGTGATATATATATAATCATCTGCAACAATAGGATGAGCCCTGAAGGCATTATACTAAGTGAAATAAGTCAGGCAGAGAAAGACAAATACTGTGTGATCTTCCAAAGCCAAAGTCATAGAAATAGAGAGTAGTATGGTGATTGCCAGGGGCTGAGGGTGGTGAAAATAGGGAGATGTTGGTCACGGGGTACAAACTTCCAGTTATAAGGCACATAACTTCTGGGAATCTAATGTACAGTGTGGTCACTATAGCTAACAATGCCATATTAGATACTTGAAAGTTGCTAAGAAAGTAGATCTTAAATGCTCTCATCATACATACACACACACACAAATGGTAATTATTTGAGGTGATGGAGATTTTAACTAACTTCATTGTGGTAATAATTTTGCAAGATATATGTCTATAAAATCATCTATTTGTACACCTGAAAATAGAACAGTGTTATATGGCAATTATATCTCAATAAAGCTGGAAAAGAAAGGATATAGTGGCTATATATTAAACCCATATATTTATGGGTTTTAATAATAAGATTTTGTACTATTTTATAACATAAACAACTTTAAATATCTTTGTTCTATGTTTTTTTTAAAGAGAGAATTTAGTCTCATCCTTCTGGGGCAAGAACTACGTGTAGCAGCCCTCCACATGGTACTCCCTTGTCCTTAATCCCATGTTATGGTATCAATTTAATTAAAATCAATTAATAGGGCTTCCCTGGTGGTGCAGTGGTTGAGAGTCCGCCTGCCGATGCGGGGGACGCGGGTTCATGCCCCGGTCCGGGAGGATCCCACATGCCGCGGAGCGGCTGGGCCCGTGAGCCATGGCCACTGAGCCTGCGCGTCTGGAGCCTGTGCTCCGCAACGGGAGAGGCCACAACAGTGAGACGCCCGTGTACCGAAAAAAAAAAAAAAAAAAAAATCAATATTTTGCCATAATGCTGATATACTTTCTTTTCCTACATAATCACAGTTGTATCCTGTAAAATGATTAATATTAATATGGGAAATTAAACAAAACACAAATGAAGTGGGGAAAAGAGGAAAGCAGATGAAATAAGTTCTGAGAACACAGTGTTTCCTCAGCTACTAGAATGACTTTTCTTCTGCCTGGAGGAAAATACAAAGAGAAATTATAGGCAGTCACTGGGGAGCCGCCTGACATGGCAGAAAGTGAACTGGAGTAGGTACTCAGAGGTTCTAATAGTCCCAGGTATAACATTAAGTAGCTGTGAGATTTTTAGCAAGTTTTTTTGGCATCTGGCCTTCAATCTCTTCTTTGTAATATTTCTTTCCAACTCTGACTTTTTGTATAGACCTAAAACCTACAAGTTATATTTGATTGCTTTATTTTTTCCTCATGTCCTACATCCAACCCAGGATTTCCCATTGGCTTTATTTCCAACATATATCCTGAATACACCTGCTTTTCACCAACTCCTCTGCTATCAACTTAGTCCAAGCCATGACTCTCTCTCTCAGACTTCAAACATAGTGTCATGAATGGTTTTCCTGCTTCAAATCCACTCTTATCTATAGCTTATTATCCACATAGCAGCTACTATACTTAAAAAAAAAGCAAAACTCTCCAATGTATTGCTATTACAATTGGAATAAAACTCATGTTCTTTATCTTGCATTCAAGGCCTTTTATGCCTTGGCTTCTACCTCCCTCCCTCTCTTTCTGCCTTACCATTTCCTTTACTGACAATAGCAGATCCACACAGGCCATTTTTCTAACCTCCAAACGCATTGAGAATGTCTTATCTCAAGTCCTTTGTTGTTCCATATGCCTAGAACGCTCTCCCCCAGGACTTCAGCTTTTTATCATGTCAATCTTACCACCAGGTCACTTTGTCAGACAGATTTTCCCTGATCACGAAATCTTATGCTGCCACTGCCTCACTTCCCATTATACTCTGACCCATAATCTCATTTGATGTCCCTCATAGCACTCATCAGTATCAGAAATGTTTAATAATCTATGTGTATATAGGTTTATTTTATTCTCCTCCACAAAACCAGAAACTCATTGAGGGCAGGAAATTTGTTTTCCACTACTATTATTCCCAGTGTCCAGAATAATGATTTTCACATGACAGATGCTCAGTAAAACTCTTCATGAATAAATAAATAGTAAATGAATCAATAACAAAGACTGGTAACAAAACATTGCTTAGCAAGAGATGAAGCTAGATTTTTCTGCATCACTCTAACACTCAGAGACTTTTCGATTCTCTAGCAAAATATAACATTATCTTGACATGATAGTCAAGATTCTTTCATAAGATAATTAATCCAAAACTCATCACTGAAATATATCTTTTGAATTTTTTCCCAACATTACAGTTTAGATCTTCTTTGTCTCTGTACCATTGCAAGGGTAAAATAGTAAAATTCTAAGTACAATAAGTATCTACAACTAGTCACCTAGATTTTGGGGGGGAGGGCGGATCACTCATTTTTCTCATACTGTTTGCCCTTTTCTGCAGCATTCAGTGCAATTCTCTCCATTTCTGCTCTTCAGTGACTCTCAGTCCCCTTCTACCTTAAATTTGTTTTAAGGTGGTGGCTATTAAAAGAAGATAGAATTTGTTAGCAAGGTTAGGACACCCCAATAATTGATCTACTTTTACTTGAAAACTGAGTCCCTTTTTGTACACAATGAAAAGGGTGAGAACTAGATACAGATGACGGAACAAGGAGAAGGTGACCTAGAGAGAAATGGACTGTGATTCTAGATTTAACAGCTTTCAGACAGGAGACTAGAATAAGCTTTAAGACCCAGGACAAGAGAAATCTCTTTAGATTTCAATCTTTTGAACTAACTCTAACTTGGGTCTCTGAACAATATGTGCTGGTCTTTCTAGGGCAAGGCTGTGCTTGGTTATAGTAGCTGTGCCTATATTTACAAAGACTGTGAGGATTATTTCCGTATTGAGCATCTGGTGGCTTAAGATAAAGTAACTTACACTTCATTCTGCACTAATGTTCTCCTTATTCTATTTATTCCCAGAAAAGGGGACTAATTCCAATATGAAAGGTGGATTCTAAAGGGGCCATAGTGTCTTACTCAAAGAACTGTGGGTTCCTTACACGGTTTGAAAAAAATAACAATTTATGCTTATGGACAAATTATTTCAGAAATGGTCCTTCGCTAGAGACAGATACTTGAATTCTGTTAGAACAGAGTCCATCAAAGACAAATTTCAGTAAGCTTCCATGTTATAAGTACCCTTTCTCTCATAACAGCTAAATATAGAGCTTTTTCATAAAGCCGTTAAGGTTTATTGAGTAAATAATGCCTGCTTTACCATGGTTTGAACTACATATTCACTTGACAAATAGGAGGAGGCATGGAGGGGCTGAATAACTGCATTTTGTTAACACCCTTCAAAGACATCATTCTTCCAGGAAAAAATGCCTTGAGACAAATGATTCCTTAATATTTAAGTGCTTATCATAAATATTTAAATGTAATGATATTTTGCAAACAAAAACTTTAAGTTAAATAAACTTTAAAATAAATTGAGTGTGCACAGAATGGGTAGGGATGGGTGGCTTGAACATGCCACTTGTTTATTTTTTATATTATTTTTCTTTATTAAAATATTGATAACAGTTTTCTAAAACATATGTCCCCTATGCAGTTAAAGCTAGACTAGACAAAGAATATTTTCCACCTCAATTAAAATTGAGAAGGAGTTGATGAACTAAAGAATTCAGAAAGGTGCTAAATGTTGATTTAAATGTGGCATCCTTAAATATCTCATACTGGAAACTTACACTTGGAATTATGGAGCTCGCTGATATAATTCGTGTTATAGTTGTAGCTAAAACTAATTTTCTTGTGCTATTTGGGTGGAAAGTTTAGCTCTCAGCATCTGCTGTAAACTGCACAGCCCTTAGAATGACACAATTTCATCTGGTTTCGCAAATTCCAGTTTATACCTAAGTGATTTTGCTGTGCATAATCTGAAAATATAAGCATATGAATTCGTAGGCACAGTTGAGAAACATTGGGATAGGGTAGCAAGCATATGAACAAAAACAAAAACAATTAGGGCCACCTCACCGTGCCCAAGTGTGGCATGCATGAGCACAGGCTGCACAAATTTATTAGCAGTAACACGTCTCCACAGACACTTTGCAAGTCAGATTTCTTGACTGTTTTTTAAACCATGATTCTGTTGCTGGTAATCTTTGGCAACTAGTCAACTATAACAATTTCATTAATTAAAGTTCCATGTATACAATATTTCTAACTCCAGAACTGATAATGAGAAGCATACCTTATCACAAAACATTGGTTTAAGAATTCTAACGATGGTCATGATTTATTAATGCACTTATCTACGTCTGCTAGAGGGAGCTTCCTGCATGCCTCAGTGGGAATCTTCTTGATTTTTTTAATGTGAGCTGAGGAGAAAATAGGCATGTAAGTTATTGCTATCTTGTATGCTATCCTTATAATGTCTTAGGGAAGCTATGGTTTTGCCATCCACAGGTGAATTTGGCCTTTCCATATAACTTAATTAGTGACCAAAGCAAACATTTCTGATGTGATTTAGTTGGGATAAAGCCTTATATTTTATATGTACAACAGTCATGACAAATTTATGTGAAGACATTTTTATAGTGCTATCGCTGGTGTAGGGATACTGCCTTTATTTATACATCTCCCAATTGCATGCACAGTGAGCAAGGGCTGTGACCCAGCGCTGTGCCAAGACCAATTACATTCCCAAATTCACTTGGCTTTCTCTTCTTTTGTTTTTTCACTGTAGTAAAAAAGAAATAAAAGGGCACACACCATAGGGATTTTTTATAAGTAGCTTCATTAGGTGATGTGGTGATGAGATCGTTGCATTTTACAACATTTGAACACAGAAAAAAAAAAAGAATGCATTCTCTATTTTTCCCACAAATAAGGATACAAAATTCCATAGTAATTTTTGGTATTTCTATGTAGGAAACAATATACTGTACCAGAAACCTCCTTGGAACTATTGGGAATATATAAAACAAAATTTAACAAGACACCTGGACATTTTAATCCAGGAAAAATAGATGTTCTCTCAACTAATAACAATTCAGGAACTGGTTCCTGAGTTCCATTTACAAATCAGACTATTTAATTATTTTAAGAATGACCTGAAGGGAATTCCCTGGTGGTCCAGTGGTTAGTACTCTGTGCTTCCATGGCAGGGAGCATGGGTTTGATCCCTGGTTGGAGAACTAGGATCCCACATGCTGTGTGGCATGGCCAAAAAAGAAAAGACCTGAAAATGCTGAGTAGTGTGAAAGATTGATCACAAGAAAAAATGTTTATTCTTAACATATGATTCAGTTCTCATTGAGGCACCTGGAACTTCCATTTCTAAAATGAATACTAGATAATTAACTGTTTTAGAAGCATATATCTTGAAAATGTTTCACCTTGTCACTTTGAAAATCCAAAAACTGAAGGTAATGGTTTTCAAAAAAACATGAGAACTTTACCATATATTTTTGTGGTTGCTATTACAGTATACCACTCAGATCTCCTTTCAGGACTGAAGGATTTGCAGACTCAGCCTTCTGCTGCCAGGTTCTTACAGAGATTGCCTGTGCTTAAGGAGCTGTCTTACCCAAGATCATGCCCCATTACTGAGGTAGCCCACAATCAATGATTGCATAACATGGGAGTATAAAAGTGTACTCCCCTTGTCCCACTCTGAATAACTCTGAAAGATAAGCCTTAGAACTCATTTCAGGATCTGAGAGAGTCTCCTTTAAGACTTAATTGCAGCTTGACTTTACCCTTGGACCAATGCAAAACACCCAAAGAGCATATAAAAATGGGAAGAAGTTCTACTAAAATAATAATTACATAAAGATTAAATGGTGGATTAGGAAGATCCTGAGTTCACCCCCTCCCACACACTACCAATATTACAACTACTTTCAGAGCAACTATCTCTGAGAACAACCTGAAGACTAGCAGAAAAGGTTTTCCACAACTAAAGATAAAAAGAAGGAGCCACAATGAAATGAGTAGGAGGGTCAGAGACGTGGTCTAGTCAGGACCCAATCCCCAGCACAGCAATCCACAGGTGGGAAAATTCACACCCACAAAAGTCCTCCCTGAGGAGAGAGGAGTCTGATTGCCACATTGAACTCACCAGCCTGAGTGTCCTGTACCAAGAAGATGAGTTCCCAAAATGTCTAGCTTTGAAAACCACTAGGACTTACATTTGGTAGAGTCAGAGGGCTGTAAGAAACTGAGACCCTACTCTTCAAGGATGCATGCAAAAAGGGTCACTTGCTCTAATTCCCAGCAGTAGTTTGAAAGGTACTAGGGTCAGGTCAACGTGCTTATTTTAGAGATCCTCCAAGAGTCAGCTCTCCAGGACTGAGACAATGGCAGTAGCTATTTTTGTGATCTCATTCTACTGTGCTAACACCAGTACTGGCAGGTCCCATTTTGGAATCCTCCCTCTAACCTATTAGTGCCAGGGGCATACCCCACCCAACTGCATGCTCTCAGCCTTCTCACATCACCAGGCTAGCCATGCCGGGGGCCTGCTCTCACCAGCACACCCACAGCAATTGCAGGAGGCATGACCTCACAGCCAGCCAGATTGGAAACCAGCCCTGAATACAAGAGCATCCACAGCAGTCAGCCTTGCCACAACAGAAAGTTACGTGCATTCTACATAGAAAACACCCCTGAACCATCTGGCTCTGGTGTCCAGAGGGGAGTGTGCTGCTTGGCCCCAAAGAAATTCTCCTTCATAAGGCCACTTCTCCAAGATTTGGAGATGTAATGGACCTATCTAATACAAAGAAATAAGCACAGAGAATTAGGCAAAATGAAGATACAGAGAAATATATTCCAAAGAAAAGAATAAGACAAAAACCTTGGGTACAGACAGAAGATAAGACACAGGGAGGAGGCGATGTGACCAGAAAGGCAGAGATTGGAGTAGTACAACCACAGCTTGAGGAATTTTGACAGAGACTGGAAGCTGAAAAAGAGTAGCCAGAAGAACATAGAAAGATCTAAAAATACAGTGTTGAGAGGACAGAGAGCAGAAGCAAGAAGGACTACAATCCTGCGGCCTGTAGAACAAAAACCACATTCACAGAATGATAGACAAGATGAAAAGGCAGAGGGCTATTTACCAGATAAAGGAATGAGATAAACCCCCAGAAAAACAACTAAATGAAGTGGATATAGGCAACCTTCCAGAAAAAGAATTCAGAATAATGATAGTGAAGATGCTTCAGGACCTCAGAAAACGAATGGAGGCAAAGATCGAGAAGATGCAGGAAATGTTTAACAAAGACCTAGAAGAATTAAAGAACAAACAAACAGAGATGAACAATACAATAACTGAAATGAAAACTACACTAAAAGGAATCAATAGCAGAATAACTGATGCAGAAGAACGGATAACTGACCTGGAAGACAGAATGGTGGAATTCACTGCTGTGGAACAGAACAAAGAGAAAAGAATGAAAAGAATTGAAGACAGCCTAAGAGACCTCTGGGACAACATTAAATGCAACAACATTCGCATTACAGGGGTCCCAGAAGGAGAAGAGAAAGAGCAAGGACCCGAGAAAATATTTGAAGAGATTAGATTATAGTTGAAAACTTCCCTAACATGGGAAAGGAAATAGCCACCCAAGTCCAAGAAGCACAGCGAGTCCCATACAGGATAAACCCAAGGATAAACATGCCGAGACACATAGTAATCAAATGGACAAATATTAAAGACAAAGAAAAATTATTGAAAGCAGCAAGGGAAAAACGACAAATAACATAAAGGGAACTCCCATAAGGTTAACAGCTGATTTTTCAGCAGAAACTCTACAAGCCAGAATGAAGTGGCATGATATACTTAAAGTGATGAAAGGGAAGAACCTACAATCAAGATTACTCTACCTGGCAAGGATCTCATTCAGATTCAATGGAGAAATCAAAAGCTTTACAGACAAGCAAAAGCTAAGAGAATTCAGCAGCACCAAACCAGCTCTACGACAAATGCTAAAGGAACTTCTCTAAGTGGGAAACACAAGAGAAGAAAAGGACCAACCAAAACAAACCCAAAACAATTAAGAAAATGGTAATAGGAGCATACATATCGATGATTACCTTAAATGTGAATGGATTAAATGCTCCAACCAAAAGACACAGTCTCGCTGAATGGATACAAAAACAAGACCCATATATATGCTGTCTACAAGAGACCCACTTCAGACCTAGGGACACATACAGACTGAAAGTGAGGGGATGGAAAAAGATATACCATGCAAATGGAAATCAAAAGAAAGCTGGAGTAGCAATACTCATAACAGATAAAATAGACTTTAAAATAAAGACTGTTACAAGGGACACAGAAGGACACTGCATAATGATGAAGGGAACAATCTAAGAAGAAGATATAACAAATTATAAATATATATGCACCCAACATAGGAGCACCTCAATACATAAGGCAACTGCTAACAGCTATAAAAGAGGGAATTGACAGTAACACAATAATAGAGGGGGAATTTAACACGTTACATAAACCAATGGACAGATCATCCAAACAGAAGATTAATAAGGAAACACAAGCTTTAAATGACACAGTAGACCAGATAGATTTCATGGATATTTATAGGGCATTCCATCCAAAAACAGCAGATTACACTTTCTTCTCAAGTGCACACAGAACATTCTCCATGAGTTAAGCCCAGAGTTAAACCCATGCACCTATGGTCAACTAATCTATGACAAAGGAGCCAAGGATATACAATGGACAACAAACAGTCTCTTCAATAAGTGGTGCTGGGAGAACTGGAGAGCTACATGTAAAAGAATGAATTTAGAACACTGCCTAGCACCATACACAAAAATAAACTCAAAATGGATTAAAGACCTAAATGTAAGACCAGACACTATAAACTCTTAGAGGAAAACATAGGAAGAACACTCTCTGACATAAATCACAGCAAGATCTTTTTTGACCCACCTTCCAGAGTAATGGAAATAAAAACAAAAATAAACAAATGGGACCTAATGAAACTTGAAAGCTTTTGCACAGCAAAGGAAACTGTAAACAAGACGAAAAGACAGCCCTCAAAATGGGAGAACATATTTGCAAACGAATCAATGGACAAAGGATTAATCTCCAAAATATATAAACAGCTCATGCAGCTCAGTATTAAAAAAAACAGACAACCCAATCCAAAAATGGTCAGAAGACCTAAATAGACATTTCTCCAAAGAAGACATACAGTTGGCCAAGAGGCAAATGGAAATCTGCTGAACATCACTAATTAGTAGAGAAAAGCAAATCAAAACTACAGTGAGGTATCACCTCACACTGGTTAGAATGGGCATCATCAGCAAATCTGCAAACAACAAATCCTAGAGAGGGTGTGGAGAAAAGGGAACCCTCTTTCACTGTTGGTGGGAATGTAAACTGATACAGCCACTATGGAGGACAGTATGGAGATTCCTTAAAAAACTAAATTTTTAGTTTTTTTAGAATTACCATATGACCCATCAATGCCACTACTGGGCATATACCCAGAGAAAACCATAATTCAAAAAGACACATGCTCTGCAATGTTCATTGCAGCACTATTTTCAACAGCCAGGTCATGGAAACACCCTAAATGCCCATTGACAGACAAATGGATAAAGAAAATGTGCTACATATATACAATGGAATATTACTCAGCCTTAAAAAGGAATGAAATTGGTTCATTTGTAGAGATGTGGATGGACCTAGAGACTGTCATACAGAGTGAAGTCAGAAAGAGAAAAACAAATATCATATATTAATGCATATATGTGGAATCTAGAAAATTGGCACAGATGAACTGGCTTGCAAGGCAGAAATAGAGACACAGATATAGAGAACTAATGTATGGATAGCAAGGGGGGAAAGCGGGGTTGTGGTGGGATGAATTGAGAGATTGGGGTTGACATATATACACTAATACATATAAAATAGATAAGTAGTAATATCCTGCTGTATTAAATTAAATTAAAAAATAATAGTGAAGGCCCAAATAAACAAAATCAGAAATGAAAGATAAGCTGTAACTGACACCTTAGAAATACAAAGGACCCTAAGAGATAACTAAGTAAAATTATGTGCTAGCAAATTGGACAACCTAGGAAAAATTGAATAAATTCCTAGAAACATACAATTTTCCAACACTGAATCAGGAAGAAATACAATATCTGAACAAACCAATGACTAGTAGTGAAATTGAGATAGTAATCAAAACACTTCCTACAAACAATTCCAGGGTCAGACAGCTTCACAGGTGAATTCTACCAAACATTGAAAAGAGTTAACCTGTCCTTCTTAAACTATCCTAGAAAAACTGAAGAGGAAGAATCACTTCCAAATTCATTCTATGTAGCTAGCATTACCCTGATACCAAATCAGACAAAGACACTACAAATACAGAATATCATGGGCTAATCTCCCTGATAGATTCAAAATCCTCACCAAATATTAGCAAGCTAAATTCAACAATACATTAAAAGAATCATACACCATGATCAAGCAGAATTTATTCCACGAATGCAAGGATGATTCAATATCTACAAATCAATGAATGTGATATACAGCATTAACAAATTAAAAGATAAAAATCATATGAACTTCTTAATAAATGCAGAAAAAGCATTTGACAAAATCCTACACATTGGGATTAAAATCTCTCAACAAAATGGGTATAATGGGAACATACATCAACATACTAAAGTCCATATACAACAAACCCACAGCCAATATCATACTTAACAAAGAAAAGCTGAAAGTTTTTCCTCTAAGATCAGAAACAAGACAGAATGCCCACTCTCACCATATTTATTGAACATAGTATTGGAAGTCCTAGTTGCAGCAATCAGGCAAGAAAAAGAAATAAAAAGCATTAAAATTGGAAAGGAAGAAATAAAATGGTCACTATTTGCAGATGATATTATATATAGAAAATCCTAAAGTCGCCACCAAAAAATTGTTAGAACTAATAACTGAATTTAGTAAAGTTGCAGGTTACAAAGTTAATATACAGAAAACTGTTTCATTTCTATACACTAATAACCATCAGAAATATAAATTAAGAAAACAATCCCATTTAAAATTGCATCAATAATAATAAAATACCTAGGAATAAATTTAAACAAGGAAGTGAAAGACCTGTACTATGAAAACTATAAAAATGATGAAAGAAATTGAAGGCAACACAAATAAATGGAAATATATACGGTGTTCGTGGATTGAATGAATTAATATTGTTAAAATTTCCACTCTAGGCAAGGCACTGTACAGATTCAATGCAATGCCTGTCAACATATGAATAGTATTTTTCACAGAACTGGAACAAATAATCCTAAAATTTGTATGAAACCACAAAAGACCCCAAATAGCCAAGCAATTTTGAGGGGAAGAAAAGAATTTCAAACTATACTACAAAGCTATAGTAATCAAAACATTATGATGTGAAAACAGACTCATAGATCAATGGAAAAGAATAGAAATGCAGAAATAAACCCATGCTTACATGGTCAGTTAATCTATGACAAAGGAGGTGAGAATATACAATGGGGAAAGACAGACCCTTTAATAAATGATGTTGGAAAAACTGGACAGCTGCATGCAAAACAATGAGACTTGGCCACCTTCTTATACCATATACAAAAATAAATTCGAAATTGATTAAAAACTTAAATGCAAGACCTGAAACTATGAAACTCCTAGAAGAGAACATGGGCAATAAATTCCTTGACGTCAGTCTTTGCAATATCGTTTTATCTGTCTTCTCAGGCAAGGGCAACAAAAGTGGAAATAAACAAATGAAATTACATCAAATAAACAAACATTTGCACATAGAAAAAAGCCATCAACAGCAGTAAAAAGGGCAACCCACTCAATGGGATATGATATTTGCAAATAATATATCCAATAAGGGGTTAATTTCCAAAATATTCAAAGAACTCATATAACTTAATATCTGGAAAAAACAAGCAATTCAATTAAAATATGGAAAGAGGGCTTAAATAGAAATTTTTCCAAAGATACACAGATGACCAACAGGCACATGAAAAGATGCTCAATATCACTAGTTATCGGGGAAATACAAATCAAAACCAAAATGAGAAATCACCTCATACCTGTCAAATGACTGTTATCAAAAACAATACAAATAAGAAGTATTGGAAAGAATGTGGAGCAAAGAGAACACTCATGCACTTTAGGTGGGAACGTAAATTGGTACAGCCACTATCGAAAACAGTACGAAATTTCCTTAAAAGGTCAAAATATAGGGCTTCCCTGGTGGCGCAGTGGTTGAGAGTCCGCCTGCCGATGCAGGGGACACAGGTTCGTGTCCCAGTCCGAGAAGATCCCACATGCCGCGGAGCGGCTGGGCCCGTGAGCCATGGCCATTGAGCCTGTGCGTCCGTAGCCTGTGCTCCGCAACAGGAGAGGCCACAACAGTGAGAGGCCCATGTACCAAAAAAAAAAAAAAAAGTCAAAATATAGATACCATACAATGCAGAAGTTCCACTTCTGGTTATTTACCTGAAAAAAACAAAAACAATAATTTGAAAAAGATGTATATATAAATATCCCTATGTTCATTGCAGCATTATTTACAATAGCTAAGATGTGGAAGCAACCTAAGTGTCCATCAATACGTGAATGGATAAAGAAGGTGTGATATTATATACAATGGAATATTACTCAGCCATAAAAAATAATAAAACCTTGCCATTTGCAACAGTATGGATGGATCTAGAGGGTATTATGCTAAACAAAGTAAGTCAGAGAAATACAAATAAGGTATGATTTTACTTATATGTGGAATCTGGAAAAAAGTGAACAAACAAAATAGAAACAGACTTATAGATAAGAGAACAACCTGGTGGCTGCTGGAGGGGAATGGTGTGTGGGAATGGACAAAATAGGTGAAGGTGATTAAGAAGTACACACTTCCAGTCATACAATAAATGTCATAAGGATGTAATATACAGCATAGGGAATATAGTCAGCAATATTCTAGTAACTTTGTATGGTGACAGATGGTTACTAGACTTATCATGGAGAGCATTTCATAATGTACAATATATAAATGTCAAACCACTACGTTGTACACCTAAAAGCAATATTGTGTGTCAACTATACTTCAATAAACAAAAACAGTGGCCGTTATTTCTTGGTGAAAGGATGATAGGTGATGAAATTTGTTCTTTGTCTTTTTTATTATGTTTTTATTTTTTTCTATAGTAAGTATATATTATTTTACACAGAAAAAAATGGAAAATCCTAATGATAGATGAGTTGTTTCAGAGAGTGTATATGAATATTAGTTTGCCAACAGTGAATCTTTGTAAACACAATTATTTAAGAGGAAAATGAAAAATGGCTCAATAAGAGACAGAACACCAGAAAAATAATTTTAAAAATCTGTTTTCATGGAACCCAAGAGTTGTGAAGGTTTTAAGGAAGGCATTCCCATAGTCAAGAACAGTTCCAATGAAGTAGTTAGGGACAAAAGATAATCATGCATCAATGCATAGCAATTTAAGATATAAGGAAGCAGGAGTATGTTCCCAAGCTGTTTGGTTATAAAGTGAAGAATAAATAAGGGGTGGAGCTAAAGTGAGGAAGAAGTTAAGAAAGCCATGTTATTAGATTGATTTGAACTTTTTGTAGGCTAGTATAGTCAGAACAACATATTAACAGTATAATGGTGGGAGAATGATGGTAACTGATGGAAAAAGATCTGGAGAAATTAAAATAGGATTAGATTAAATTTAACAGAAATTATATTCCTCTTGATTTAGAAGAGGGATGCCATGTTTTCTGTGACTAAATGATGGTCTGAATAAAAATAAATTTAAATGTAGGTGATGTGGTAAATTGAGGAAGTCCATTCCTGGTTGTCTCAACTATCTTCTTAATTTTATAAAAGAAATTATCTGGTGAGAGTGAGAGGACCGGGCCTGCAGTAGGAACTTGAGGAGAGTGGTACAGTTTTAAATAGTTGCTGAATTGAGTGGCAGAGGAAGCTGCTAATTGAAACAATTATGGAGCTGTGTCAGATTCCTGGCTGGTGTGATTGCCATGAATTATTCAGGGCAGCAGTCTGAAGAGTTGTAGAGTTGTGTTTGTTTATTTATTTTTTAAATTTTTGCTGTACACATAAGGAGCCTGTATAGGGCTACACTGAATGCAAATTACGTGTGTGGGTGGAGAGGTGGGTATATGTCAAAAAAACAGGAGAGCAAAGGAGGAAGATCTGGAGTACATACGGATCTCACTTTGAATGTGATTAAAATAATGATTCTCATGGACTCTGATGGACCTGAAAACATCGATACATAAAGGAGCTTATGGGGACTTCCCTTGTGGTGCAGTGGTTAAGAATCCGCCTGCCAATTCAGGGGACATAGGTTCGAGCCCTCGTCCGAGAAGAACCCACATGCCATGGAGCAGCTAAGCCTGTGTGCCACAAATACTGAGGCTGCACTCCAGAGCCTGAGAGTCATAACTACTGAGCCCACACACCACAACTACTGAAGCCCACACGCCTAGAGCCCGTGCTCTGCAATAAGGGAAGCCACCACAATAAGAAGCCCATGCACCGCAACGAAGAGTAGCCTCCACTGGCCACAACTAGAGAAAGCCCACATGCAGCAACCAAGACCCAACGCAGCCATAAATAAATAAAAGATAGATAGACAGACAGACAGACAGACAGACAGATAGATAGGAGCTTATGGTCTCTAAGACATCCAAGAGAGTTTCAATGAGAGTGAGGCCCTGAGAGAGATGGGACAATTAGAGGCTGTGATTATAAGATGACCTTAGAATTTCTGAGGTGTCACAGTCCTCAGTGATGATAGGTTCTAGGGTGTTGGCACAGGTGTAGAAGAGAGATTAAGGTGAGAAGATCAAGGGACTATGAGGTCAGATGCTTTAACAACACAGTCATTTCAGATTGGAAGACATCTGGTAAAGCTGGGGAAGACTTTATGATGAATAGAAATTGTAGA
Organism: Aethalodelphis obliquidens; assembly: GCF_003676395.1. Taxonomy (NCBI): domain Eukaryota; kingdom Metazoa; phylum Chordata; class Mammalia; order Artiodactyla; family Delphinidae; genus Aethalodelphis; species Aethalodelphis obliquidens. The sequence continues at coordinate 22,530,385 of NW_020837955.1, forward strand.
ATACTTACCCTGATCTTTAGGATGTGATGTGCCAAAGGACTCCCTCCCTCTGTCACTCTGAAGGAGTGCACCTGTGCCACCAGTGGGGAGACAGGTCTCAAATTGAAGCCAGGAGGTTGGGGGTTGTGGTCATTTTGTGGTCTATGTAACATTTAGAAACTTGCTACTAAACTGGAAATGAAGTGGGCCAGGCAAAAAGTTGGTTCTGCTCCATTATTCTACAGGGATTCTAGATAGAAACCAGTCTTATAGAGCCCTGTGTGAAACAATTAGAAAGAACAGATGCCCAAACTGAAAGGGAGCATTTCTAGACTACTTGAACACAGATGACCTAGGAATATTTCTTTATATCAAATATACATTAGAGCTGTAGTCCCCAAAGAAATGCATATGTATATTCATCAAAATACATATACTAAAATAAATATATTAGCACTGCTAGTATTGGTCAAAAACTGGAAACTATCCAAAGGTCTACCTAGAGAAAAATGGATATATGAATCATAATATGAACATACACTGGGATACCATACAGTGAAAAGGATAAATATTCTATATTACAAATAAGCTGAGTGAATCTCATATACTTAATATTGAATGAAAGCAGCTGGAAACAAGATAATTTATTTGAATAAATAAACAAAAGAGTTTATTTGAATAAATAAATATAACACTATTTGAATAAATTTCAAAAAACAGGAAAAACTAATCAATGATATTCAGTCAGTATTTTCTTTTAAATTTTTGATGAAGGTTGTGACAAGAAGGAAGTGCAAAGAAGGTTTCTGATATCTCGTGATGTTGTATTTCTTAATCTAGGTACTAGCTATATTGGTTTGAAAATTAATATAAGCTCTTCATTTAGGAATTGTAGACTTTTCTGAATAAATATTATATAGCAAAATGAAAAGTTTGCTCTAAACTATAATAGATTAGCTTGTAGCAGAGCAACTCTTCTGCCAAAATCAACTATAAAGTCTGGATAAAATTTTTAAAAATATGCATAAAGGTATGAAGGCATCAGAGAACTAGCAAAGAGTCCAAGGTTTGAAGGACCGAGTTCTCCAAGAGAAGTAGAACCAAGAGGCTGAGAAATCAAGATGAAAGGAGCAGTTAAAATGCTGGAAAGCTCATCAGAGCTTTCAATAATTTCAGCTGGGAAAATAAAATTGAAGCCTAGGGCTTCATATAGTCAGGACTTGGGGGTTATTATCACAGAGAGAATGGAAATACATTGAGGTAAGCCTGAGATCTGGTGCCACTTTTTCCTTGGATGTCTTTCCTTAGGGGCAATGAATGCAAGCAAAAAGCATCAGCTAAGAGATAGAACAACTTGGCAGGGATTATGGCAGTCTTGAAAAAAAAAAATATATATATATAACATATAAAATAATACGTTGAT
>NW_020837955.1:22532186-22629347 GCF_003676395.1 Aethalodelphis obliquidens
AAAAAAAAAAAAAAAAAAAAAAAAAAAAAAAAAAGAGAGAGAGAGAGGGAGAGAGGGAGAGAGAGACAGGGAGACAGAGAGAAAGAGAGACCAGCCCTAACAGAACTTAAAGCCAGATCTAAATCAGCTCAATCCCAGACCGGATTATGCTGATCCATCATTTCTCTATCAGTCAACCATAAGCAAAACTAAATCATCTTTGGGGGAAGATAATATCATCCATGATGGTAAATTATTTTTATAACTTTTTATACACAGTATTCTCTAATTAATTTACCAGCTATAGCATGAGACAAGACTAAATGACTGCAAAACAGGTAAAGTGCCCTCAATATAGAGATCGAGAGATGATCTAGATACAGGATTTCTTGGACATGGATTTAAAATATCTATAATTTATGCCTTCTAGAAAATATATAATAGAGTGGGGGGATTTAAGCAGAGAAAATATTTATAAAAAAAGAATCAAATAAAAATTTTAGAACTAAAAGACATAATGATTGAAATGAATTTATACATGTGTTTAATATCAGTTTAGATGTAGCTGAAGAGAATATCAAAGAACTAGATGAAAGATTGGTAGATAATACCCAATTTGAAGCATGGAAAGAGAGAGAGAAGATAAAATATAGAGAAGTATGGGAGACAAGTGGGACGTGGTGAAAAGGTGTAGAAGGAGCCCTAGGAGGAAAGGAGAAATAGAATGGGAAAAGATCCAATATTTGAAGACATATTGGCTAAGATTTTTACAAATTGATTAAAAGAGAGCAAGGCACATAGTCAAGTTATGCTATACATATCAAGAATGATAAATAAAAAGAAAGTCATGCCTAGGGAAATCAGTGACACTATTGCACCTGAAGACAAATGGGAAAAGAATACTGAAGTAGCCAGAGAAAAAAGACACATTAGCTTTAAGGAACAGTTGAAGGACTGACAGTTGATTTAGCTTTCAATAAAAATAACAGAAAATATGATGATGATGAGAAAATGGCAGTTTTAAAGTGCTTAAAGAAAATAATAACTTACCACTAGTTCTTTACCCAGTGAAAATATTCTTCAGAAAATAGAGGTTGGGGAGGGAAGGATTGGAAGTTTGGGATTAACAGATGCAAACTAGTATATGTAGAATGGATAAACAACAAGGTCCTACTGTATAGTGCAGGAAACTATATTCAATATCCTTGTGATAAACCATAATGGAGAAGATTATGAAAAAGAATATATATGTATTACTGAGTTACTTTGCTGTACAGTAGAAATTAACACAACATTGTAAATCAACTATACTTCAATATAAAATCAATAAAATTTAAAAAAGAAAGAAAATAGGGTAACATAAAATCATTTATATATATATATATATATAAAATAAGAAAACTACACTATTATATTTCAAGACTTATTAAAAAGCTGTAGTTGAAATACTGACATTGGTTTAAGGATAAACAAATAAACCAATGGAACACAATAAAGAATATAGAAATAGATCATATCCATGCAATCAGTAGATTTATAACAAAGGTGATGATAGAAAGCATTTGGAAAGGATAGCCTTTTAAATAAATGGAGCTGGGTCAATAGGATACCATTATAGAAAAAATTTATTTCTTGACCTTACCTCACACAATACACAAAAATCAATTCCAACTAGATTGTAAAACAATAGAACTTCTAGAAGGTAATAAAAGTGAATATTTTCAAGACCTGGTCTAGGCTAAGATTATTTGAATGTGGAACAAAAGGCACTAATCAGAGAAGGATAATAAATTGGATATATTTAAAAGAAAACAATTTCTATTCATTCAAAGACACCATTAAGAGAGTGAAAAAGCAAGCCATAAAGTAGTAGATATTTGTAATACAAATATCCAAAAAGAGATTGTAACCAAAACATACAAAGAAAACTAACTGATGAATAAGAAATCCAATAGAAAAAGAAAAAAGACTCGAGTAGGCATTTCACAAAACACAATATCCAAATCTCTCTCTCTCTCTCTCAATCTCTCTCTCCTACATACATGTATATCTTTATATCACTCATCACAAGAAAATGCAAGTATAAATAATTATTTATATAAATAAATGTATATTGATTTACACACCACATACCAACCAAAAGTGCTAAAATTTAAAAGGACTGCTTTTGACTGAAAAAAAAATGCACAACCTGAAAGTGGCAAGTTATGTTTTATTCAGGGACCTCACTGAGAACTATAGCTAGGGAGATAGCCCATTAGATAACTCCGAGGAACTGTTTCAAAGAGATAAGTGAGGAGCCAGGATATACAGATGTTTTTGCTGAGAAACAACATGCAGTTGAACATCAAAAGATGACTGCTAATCACAAAAAAACAGACACCTCAAGTTAGTGACTTTAGTGTTTTCTCTACGTATGGGAAAATGCAAGAGTCTGGGCTCAATGAAATTATTCCTTTGATGTGCATCTTGACTATCTAGGGCCAGTGTCCTGTTTTTCTTCATCCTGAAGGTGCACCTCAGGGTGCACCATTGGCAGCAGCTACAGTGGCTGATGGCTTGATGGGGGGCAAAATTTGTTGTTTACCGGGATGGTGGGCAACATTCTTTGTTTACTGAAGTGGCAGGCAACATTTTTTTGTCCACACCGTCGATGCTCAATGGCAAGATTTTGTAAGGATGGGAGCACCTTACAGAACTCACACTGCTGTGTGGACGTGGGTATTAATGGCACTGTCCCTTTGAAAAAACATCTGGTGGCATTTACCAAAGTGAACACATCCTTTGTCTAGGTTAGACTCACCTAAAGGCAGACTTTAAGATACCAATTCTATTGCAAGAAGTTTATTTAACAGTAAATATCTGTAGAAGCATGGAGAAGTATTACAAGGTAGGGAAGGAAGCCAAAGAAGAGTGTGTGTGTTATCAGGCAAATATCAGAGCGGGCAATGGGAGCCCTACTCCTGGTAAGAGCCCTACTCTTACCAGGAAACTGTGGGAGACAGTGTAGAAAGTGCATCTATATTAGATTTAGTCATTGTTTAATGAGGTGTTAATCCTGAGGTGTTAATCCAGACTTCTAGCCGGCTGTGTGTATATGTGGGTGTGTGTTTAGGTAGCAGAGTGTTGAACGAGCTCCAATGACCAGAGAAAGCCCTCATGAAAAGGAGAAAAATAGAAGCAAGTGGTTATGGGTAAATACCAAGACCTTCTGCTCTATCCTATAACCCAGATGATCAGTTTTTTAGATATATATCTAAAAACATGCAAACGTATGGAACCAAAAGTCATGTACAAGTATGTTTATAGCAGCAGTATTTTAGCAGCCCCAAACTGTGAAAAGCCTAAATGTCCATAATAGTAGCATAGATAAACTGTGTTATTTTATAGTAGAATATAAACAAGGAGAATGAACTACTGCCTTATACAACAAGGTGGATGAAACTTACAAACATCACATTGAGGGGAAAATATCAGGCAGAGAAGAATACACACTGTCCAGCTCCATATACATATATATGAGTTTGAGCTCCTCAAACTCAGGCAAAACTCATTTGTGATGTTAGAGGTCAGGATAGCAGTAGTTACCTTAAAAAAAGGCGGTCTGGAAAAAAAAAAAAAAAAAAAGACGGTCCGTGTAATGAATGGTCAGGGACACCAGAACACCATTCCACAGTGTGTGGAATGTTCTATTTCTTGATGAGGGGTGGAGATTATAGGAATGTCCCCTCTGTGAAAATTTATTGAGTCATACACTTTTGATTTGTGGTCTTTCTGTATGTATGTTACCCTCCAATAAGGAGTTTACCTTAACAAATATAAAGCATAAACTAAGAACTAATGGCAACATTGATTTCACTTTCTTCAGAAGGAGAGATTCTGGTTTTTGTCAGAAAGTTAATGCTGCACATTAATTCCATTTTTCAGCAATTCTGTTGGAGGGTACTAGAGGATTCAGCCCCTCTGTGATTAGATGACAATACTCTGGAGAAATGACTAGGACAATGCCAAATGTTAAATCTTCATTATCATATGTTCTCTTTTACAAGTTCCTAGCTTCAGGTCTATTTTTATATTTCCTTTAACTGTTCCGTGGTTCTGAGCAACTGGCTGGTTTTTGTGAAATCCATCTCATTATGAGACTGAAAGAAAATGTCTTTGTTTCTTCTGATCAGTTCAGTTTTTAGGAATCCTTTGTGTAACTAACCCCGCCCCCACTCCCCATATACCCTTTTAAAACATATTAAACCTTTCTCCAAATACTGATCTTAGCCAGCTATGGCTGCACTTCGGTACCTTTTTACAGAAACATGATATATGTTTTGTCCACTATCTTGTAAAAGGATATGTCCTTCATTAGCTTTCTTAGAGCAACAGTAGACAGGATAAGCAGACTTATCTGGGTTCAAATATAAATGGAGATGGAGCTTAAGTATTTTTAGAAATGTAGTCAAAGCCAATAGGAGCTGCTTTAGAAATGCAAATGACAATTGCATTGCCAGGAGGCAGATGTTGTAAGGAAAAAAGGATGGGTATGTAGCATGTTACCCTGCCAGAGGTGGCATTTGTGATTTTTCGCTTTTCTGAGAGAGGGTTAGTAGAAAATCTTTTTAGGACTAGCAAAAGTAACCTTTCATCACACTCTCCAACACTTTGAGTTTATAAAGAGTTTCATAATAGTTATATATATAACTGTCAGTCGTCCTATGGTCAAGTATAGATTTCCACATTCTTTCCGCAACAGAATACAATAAGGATTAGCAAGAGGTATAAAAAGGGAGCAAAGTAAGATCAAGCCACAGAGAAATTACTGTAGCTTTATGGTTTGTATTCCAGTATGAGCTAATGATTGACATTGTTAAACATAAAATCATCTTGTTTGTTCTAAATGCTGGGAATTGAGATAAAAGAGAGAAAATTACTTTTATTGGAGAGACTTGGAGAGAATGTAGGGAGAGGTAGGGAGAAGTTTGGCTTTAGGGAGCGACTTTTCATGGAGATTGGTTGGATTTTCCTACCTATGTTTTCATCTATTTTGGGATATTTAAATATGCAACAATATCTCTTCCTTTATTCTGACTCTGGCTCACTTTAAATTTATCTTTTAAAGGAAAAGGGAAACGTGAAATGGGAGCTTTGAAAAAGAGATGAGATGTGAACATTTCCAAAAAAAATGCATAAGGTTAAAATAATTTGGGGCAGTGGTCCATTACCTTTCAGTTCCTCCCCTGGGCAACGCTGGGTCCTACCATCTGTCAACTGAAAAACAACAACAACAACAAAAACAAAACAAAAGCAAAAAAAAAAAAAATGCACACCCTAAAAGTTGAGAGTTATGTTTTTTTTCCAGGACCTTACTGAGGACTAAAACCTGGGAGTTCGCCTCTCAGATAGCTCTGAGGAATTGTTCCAAAGAGGTAAGAGAGGAGCCAGGAGTTTATAGGAGTTTTTGCTGAAAAAAGTAAATGTCAAATTTCAAAAGATTATTGCTGACAGGGCTTCCCTGGTGGCGCAGTGGTTGAGAGTCCGCCTGCCGATGCAGGGGACACGGGTTCGTGCCCCGATCCGGGAAGGTCCCACATGCCGCGAAGCAGCTGGGTCTGTGAGCCATGGCCGCTGAGCCTGCGCGTCCGGAGCCTGTGCCCCTCAACGGGAGAGGCCACAACAGTGAGAGGCCCGTGTGCCGCAAAAAAAAAAAAAAAAAAAAAAAAAAAGATTATTGCTAATCACCTAAAAACTGGACATCTCAAGTTAACAATTTTAGTGCTTTTCTATATATGGAAAGATGCAAGAGTCTGGGCTCATTGAAATGATTCCTTTGACATGCATCTTAATAATCTAGGACCAGGATCCTGTTTTTCTCCATCCTGAATTTCCCTCAGGCTGGGATGGTTTGATGGTGGGCAAAATTTGTTGTTTACTGGAATGGCAGGCAACATTCTTTGTCAACACATCTCAGGTAGTGGTAATAAGAAACTGACCAAGACAGCCTTAAGGGATGGTCCTCTCAGCTTAACTAAACTTCAGATGGGTATCTACCTGACTATAGGCCCGCATCTCTGTGTTTTTAGAGCATTTACTTTAGAAACTTGGAAATGTAAATTCTCTCTTTGCCCCCTTTGAGATGTAAATCTTCTACGAACTTGGAATGTCAGTGTCATTCTCAAGGGCCTGGGAGCCATCCCTTCAAAATGTAATTATAGCTCCCCTTTTCCAGTCTCTGTGAGAGGGTTGGAGCCTAACTTTGATAAGTGCCAATTAGCAAATACAGCTGGCTTAATCACATAAACCAACCTCCCCCTAATATCCTCCAGCACTTTTCCACTAGCTCATCTCAATACTTAAAAATTGGAGTTGAGTTCAGTCTTCTTCACCATATTGCAGTAGTCTTCCTTGCCTTTTTAAATGGTCAGGTGCAATTTTTCTTTTATAAAACCTTAGAAAATGTTGCTGTTAGAATGGGTGCATTTAAAGAAAGCAAAAATTCTACAAATTATGCAGTTGCAGTTTATGCTGATATTGGAGCTCCCCTCCCCCAGTGTTTGTACAATGTAGGGCAATGGCACCATGCAATATTTAGCAACTCCTAGAGGTGGGAATTCCCTAAAGTTTTGGCCAAAGATCTGGCTAGAATTTATACTTCTGACCTCAGAAAAATGAACTAAAAGAAGGAGGAACCGTATATAACTGAAGCAGGTTAAGAGCAAATTCTATAAAGGCTTTTTGATTCTATAAATGAAAGCAGTTTCAAGAGTTGATTCCTTCCAGAAATTCAAATATCTTCCCTGCTATTTGCATCAACATTAACGGTCTGTCTTCTGATCCCTTCTTTCACGTATATGGAAAGAAGCTGGTCTTCAGTCTCACCTGGTCTTCTCACATAACTCAGGGTCCAATCTTAAATCTTCCTCTTCTTTACATGAAGACCCCTCAACAACACTTTTCTTCCTATCAAATAGTAAAACCAATGAGCACAGAGCAGGTGTTGTCTTGTTCACAGTACCTTGCAAATGATTTGCAGTTAATGAATATTTGTTGAATAAATGAATGAATTCCAAATTTGAATATTCTCAAATTTGTTTTATTTGCTTTATTATTGGCTAACATAAATGTCAATTCCTTAAATTTTCAATTGTTAAAAGTATTTCACTTTAGGAATGTACTTCTTGGGGTTTAAATGAGCTGTTACTGCATATTCAAGCAGGAGGTTATTTGATTTGTCTCTTCAGTAGAGGGTGGGAATCTGTTCAACATCACCTATTTTCTACTCCTCCTTAGCTCATCTTATTTAAAGGCCACAGTAAGAAAAAAAGTCTTTTAAGATTGATTGCAACTTTCATTTATAGAAGAAGGGAAGTTAATGGGCTCATAAGGGACTAAACTCATAGTCGCCAATGAGCCTCTAACAAGAACAAAAAAGCATTTAAAACATACTATTTCCTGTTCTTGCTTTTTTCTCTCTTGTCATTGAGAATGTATTATTATGTGTGTGTGTATGTATGTGTATATATATATATATATATATATGCACCACACAGAAATTCTCATCCCCTCAAGGTATGCTATATTGCATTTTTGTACCAGTTGGATTGTGTTGACTAGGAGTATCAGAAAACTCCACTAGATTGATTAAACAATAGCAGTATTTTGCACTCATAACAAGAAGTAGAGAGGTAGATGATCTAGTGTTAACTTCAGTGGCTCAGTGATGTTGTCATAGACTAAGACTCTTTCAATCTGTCTTCTCTGTCTTTCTTGGTATGCTGACTTCTGTCCTCTTTCTAACGTCTTCTTGGTGACCCAAGAGCTACTTCCCTTGGCAATACAGGCAAGAAGAAAGAGAAAGAGAAAGGGAAAAAGAGAGAGCCAGTCGTACCTACCCATTTTAATAAGTAAGGAAAACCTGTCCTGGATGCCCCACCCAGAGTCTCCCACTTACCATCATTGGCCACTCCTACACCAGTCACAGGCCAAGTGTTAGGAGAGTGACAAGTCTGGATGAACGCACCATGGTTTATTCCCTGGGGCTGTGTTGGAGTCCTACCACCCTAAGATCAAGGGATCTCTGTAGTCACCTGAATAAATCTGGATTTTGTTAGAAGAGAAAAATGAGAGGAGGCAGTTTGGATCGTGTTTAAGCAGTAGATACTGTATATTATGACTTTTAAAATCCAACATCAACAGAGAACTTACTATGTGTAAGGTACTATAAACTCTACCTGAATTAATTTGTCTAATGCTCACAACAACTCTATGAAATAGGTACTCGGATCATCTCCATTTTACATATGAGGAAACTGAACTGTAAAATTTCCAGTATTTTGTCCAAGGTCTTGGAGCTAGAAAGGAGCAGAGCCTGGCCTTGAACTCTAGCACTTTAGCTTAGTATCCACTACTTTTCCATGTTGACTAGTCTTATCCTAAATCTGTTTGCGGTTTTGATAAAACAGGTATAACACCTAGGCTAATTTTCTGTTACATGATTTTATTAAGAGTACTATTTATAACAGAGAACCCAGCATCTTGCCAAACTAATTTTGATTTCTGAAGCATCTGATGGAAATTTTAAAAAGTAGTTCCACATGAAGCGTTCCTTCTTGTTCATTTCAAGTGTTGAAAAAATCCCAGGTCTAACGTATATCTCTTGGTTTAAATTGAATTCTACAAATCTTTATGGATTGCCCACAATGAAACAGAAACCATAAATTTGGAGCTTGATAATAAAACTACTCTGGTCAGGGAGAGAGGCTCATAAACAAATAATCACAATTAAGACATGATAAATGTTATCAGAAAGAAATATACAATTGCACTAAGGTCGGCAGGTTTTCCTAAGGCCAAGTGTGGGAGTCTGAGAATGATATGAGGGGAGGTAACTGAATTGAGCTTTGAAAGAACAAATGTATGAAACCCACTGGAATCAGTAAAGGTGATCAAGTTTTACAGAAGCAGAATCTTAAAAAATTGAAAGCTGTAGTAGGTTTAGATACCTTTTAAAGCATGGGTGTATTCAGTTCACAATCAAAGAAAATTGATATAAATAGCATGATCTACAATGAATCTTTTATTTGCAGGACAATTATCCAAACATGAATTGCTATCAGCTTCAGAGCTTCAGTGCTAAAAACTACTCCCCTAAGAGATTTAACATTCCAAGCTTTGAATGCAAAATGTATAGCTCGATGATCAGATTTTACTTAACTTGTGAAAGGAGTTTGAGAACAAATGCATTATAAGCTCATGCAAATGTAATTGACTTTAGAAATACGTTAAATTTTGTAAGCACCGATACCTTTATGTGATCTTCAAAAACTAATGCAGTGGATAGATGGGTAGATACGTGTAAAGTGAATGTAACGAATTGTCAGTTGTGGAATCTACATGATGGGTATATGAATGTTCCTTATATAATTCTTTCAAATTTTCTTCATGTTTGAAAAATTTCATAATTAAATCTTGAGAGGTAAAAGCAGTGTAATATATCTCCTCAGGAAAGCTGTGGATTACCAGGATATATAGTTTAGCCATGTAGCTCTTGCATTTGGGCAAAGCTGTATGTTTTTCTGTCTCTAGGGCTGTAGGTCAAGCCACTTGGCTCAGGTTTAAACTAGTCAGATCATCTAATCTCTTAGCCATAGTTAGTGGTTCAGTCAAGGGCACATATACAAAGATGGACTATTAAAATCTGAGTGGAGCTTGTTGAAGTCTTCTGGGGAAGGAAGTTTCCTCTCTCTTTTGAGAAAGCTTCTGGAACCATCTGTCTCTCTCTTGGGTTTTAGAAGAAGTCCATACTTAGAGGAATTGTTGAGAGCCATTTTTAGATGACCAGGGGGAAGCTGGCAGAAGAAAAGTAGGTCCTTAGAGCTGCTAAATCAACTCTTCTCTATACATTGTCTTTCCAGTTAAACATACAAATAAATCCTCCTTTAATTTATTCCAGTGTACATTCTATTGAATGCATATTGTTACAGATTTCATTTGTAAAATAAACACAGTGTTCCAAGTAAGGAGGCAAAATAATGATATTCACATTTTACAAGGATATAGATGTGTGTGGCTGTAAATACATGTATTCTAATGTATTCTAATACGTAAGTCCTCAACTGTAAGATATACCCATAAAGAAAATGGGTAATTCCAAGTATACATAAGAAACTGATGTTGATTATCAATGACCGCTTTTTAAGCTTAAAGCATTATATTTAGGCCTAATTGTTTGAGAAATTTCCAGAACTGTCTTTCTGATGGCTCTTGGTATGTTGAAAACAGATATATAATATCCATTTATTTCAGAGGACTACTAAACTTTTTCCTGGTCACAAAAATACCACAAGTTTACACACATATTCATACACACATTTATATGCACACACTCATATATAAACACACACATATGTTTGTGTGTGTGTGTATTAGTATACTTGGGCTGCTATAATAAAATACCACAGACTGGGTAGCTTAAACAGCAGACATTTATTTTCTCACAGTTCTGGAGACTGAAGGTCCAAGATTAGGTTCCAGGAAGGTTGGTTTCTGGTGAGACCACGCTCTCTGATTTGCAGGTGGCTGCCTCCCTCCTCGTTATGTTTTCACATGGCCCTTCCTCTTTGTGTGAGGAAAGAGAGCCCTCTGGTGTCTCTTCCTTTAAGGATACCAGTCCTTATGGGATTAGGGCCCCACCCTTATGACCTCATTTAGCCTTATTTACCTCTTTAAAGGTCCTATTTCCGAATACAGTCACATTGAGGGTTAGGGCTTCAACATATGAATTTTTGGGAAAACAGTTCATACACTACACACACACACACGCAAGCATTTATATTTCCATCATCAACCTTTGTAAATGTGTGATTTTTGAAGTGAAACATTGCAAAAGATGAGTGAACCTAGTGGATGCTTACTCCTCCATGTGTCCCATTCCTCTGTCCCTCATGCTCCACATACATACAGGAAAAGAGCTCAGAAAAACTTACTAGGTAATAATGGCATCATGAATAGGGTTGCCTGATTTAGCAAGAAAAAATACAGGACGCCAGTTACGTTTTAATTTTAGACAAACAAATATTGCATGAAATATAGTAAAAGACTATTATTTGTCTAAAAGTCAAATTTAACAGGGGGTCCTGTGTATTACATGGATAGAGAATTTTTTTTTTGGCGGTACGCGGGTCTCTCACTGTTGTGGCCTCTCCCGTTGCGGAGCACAGGCTCTGGACGTGCAGGCTCAGTGGCCATGGCTCACGGGCCCAGCCACTCCACAGCATGCGGGATCTTCCCGGATCGGGGCATGAACCCGTGTCCCCTGCATTGGCAGGCGGACTCTCAACCATTGCGCCACCAGGGAAGCCCTAGAGGATTTTTTGTTGCTCTTGTTGGAAGGGCTATAGTATTACCTTTACACTCAGAAATAAGTGCAATTTTTGATTCTGCTCAGTCCTTCTAGGTCTTGCATCCTGGCCAGTTCTGGATGAGACTGCTGCTGACTATATGGCATTACATTCCCAGTTGATGTTTAATTTCAAGAATGTCAAATGATGTTTTTGGTATGGTGTCAAATGGGTGGCTGGGTGACAGGATGCGAACACCATGCAAGATAAAACACAGGTTCTGCTTTTAATAAGTATAACCTTCTGCAAACACATGTTTGCAGAAGAGAGCAACACATGTTTAGTTCAGAGACCTCTGTCGAACCCTATCTTTGTGCAGCGATGGTAGTTGATGTCTTTGCATTGTTCATTTTCAATAAAGATTGTGATATAGTTGATGTCCTCCCCCTAAAAATTAGGTTGAGGTCCCAATCCTTGGTGCCTCAGAATGTGACCTTGTTTGGAAATAGTGTCTTTGCAGATGTAATTAGTTGAGATGAGGTCCTACTAGACTAGGGGGGGTCCCCTACTCCAGTGTGACTGGTGTCCTTATAAAAAGATGACCATGTGGAGACAGACATGCACTGGGAGGGTGCCATGTAACAATGAAGGCAAAGATTGGAGTTAGGCAGCCGCAAGCTAAGGAATGCCAAAGATTGCTGGCAAACCACCGGACTCTGGAAATAAACAAGGAAGGGTCTTTTCATGTGTCCGAGGGAGCACGGCCATACCAACACCTCGAGTTTGGATTTCTAGCCTCCAGAATTGTAAGGCCATACATTTCTGTTGTTTTAAACAGATTGTTACAATCACTTATTATTATTATCAGAATAGCAGTAGAATCCAAGGTTTAAGATCTATCTTGAGACCTACTCCCCAATGTTGAGAAGGAATCACCAGTTGGGAGGAAAAGTCTAACCCTATAGAAAAGAGGACACTGTAGCTCTGGACAGCTCAGAGCTTCTTTGAAAAAAAAAAAATTTAGAGAAGAAAACTATTTCATTTTCTTGATAGTACTCCTTATTTCATTTTTCTGCAACAATTCCAATGAGAAGTGCAAAAGGCTTTTTATTATCATATCAGATTTACATGGTAAACTTTAATGTACTTTTTGTCAGCTTTAAACACTGGAAATATCAATAGAATATCAAATTATATTTGACTTCAAACCCAAGTGGTTACAGAAACGGAATACAAATTTACAATCATTTACTCTTCCCCTTTTCCCACAATAAAACCCTGTTTTATTCTTTATGGGAAGCTAAACTTATTTTGTTCAAAGCTGGTAATTTATTAGAGCTTACATCAGATCTGAAGTGTGTTTCTCTCAGAAATCAATGGTAGGCCTGGAACTAGGACCAAACTTTTAAATTATGGCTTTGAATAATGTAATTGTGGTTTTTAATGCCTCCTACATCTGCTTGAAGGATTATATGAGTTTGTTCAAAGTCCTGGAAGCAATAAAATTAATGTTTTAGACAGTGAGCTAGCAAAGGATACCCGTGATGCTAATTGGAGTGTACAGCATAATATCTCTTAATGCATTTTGTGATCTATCTCACACAAGGAACATCTTGCCCAGGGTGTCAACAGGAACCACATCAAAGGAACTTTGTCGTCCTTCTGTTGTACTCTTTTCTCCCTTCCCTTTTCCAGGTTCCTGGTTTTGAAACAATTTATCCTCTTTTGGATGAAAGATTCAGTGGCATGCAGCTCATGTTGTTCAGTGCTATTGATGATTTGAGGCCAAGCCTGTTTTAAAGATTTGGGTTTTTAGGCAAAGTCTATGTCAGTGATTAAGAACTGTAGCCGTCGCTTTCAAGCCAGCACAGCTAATTACTGGAAGTAAAGAGTAGAACAGGAAATTCAACAGAAATGGGAGAATGCTGGAGAGAGCAAAGAAGGAGAGACCCCAGGGAAGGTTCTATTCCAGCACCTTTCCTTGGATTCCCCCCAAAAGCATTTCTACCCTATTTCAAGATACTAAGATCTCTGGATCCTAAATTGCTCAGGCAGAATTCAAAGTGAAACCCGAGCCTGTCCCTTTTCCATACTTTCTCCCTGGTACACGTGTGTGTTTCTTTTGTTTATTTCAATTTTTATAATTATGTGGCATCATGTATGTCCCTCTAAAGCCAGTTAGCTTTCTCTAAAAAAGGTAACTCTCTCTTACGTCGTTCACAAAGTTAAGGTGAACTTTGTATATAACTTAGATTGGTCTGTATTGAAGTAAATGTCGGACTTAGGGAGTTTGTAAAATTGTTCTTCCGGCTGTGATGTTTGATTGGAATCAGCTCTTTGACATTCAGCAAACTTCTGTTTCCTTGGCTGCCTCTCAGTCTCCTGCATTTCTCCCCCGGTGATGGCTCCACTGTCCTCAGCCATCTGAACTCACCCCTCCACCTTCTCTCCTTCAGTCAATGGCTTGACTTCAAGTTTCATGAAGAAAAGAGACATTATCAAATGACAGCTCCCCCCCGACCTTATGCTTAGAAATAATATTCTAGTAAAGCATCAGATCATTTTTCAGATGAGGGGGGCCTTGCCTTTCGATTACCTTCTTTCTCATGTTTTTAATTTCTTTCTTTAAATGACTCATCAGTACTTGTAGTTTTATATCTGGCATGTAAAATTTTTGGTGGTAGGAAAAATTATGCTCCCCCCCCCACCAATATCTGTATCCTAATCCCTGAAACTTGTGAATGTATTAGGTTACGTGGCCATTAGGATATGGGCCACCTCTAGAAGCTGGAAAGGGCAAGGAACAGATCCTACCCAGAGCCTACAGAAAGGAATGCAGCCCTGTATTCACCTTGATTTTAGCCTGGTGAGACCCACGTTATAACCTAATAAATTTGTGCTGTTTAAGCTGTACTAGTTTGTTAGTTTAAGTTTAAGTTAGCTTACGATGTTAAGTTAATTAAGTTTGCGGTAATTTTTCATGGCTGCAAACAGAAAACTAATCAGCCATCAAACCAACAAGCCAAGCTAAATGAAATAAACCAAACACAGATACAGCCAAGTGGACCTTCCCAAACACCATTTAATCTGCTTCTCTCTCTCTCAGTCTCTTCCTCGATTTCTCCTTCAACTGTCTCTCAGTTTCAACCTTTCTCACTCCCTCTCCTTTTATAACCAAA
This sequence comes from Aethalodelphis obliquidens, assembly GCF_003676395.1. Classification (NCBI taxonomy): domain Eukaryota; kingdom Metazoa; phylum Chordata; class Mammalia; order Artiodactyla; family Delphinidae; genus Aethalodelphis; species Aethalodelphis obliquidens. The sequence goes on from NW_020837955.1 coordinate 22,546,672, forward strand.
CTGCTCAAAATAGCTATATGAACATACCCACCCTCTTTCCTCTCTCCCATACCCATCTTCTGCCCACTCTAAATTTGACTTCTGCACTCAACATGGCACCAGATCTGCCAGTGCTAAAATCACCAATAACACCCAAGTTACCAAATTCAGGAGACCTTCATTTCTCATCACCATTTAATGCCTTTGCTTCAATTCCCTTATTGAAATAGTACTTTCTCTTAGCTTCCATGACACCAAAACCTTAAGGTTTTCATTCTCCTTTTGGACTTTCTGCATGTCTTTTTGGCTTTCCTCACCCCATCGGATTGTTTTTGTGGCAACACCTCTGTGCTCAAACCTAAACTTTGTGGGTAGTAAGCTTTGTGGGCTCTATTGGCGTTATAAGTCAGAGTCCAAATTTCAGAGTCCTCATGGAATTTACGGTCTTAGCAAACAGCTAATAGCAGTCAGTGTGCTTTAAATGTTCTGGGCTTTGTTGTAAATGTTTATTTCTTTTTATCTTTTTTTTGCGGTACGTGGGCCTCTCACTGTTGTGGCCTCTCCCGTTGCGGAGCACAGGCTCCAGACGCGCAGGCTCAGCGGCCATGGCTCACGGGCCCAGCCGCTCTGTGGCATGTGGGATCTTCCTGGATCGGGGCACAAACCCCTTTTTCCCTGCATCAGCAGGCGGACTCTCAACCACTGTGCCACTAGGGAAGCCCCTATTTCTTTTATAAATTACTCTGGCTGGGCTTTCCTGGAGTTTCCTAGCATCTATTTGTAAGGTTCAGTGTATGCTTTTTGACACCTAAAACACTAGGGGCAGCATACAAGAAAAATGAGCTCCTCCCCAGGGGACTCTAACAATTCTATTAGAACTTGCCAGTTCTCACAGGGGATTCTTCTTTGGAAAATAGCTCACGTATCAGTATTATAATACAGTGTAGAATTATAATACAGTGAGTCACAATTCTCCTCAATTGCTATTTGACCTCGGTAAGCCTCTCGAACTTTTCAGTCTCTGTTTTCACAACTTTAGGTGAAGGAAATAAAAATGACATCAAAGAATTGTTCTGACTTTATTTCCTTAAATAATTTTTTAAAAATTTTACAACAGTTTTAGAGTTATAGAAAAATTGCAAAGATAGTGCAGAGTCCTATATACTTCCACAGACAGTTCCCCTATTATTAACATCTTATATTACTATGGTACATTTGTCACAATTACTAAATTGATATTGATACACTATTAATATTATGTGCATTATACATACATATATAGTATTAATAACTAAAGCCTGTACTTCATTTGTAGTTTCTTAGCTTCTACCTAATACCCCTTTTCTGATCCAGGATCCCATTCAGGATATAGCATACATTCAGTGTCCAAGTGCTCCTCTTGGCTGTGACATTTTCACAAGCTTTTCATGTGTTTTGTGAGGGTTTTTTTTTTTTTTTAGTTTTTGAGGATTGAGGTTGCCACTGTTATTTGTCTTCCTGTTATCTGTTCTCTCCTTCCTTTCTTTTTTTGATTTTTTTTTTTTAGAATAATTATTTTTATTTATTTATTTTTGGCTGTGTTGGGTCTTCGTTTCTGTGCGAGCGCTTTCTCCAGTTGCGGCAAGCAGGGGCCACTCTTCATCGCACTGCGTGGGCCTCTCACTATTGCGGCTTCTCATTGCAGAGCACAGGCTCCAGATGTGCAGGCTCAGTAGTTGTGGCTCATGGGCCTAGCTGTTCCGTGGCATGTGGGATCTTCCCAGATGAGGGCTTGAACCTGTGTTCCCTGCATTGACAGGCAGATTCTCAACCACTGCACCACCAGGGAAGCCCTCTCCTTCCTTTCAAAAGGTGCTGACAGTGTATTCAGCTGAAACACTCATTTACTGACTCCCTTGCAGCTAGGAGTTGCCACATGACCTCCTCCTGGGCAATGAGATGTAAGTCAAAGATTCTGAGTGGGGCTTCTCAGAAGACTTTTTAAAAGGGTCAGACTTGACTAGCATGTACCTTTCCGTTGTCATAAATCTGCTCTTCTGCCCAGAGGGTGAAAATAATAATCAGAAATGTGGCAAATGCCTTTTTAAAAAATATTATATTTTGTTTATTTAAAACATAAAAATGAATTTTGTAATTTAAAAATAGACATACATATTTACTCATATTACCATATATATATATATATATATATATATATATTTTTTTTTTTTTTTTGGCCACCCTGCATGGCATGCAGGATCTTAGTTCCCCAACCAGGGTTTGAACTTGTGCCCCCTGCATTGGAGGCACAGCATCTTAACCACTGGACCTCCAGCAAAGTCCCTACTTATAAAACCCTCATATGTTTCTAATAAGAGCTTTATTGAGATATGATTACGATTCACATACCATGCAACTCACCTTTTGTTTTTTGGCCGCGCCATGTGGCTTGTGCGATCTTAGTTCCCCAACCAGGGATTGAACCTGTGCCCCCTGCAATGGAAGTGTGGAGTCCTAACCATTGAACCACCAGGGAATTCCTGCAACTCACCTTTTTGAAGTACACAGTGCAGTGTTTTTTTGATCACGTTCACAGTATTGCACAACCATAACAACAAGCAATTTTAGAACATTTTCATTACCTCTCAAAGAATCCTGCACCCGTTAGCAGTTGCTCCTCATTTCTGCCAAATCTCCCTGCCCCCACCCTAGGCAACCACTAATTGCTTTCTATGTCTACAGAGTTGCATATTCTGAACATTTCTTATAAATGGAATCATACAGTATGTGGCTTTTGTGTTTAGCTTCTTTCACTTACCATAATGCTTTTAAGATTCATCTATGTTGTAACATGTATGAATACTTTGTTCCTTTTTATGGCTGAGTAACATCCCATTTTATAGATATATTACATTTTATTTATCAATTCATCAGTTAATGAACATTTGCTTTGTTTTCACTTTTTTTGGCTATTATAAATAATGCTTCTATGAGCATTTGTGTATAAGATTTTGTGTGGACGTAGGTTTTCCTTTCTCTTGGGTAGATACATAGGAGTGAAAGTAGCAAATATCTTGAGAGCATGAGGATGAACTTGAGTATGATAGCCTCACAGTAAGGATGGCTGAGCAAGAAACACAGGAGATGGGGTCTTACAAACATATTAGAGGTACTGCAGATCCCCTGGACTTTCTACCTTTGGATTTCTTTTTTTTTCTTTTTTTAAAAAAAATTTATTTTGGAGTATGATTGCTTTACAATGCTGTGTTAGCCTCCACTGCACAACAGAATGAATCAGCCATACACATACAACTGTCCCCTCACTTTTGGACTTCCCTCCCATTTAGGTCACCACAGTGCATTAGGTAGAGTTCCCTGTGCTATAAAGTATGTTCCCATCAGTTGTCTGTTTTATACATAGTATCAGTAATGTATATGTGTCAATCCCAGTCTCCCAATTCCTCCCTCCCCACCCCTTTCCCCCTTGGTATCCATACATTTGTTCTCTATGTCTATGTCTCTATTTCTGCTTTGCAGATAAGATCATCTATACCATTTTTCTAGATTCCACATATATGCGTTATTATATTATATTTGCTTTTCTCTTTTTGACTGACTTAACTCGGTATGACACTCTCTAGGTCCATCCACGTCTCTACAGATGACCCAATTTCTTTCCTTTTTATGGCTGAGTAATATTCCATCGTATATATGTACCACCTCTTCTTTATCCATTCCTCTGTTGATGGACATTTAGGTTGCTTCCATGTGCTGGCTACTGTAAATAGTGCTGCTGTGAACATTGGGGTGTATGTGTTTTCTTGAATTTTAATTTTAATTATGGTTTTCTCTGGGTATATGCCCAGTAGTGGGATTGTGGGTCATACGGTAGTTCTATTTTTAGGTTTTTAAGGAATCTCCATACTGTTTTCTATAGTGGCTGTATCAATTTATATTCCCACCAACAGTGTATGAGGGTTCCCTTTTCTCCACACCCTCTCCAGCATTTATTGTTTGTAGATTTTTTGTTGATGGTCATTCTGACAGGTGTGGGGTGATACCTCACTGTAGTTTTAATTTGCATTTCTGTAATAATTAGTGATGTTGAGCATCTTTTCATGTGTCTGTTGGCCATCTGTATGTCTTCTTTGGAGAAATGTCTATCTAGGTCTTCTGCCCAGTTTTGGATTGGGTTGTTTGTTTTTTGATATTGAGCTGCATGAGCTGCTTGTATATTTTGGAGATAATCCTTTGTCAGTTGCTTCATTTGCAAATATTTTCTCCCATTCTGAGGGTTGTCTTTTCATCTTGTTTATAGTTTCTTTTGCTGTGTAAAAGTTTTTAAGTTTCATTAGGTCCCATTTGTTTATTTTTCTTTTAATTTTCATTAATCTAGGAGGTAGGTCAAAAAAGATGTTGCTGTGATTTATGTCAAAGAGTGGTCTCTTGTAGACAACATATATATGGGCCTTGTTTTTGTATCCATTCAGCTAGTCTTTTTCTTTTGGTTGGAACAGTTAATCCATTTACATTTAAGGTAGTTATCAATATGTATGTTCCTATTACCATTTTCTTAATTATTTTGGGTTTATTCTTGTAGGTCTTTTTCTTTTCTTGTGTTTCCCACGTAGAGAAGTTCCTTTAGCATTTGTTGTAATGCTGGTTTGATGGTGCTGAATTCTCTTAGCTTTTGATTGTCTGTAAAGCTTTTGATTTCTCTGTCCATTCTGAATGAGATCCTTGCTGCATAGAGTAATCTTGGTTGTAGATTTTTCTCTTTCACCACTTGAAATATGTCCTGCCATTCCCTTCTGGCCTGCAAAATTTCTGCTGAAAAATCAGCTGTTAACCTTATGGGGATTCCTTTGTAAGTTATTTGTTGTTTTTCCCTTGCTGCTTTTAATATTTTTTCTTCTATTTAATTTTTGTTAGTTTGATTAATATGTGTCTCAGCGTGTTTCTCCTTGGGTTTATCCCGTATGGAACTCTCTGCACTTCCTGGAGTTGATTGACTATCTCTTTTCCCATGTTAGGGAAGTTTTTGACTATAATCTCTTCAAATATTTTCTCAGGCCTTTTCCCTTTCTCTTCTTTTTCTGGAACCCCTATAATTCAAATATTGGTGAGTTTAGTGTTGTCCCAGAGGTGTCTGAGACTGTCTCAATACTTTTCATTCTTTTTTCTTTATTCTGTTCCTCAGCAGTTAACTCCACCATTCTACCTTCCAGCTCACTTATTTGTTCTTCTGCTTCAGTTATTCTGCTATTGATTCCTTCTTATGTATTTTTCATTTCAGTTGTTGTCTTGTTCATCACTGATTGTTTCTTCTTTAGTTCTTCTAGGTCCTTGTTAAACATTTCTTGTATTTTCTCCAGTCTGTTTCCTAGATCTTGGATCATATTTATTATCATTACTCTGAATTCTTTTTCAGATAGCTTGCCTATTTCCTCTTCATTTATTTGGTCTTGTGGGATTTTACCTTGCTCCTTTTTCTGCAGCATATTTCTCTGTCATTTCATTTTGTCTAACCTACTGTGTTTATGGTCTTCATTCCGCAGACTGCAGGGTCGTAGTTCCTTTTGTTTCTGTTGACTGCCCCCTGTTGAGTGAGGTTGGTCCAGGGGCTTGTGCAGGCTTTGTGGTAGGAGGGCCTGGTGCCTGAACTCTGTGGGTGGAGTTGAGTCTTTTCCCTCTGATGGGCAGGGCTGCATCAGGTGGTGTGTTTTGGGCTTAGTACGACTTTAGGCACCCTGTCTACTGATGGGTGGGGCTGTGTTCCTGGCTTGCTGGTTGTTTGGTGTGAGGTGTTTAGCACTGGAGCCTGCAGGCAGTTGTGTGGGGTAGTGTCTTGGTGTTGGTATGGTTACCTTCAGGAACACCCATACCGATTAATATTCCCTGGGCCTGAGAATTCTCTGGTTTTCCAGCATCCTGGACTCTGTGTTCCCACCCTGAAGGCCCAGGCCCACCCCTGGTTGGGGAACCAAGAGCCCACAAGCTGCACAGTGCAGCCTGATAAAAAACAGAGAAAAGAAAGAGAAAAGAAAAACAAAACAAAACAAAAGATAAAACACAAAAAACAAAACAACAACAAAACAAAAGATAAAACACAAAAAACAAAACAACAACAAAAACCAGACAAACAAAGCTCAGGGCAAATAGCAAGAACAGCAGCAAACAAACAGCACCAACAGCAACACAACATACACTCACACACACATATACTCACACACACATATACTCACACACACAGAGAAAGGAAAAGAGAAACAAACAAAAAAAACAAAACAAAAACAAAAAACAAAACCCAGGGGAACAGACAACCAAACAAGAGAATTCTAATATAAGAACACTTGATGAAGATTATACTAACGAAACAAAGAATGAAAAATAAAACAGAAATGGGGGCAAGCTAAGAACATCAACAACACCACCAGCAACAAAGTGAATTAAACATAAAATATACACCTAAAAACAATTAAAAAAGGAAAGGAAAAGATATGTATATAAAATGAAGAACAAAAACAAGACAAAAGCCATAGAGCAACAAAAAAGTAAAGGAAAAATATAAAAATAAATACTTTATATATATTAAGAAAATAATATAAGATAAAAAATAAAAAAAGAAAAGTAGAAAATAAAAAATAAAAGATAAAAAATAATAAAAGCACCAGCAGCTGAACAAAATGAAACAAACCAACAAGGAATGTCAGTAATAAGGATATTTTCTTGGTGCTGCCTCCCCAGGAGGTCTTCCCATACCTCTAGTTACGTCTTTGGACCTGTTGTGCACACTGTGGAGCCAGCTCAGACTGATCTGGTCAGATTGCCACGTGCATGCCCACAAAGTCCAGTGTTGCAAAGGCTAGACTGGTCTCAGATGTTGAAACACTCATTGTCCCTTGAGGTATTCCACAAATGCAGGATTTACCCAGCTGATCTTGGGGATTTAATTCACAGCTTGTGCTACTGCGTAGAAAGGTTTGTGTTTCTCTTCCTTGGTTGCATTGCCCCTTGGGCTCAATTTTGGTTTGAACCCCACCTCAGCATGTGTGCCACCCTTAGACATCTGATCCTTGCCCAGGTGAGTGGGAGCCCAGGTGGAAAGCAGCAGATGCTTGGAGCGCACTTGGGTAGTCCCAGTAGCTGCAGCAGCAGGAGCTGGCATATGGGAGCTCTGTTGTCCCTGCCCTCCACGTGCCTCTCAGCAATGGCGCCTCACTTTCCAGGCAGACCACGCTTCTTCTAGGGCCATTCCTGGCGCACGTCCCCTCACTCCCATTCCTTCTGTTGTCTCCACGCAGCCAACTGCGTTTCTCTTCCTGGGTCTGTTCTTCCAACCCTGTGCTTTAGCCCTCTGACCCTTCCAGCTTCAGCAGACTCTCGTCCCAGGGCTGTTTCCCAAGGAGGTTTTGGGGTGGGTGGTGCTCAGGCCCCTGGGAGCCAATGCAGGTGGAGGCGACACCGGCCGGAGGGGTGGGCAGGCCTGCTCAGGTGGGAGCCCCTCCCAATGCCTGCAGAGGCCGAAGAAGCTGGCGGGTAGGGAAGGGGTTATGATGGCGGCTCTGCCCCTTGCACACTGCTTGACAATGACTTTGCTATGGTATCTTAGGCTTTTTCCACAGACCTTCCCGGTTGTGGCATCTCTTGCTCCTGTCCCTTCAGGCTGTCTTTTCACAGCCAACAGTTGTCCTCTTCCTGGGTCTGCACTCAAAACCCCTCTTTCCAGCACCCAGCTCCCCTTCACAACAGGCAACTCATAATTCAGGCTGGAATGCACAGAGCTGCGGTATAGACCATGCATGTGGTTCTTACTTTGTCTTGCCTTCCACAGACCGTCTGCTGAATTCTCCTTTGATCCCCTGAAGTTCCTTTTCTGTCCTGGCTGATTTCCCCTCTGTGAGGGAGTCTTTCTTAATGTGGGGATTTCTGCTCAGCTGCAGCTTCAGACCAGCCAGGCTTGCGGGTCTCTTTTTTGATTCTACTTTTCTTTTTTCTCCTTTCTTTTGTTCTTTTAGGTGTCCGAAGTATACCACCACTGTTCAGCAGGAGCTCTGTGGGAGTTATTCCATTTGTAGATGTGTTTTGATGAACTTGTGAGGAGCAACAAATTCTGTGTCCTCCTATTCCACCATCTTGACCCTTCCCTCCTGGATTTCTTATATAAGAAAAAATTGTCTAAAGGGTGCTTGAAAGGCTTCTGTCCTATGTTGCTGAAGAGGATTCTCACTGACACCAGGATTAAATAGGATGTTGTCAAGAATGGGGCAATGTGCCTAGTGCAGAGTAAGTTTCAGTCTCAGCCCAAAGAAGTCTGCTCCCATTTCTTCAGCTGGTACTTAGCGCTTCCTTCTTGGCACTTCATCAGCACTGAGTACCAGGTGGATTCTTTGATCTTTGGCACTTACTTCTATATTCTTGACTTACCTGTAGACTCTTTGAGGGTAAAATACCGCTTACAATGCTCATTTGCTGTGCCTCTGAAGTGCCTAGCTAAGTGGTGGGCCATATATTCCCACAGGAAATATTCGGGTTTGATTCTATTCGAAGTAAAACTCTGCTATTTTCTTTGGAAGATCCCATTCTCTGAAAGTGACATTAACCAACACTTGAAGAAGGACAACTGCCTACAGGGCCAAAACAATAAACCTGTGGAAGCAGTTTCAAAATTCTCACCTCCCTTCTGCAGAAGATCAAGCCCAATTGTCACAAAAGACCATAACAGTTAATAATATATGCCAGATTGTTACTACTGACTCAACCAATCATCCCCTAGTTTTTTGTTTTTTTGTTTTTATTAAAAACTGCAAGACTGTTCTGATTGTAGCACCACAGGTCCCACTTCTTTGGTTACTCCACATTCCCAGTCAAACCAAACCAGTCACTATATATTTTATATATATATAAATATATATGTATATATTTACTGATAGTTGTGTTTTTTTAAAAAAAGTGTGAAAACCACTAATTGAGAAATTATCACAGTCTTTTTGTTTAGGCATTAAAACACGTAAGTACATTAAATGCCAAAGCTGCTTCTGCAAGGATGCATGTTCCTCCAGCCTGTGGTTATCAGTTTGTGCTCTTAGCACTTATATCTTCATCCCCTCCACCTGACAGCCTGAGAGTGGAGACCGTGTCATAATCATTCTTGAATTTTTTTGACTTAGCACATAGTAAGTACTGAAACATGACTGCTCTGTATGTAGAGATTTGTCAATATAACTAGGGTTTAAATGCCTCTTAGGCATTTGCTTGTGTTTGTTGACTGTTGAATTATGAAGTCACAAACCATCAGTTGCATAGCATGGAATAAGGCTGGGAAGAGAGTAAAACCTCAGACCATACATTGACTTAGAGGCAAAGTAAAGGTTTCAGATTTCACCATAAATATACTAGGGGAAAAAAAAAAAAAAACCCTCAAAGATTTCAAGGAAGAAAGTGACCAGATACACATTTTCCATTTTCTTCATTTCACTGCTTTAGCTACTTCCTCACTACCAGAAAGGGATGGTATCCTCCCTCCCTAAGAGAATGTTGGATAATGGTCTAATGAATTAGAGTTTCTTGTTGGCCCCAACACTTTGTTGTTGAGAGTAAGAGCTCCCTGTACCGCACCTTCATCATCTATGAGATGGGTATAATAATAGTATCAACCTCCCTGATTGTTAAGAGTATTAAATGAGGTCATATTTCTAAAGCACTTCAGTAGTGCCTGGAACACAATAAGGAGTCTATTGTGAAGAATGGGAGGATGGAGGAACAAATACCTTTCCAAGTTGTATTCAGGTGCAGCAGTCTGAAGAAGAAATTGCTGAATCAGATACATGAAGCAAGAGTTATTCCAATGGATTACCCGCATCACAAAGCTGAAATCAAGGGGTCACCTAGAGCAATGATCTCATCCGAGGTACAAGATCCTTGTCCAAGCCTGTTGGTTGTTAGCAGAATTTAGTTTTTTATAGTTGTAGGAACTGAGGCCCTCACCAGAGACCACCCACTGTCCCATACCATGTGACCCTCCTTACAACACGGCAACTTACTTCTTCAAAATGAGTAGGAGAATGTCTCATTCTTCAAATCTCCCCCTTCAGGAAGAGCCCAGGTCTTTTTAAGGGTTCACCTGATTAGGCCAGGCCCACTTGGGATAATCACCTCTTTGATTAACTCAAAATCAATTGATTTGAGACCCTAATGTCATTTGCAAAATCCCTTTACCATTGCCATAGAATGTAACTTAATCACATTAGTGAATTTCATCTTCCCTGCTCTGCCCACCCTGGAAGGCACACAGAGATTGTACATGGCATATATACCAGGGAACAAGAATCATTAGGGCCATCTTAGAATTCTACCTACTGCAGTGTGCTTTTCAGCCCTTGTAGAGCATAACTGCAGGTTGAATAGAGATCCCTCTGGCTCTGGCTGCAATGTAAAGGATTTACTGGGCAGTGGGTGGGTCAAGCAGGAACAGTAGTTGGAAGGATAATGCCATAGTGAAAGATGATGGTGGCTGACAAATGTTGTGGCAGTGATGGTGAATAAAAATGGATGGTTTTTGGATATATTTGGAGAAAAAAATATTCAGGCCTTGATGGTAGAGAGGTTGTCAAAGAAAGGTGAAAGAAAGGAAGAGTAATGGATGCTGCATTATTATTTTTTACTGTGTAATAAAGTTCCACCAAATTTATCAGTTTTAAAAAGGCAAACATTTGTTGTTCCAGTATTTGTATGGGTTACAATACAAACATGCATGTTGTATGCATGTTGATACAACTCAGCTTGGTTGCTATCAAGATGTCCACTGAGGCTTCAGACATCTGAAGGTTTGACTGTGGCTGAAGGATCTGTGTTCAGAGTGGCTCACTCACATCCATGTTGTCAGGAAACTTCTTATTTCTCAATATATGGACTTTGCCATGGGATTGCTTGAGTGTCCTTACAACATGGCAGCTGATTTTCCCCAGACAAGTTATCTAAGAGAGAAGGCAAGTGAGAAGCCATACTGTCTTTTCTAAACTAGTCTCAGATTTCACATACCGTCACTTTTGTCATATTCTACTCATTAGCAATGAGTCACTGAGTCCAGCACACACTCAAGGGGATGGGAATTTGGCTCATTATTTGAAGAGAGGAATTTCAAAGCATGTGAATATGTTTTAAGTGACTATCAACACATTTCCATAAGAGTTTAGAGAAGAGATAGGTGGATATGAGCTGATGTGGCCAAGAGAGATTTAAATTTGAGGTAGGCCTTAATAATGAGTAGGATTTTAATAGGGAGATACAGAATGGTTATCCAAGCAGGGAAACCAGAACAAACAAGAGCATGGATATAGAGATCCCATTGAAGCCAAACGTTTGACTTGAGGATAATAGGAGAATGGTCAGTAAAAGCTGGGAGCCATTTCATAAAGGACCTTAGGTAATTTCATGCTAAAGAGTTTGCATTGACAATCTGTGATAGTTTTCAGAGAAAAAGAAAATCGACAACACTTTGCCACAGCACACATTTGGCACAGACAAGTGTTGTTGGCTTGCGTTCCAGATGCAAGGCTTGCTCCTCAAACTTAGTGATCCTCAGGAACTTTGTGCATTGAAGAGACTGATTGTCAATCAAATTATTCATCAGGTTTGGAAGGATTTATTGAGGAATCCTGAAGGAAAAATCTCCTGTCACCAAAGCAAGATTTAAACCGCTTAAGCGCACATAAGTCAAGCAGAAATTATAGTAATTGGACTTAAACCTGCTTCCCTTTCTGCATACTGTAAATAAGACAGTTTAAACAAAGGGGAAAAATGTAAATACAAGAGTGAGATCAAAGCAAATCTGGAATTTAATTCTGCACAGAGAAAACAAAAATCCAAGATACGCCATCAACACTTTGTAATGCATTTTACAGCACTAAAAACTGGCAGCCTAGAATATGATTTTTTCAGCATGTCTACACAGAGTTTGCAAAACAATTTACAATTCACCCTTTTTTGTTGTTTCCCAATTATCTTATGTTTAATGAAGTCATTTACTATTTCTTCACTGAAATATGCACAGTGACTGTCATATTTGCATACAAATAGACTCCCCCCATTCCTGAACTTTTCTTTATCACTTAAACCACCCATAGTCATGATGTTTATGTGTTATTTTCTTTAGTAATAATGTAATTCTTTTTGAAAGCCAAGGAACAAAATAGAATGAATGGACATTTTTAGGTGTGGAGAGACTGGTGATATAAGATTGCTTATAGAATCACTAAACTGTATCAATTTATTCTAATAAAGATTAACTTGAAATTAGGTCTTCAAGTAAATAGAGCTAAGAATAAGGATTTTTTGAATAAGGAAGTAAGGATGATGGCAAATTTTAAGGCAATACTGGGGCTAAGAGAGAAATGCAAAATAGAGAAATGGGTTCAGAAAACAAATTGGGTAAGGACAGGGCACTAACACAAACATTACTGATTTAGCATTTTTAATCAAGACAGTGACGAATGTGCAGAATTCGTATTTGCCAAATCACCTCCTAGATAATACCTGGCCAACTATTCCTAAATAGAAATTTCTCTTTCAATCACAAGTGCATACATGAATAGTGTGCATTCTCAATGCAAGTAGTCTTGCCTCCGGTGGGGTGACAATTGGGGCAAACCGTCTTACTTGTTTTATGGATAAAACACAGATATACATGCAGCACCTGAACAGCTATACAGCTTATCTATGGTATTTAAATTTCACGGAGAGAATAATGAAGTAAAAAATATCTAAAGGGTTCTGTGTGTGTCTGTTGTAGAGGGTCGTGAAAAAGGAAGTTGACAAATATTGTTTTATAGCATACTTTCCTAAGTCTTGTGTAGCGATCCTCTAGAGTTCAAGCTCCTTGAGCATACAGATTTTTAAAAATTTCACTGCTGTGTCCTCAGTGCCTAGAACCATTCTTGACACATAGTTGGTATTTATCAAATATTTATCAAATAAATTACTCTTCTTACTTTACAGCAGAGACACCCAGGGTGATGGTAGCTGTACCCAGATTGCTTTTAAGCAGTGTCCATTGATTTTATGATCGAAAAGGAACAACCTAACACTTGGTCCTGTCCCTGGCTACATGTCCAGTTCCATCTATGGCCAACGCCTCCTTTAAGTGGCTTTAGTCCCCCTCCCCACACCGGCCCCTCACCTGGCATCTTTTCTATTCTCTGTCCTCCCTCCTGCAACAAGGCCTTTGTATATAATGCTCTTTCTACTCTAAACCTCCCCACTGTAGCCTAATCAACTCCAACTCATCCTTCATTCACACCACTGACAGACTCAAAGGTTTTCATAGCTCCCATTATTTCTTTTTCACAGCAGTTGACACTGGGCCAAGGTAGCATGTCCTTATGTAACATATCAATCATGCCTGTTTTCCCACTAAACTGTAAGCTCCATTATGTCTGTTTGAGCTCATTATTTTATCCTCTGCACATAGCACTTTCTCTAGTATGATGCTCAATAAATATTTCCAAATAACAAAACATTATTAATTCTTCTGCAAATCCCAGAATTAAACAGATGCGAGTGTCTCAGGTATGTGATCAGGATAAAATAAGAATCACACTACCTTCAGTTAATATAGGAAGCAGGTATTTTCTACCAGTTAGTCCCTGATGAGCCACTTGGAAATGAGAATGAATTAGTCAATGGGTAATAATTGAGAAGTTACCTTTTGCCCAGCACGGTACTAGAACCTATATTTAATCAGCTTCTTAGTGTCTGTAGACGTTAGGCATACATACTGGAATCCGACTGGCACTTGCTAGAGCTTGGAGTTCAGTTTGAGAGAAGGCTGTCTGAGAGTTGAACTCTCTGATAAGGGGTTTCTATTATCCAGAAGAATCAGATGGGAGGGGTTAAAGCAAAACACACTCTTGTGATTGAAACATTGACAAGCATTTCACATGCATTCTTATTTAATCCTCATTAAGTCTATGAGATCGGTATTATTTATTTCTATCACCATTATAAAGATGAAGAACCTTTGGTTCTTAGTGGTGCTGTGACCTAGTTATCGTCTCATGGAGCAAGGATAGTTTCTTTTAGGTAATGCCCATAGCAAAAAATAAATAAATAAAACAAAATAAAAAAAACAATATGGCATTATTATGCTTCTTTAGAGAACAAATGAGAGACAGTAAACAAAACTTCTAGAGCAAGGATTGGCAAACTGTTTCTGTAAAGGGCCAGATAGTAAATATTTAAGGCTTGGTGGGCCACATGGTATCTGTTGCAACTAGTCAACTCTGCCACTGCAGCTCAAAAGCAACCACAGACAATTCTAAACCAATGAATGGGGCTATACTGAAATAAAATTATTTGTGGACACTGAGTTTGAATTTCATATAATTTTTACATGTCACCGAATAGTCTTATTTTTTTTTTCAACCATTCAAAAATGTAGAAATGATTTTTAACTCATAGATTATACCAAAACGAGCAGTGGGACAGTTTTGACCCGTGGGTCATAGCTCATGGACCCCTGCTTTGTGTAGAAGGAACAGTATTAGTAGTTATAGCTAATACTTATTGGCTCTGTACTATGTCGCAAGGACTATGCTAAGCACTTTATGTAAAAGAGTTTATTTAATATTCACACATATTATCAGGTAGATAGTAATGATATTAGTCCTACTTGCTCAAGATCACACAGCTATGGATGATAGAAAAATCAGGATACGAACTAAGGTCTTTTATGTTCCAAACTCTAAGGTTATAATAGATTTATGAATAAAAACTTATTTATGCAAATCAGAAATATGACTGGGTCTGCATTTATGTAGCACCTAGTATACATAATAGGAGTTTGGGGATGAATAAATCCATGGCAGTGGGAACAGAACAGGGAAGAACTGAGTCTTAAATTGGGCCTTGACAGGATTAAGGAGGTTCTTTATCTAAATTTTAAGTAGGAGGTAGTGGGTGGTGTAGGGATAGCATAAACAGAGTGAAAAATAAATTCAATTTAGCTTTCATACAAAGCTTGGTTATTTTACATATAATCTCATGTGCATTCATATAATGTCTGGAGCTTCACAGTGTATTTTTAAAAGCCTTTTTGAAAAAGAATACTATTTTAAAAGCCTTTGAATATATCAGTGTTGTTTCTTAGTTCTAACAAATGTAGCATGGTGACATAAGATGTTAACTTAGGGTGTGAACAAAGAGCATTGCTCACCACTGAGTCCTACAAGAGTTAAGTCTTTTTTTTAATAAGTTAATTTTTTTAATTAACTTTTTATTGGAATATAGCTGATTACAATGTTGTATTAGTTTCTGCTGTACAGCTAAGTGAATCAGCCATACATATACATATATCCACTCTCTTCTAGACTCCATTCCCATATAGGTCATTACAGAGCACCAAATAGAGTTCCTGGTGCTATACAGTAGGTTATTAGTTAAGGGTTAAGTCTTAATGCATTACAGTCTCTGATTGACTGTGCACCTGGAGAGGAAATTAAGAAGATAACAGAATGAGGCACTCTGTGCTTTGGACAAGCAGGACCCTTAGATACTTAGATGCATATCTCAAGAAGAATTTTAATGCCCCCAGAGTTTTGTACCTTCACATTCATAGAAAAGTACTAAAATTATTAACTTGAGATATCTGTTCTTAGTGATTAGCAGTAGTCTTTACCAAGATGTATGCTTGACTTCATGTATCCCCTAGCCAAGTCATATATAAACTGGCTTTTCCCCCACCTCTTTGGGGCAGTTTCCTCAGAGCTACCTGAGGGAGTGTCTCCCTAGCTGTAGTCCTCAGCATGACCCAGCATAAAACTGAAACTCACAACACTTATGTTGTGTGCCTTTCTTTAAGTCAACAAGGGGAAACTTAGTGAGGGGTTGCTAGGAGCTTTGTATTATCTTTGAAAATTTCTCTGAACCTAAAATTATTAGAAATAAAAAGTTCATGACAAAATCTCGGATATTTTTCAAATGCAAGTTTGAGAAGCCTACCAGTTCAGACTATCTCCCAACTCAAACAATTCATTCAGTTTTTTCTGTATATGTCCTGGAGTTAATCTGAGGATCTGAGTTGCCCACAGCTAGCCCTGATTTATTTCCAGAGGAGGAAACCTCAGAATGATTTAGATGAACATTCAGGATGTAATACTCCATCTGCTCCTGCTGTCACTCCAAACCTTTTTGATATCAGATCCATGACATGGCAGCTTTTTGATGTTGGATCAATGATGTAAACAACAATTCTGAGTGACAGCTTAATCAAGTTAAAACTCCAACAACTGTACTTCAGAGGTACAGAAACATGTGCTGGAGATCTACTAAGAATCAAAGGATGAACCTGAAAGAACTTAATGTTATAGAAGAGGCTTCCCAGAGTCCTGCGCTCCAAAGGGTTTCTTTTCCATTAGAGAAGATTGATGACAAGTCAACAAAAGGAAAGCCTTTCTCTTTCAGCCAGGTGAGGTCAATGCCTGTGAGATATTGGAATAAAGCTTTGAAATTATCTCCTTCTACAGTTCCTTTGGCAGCATAAATATAGTCAATCATTATTTAACCATACCCAGAATCTACTCAGATGCTCTATAGTATTGCAATGCCCATTGTAAAGGAAATGCACTGAGTAGAGATTGTTTAATTCAAGTAAATGAAGTAATAAATTAACCATATTTTCATTGGCTATAATATGCACATATTTTCACATGTTAATTCATTTATCTGAAATTAGGATGTGCCTTAAAATCAACAGTGTCTTACATTGCTGTCTGCCTTCTGTCTGAATTGAAATTGTTTTTCAGAGAGAATTTACATTGGCTTCTGTCAGTTCACTTAGGTTGGCCACTACCCATCTAAGAGATCACTTTAAATTAAATTCAGGTTTTGGAACTGCACTGGTAGTCTTCAGACTTTGAACTTGAATGAATATATACTTGGTTAAAAAAAATTATATTCAGAGGAGATTTTCTTTTCCTCTCCTTCTAATTGGTGCCAAGTTTGAGACATGCAGGTTTCCTTGTGGTCTCTTTCTGCATGGTGGGTGTTCTGCTAGTTTACCCTTTCAAGGAGCATAAAGTTTTTTTAATATCATGGCTTTAAGCACCATTTTCTTACTAATCTCCTCAGTTGGGGCAGTTTTGGTTTTCCTTCTGAGATATATAAAATAGTGGTGCATCTTACAATTAATGTCTACTATTCAGTGAAATATGAAAACCTCTCAAGTTTGAGTGTTGTTTTAACTAGCTGCTGTGGTAAATGTTTACATACATTATATCATCAAATTCTCCCTCTAGGACTGTGAGTAGTACTCTTTGCTTTGTAGTTCATCTTTCCTTGAATGTGACAGTGCAGTATTATGTGTGCATGGCTGTTTCTTAAGCAGCAACTTTGGTTTAGTTGATTTCAACAGGAATTCACACTCTGGGAGTACTGAGCTAACCATCTAATCAGGAAGCACCTACTTCAGAGGCAACTACTCCAAGCATTTTTGTTATTCGTATCGTAAGAGGAAACAAATGCTTCACTAATGAACAATTTAAGAAATAAATTTTATTGAGGAAATTGCAGACTTGTTAAAGAACATGACAAATGCTAGAAGTGGGCTTTCATTGGTGCCATTAAAGATTTCTATATAAGCAATTGCTAAAATATAGAGATTCTCCCTTCTCTTGCACAACTGGGTATAGCAACCTGGTGGGTCCTACTCTATCCCTGGGGCTGGCACCTGAACTTTATCCTTAAGTAGAACTGTGCCATTGGTTTGGAGAATTTCTATCTGCCTGATGCCAATTAATAGGAAAAGAGTATCTTGCCTCTAAATACTGTTTTACCTGTCTTGCATGAACATTTCATGCAAGGTATGGTTGGAACATCTAAAAGAAGAGAGAGGTAGACTATCGGTTCTGTTTCTCTGGCGAACCCTGATTAATACATTAGGTTTAGAGGAAGTCGTGAGGGTGGGGCCCTCATAATAGTATTAGTGCCTTTATAACGAGTGATACCAGAGAGCATTCTTTCCCTCCCTCTCTCACTCTCGCTCTCTCTCCAAATGTGAGCACACAGTGCAAGCCAGGAAGAGAGTCTCTATCAGGAACCAAATTGGCCAGCACTTTGATCTTGGACTTCCTGACCTACATAACTGTTGTTTAAGCAGTCTGAGGAATTTTGTTGTGGCAACCTGAGTTGACTAAGAGAGTTGCCTATGCAAAACCAGGTGATGTGGCTTAACCTGCCTCTCAAAGCCTTCTATAAAATGTATACTAGATGCTGGACACAAAAGCACTTGATAAGTGCTAATTGAAATGAATTCATTCAGCACTCTCAGAGAGTTTGATAATTTCATTGTAAATTTCCACCAAAGGCAGAAGTACAGGGTTGTTAAACAACTGGATTCTGGAACCAAACTGCCTGGAATCCAATCCAGGCTCCACCTCATAACACCTGTATAATCGTGAGCTTAAATCTGTTTCCTCATCTGTAAAACTGGCATAAAAATAGCATTAACCTCATAGGCTAGTGAAGATTAAAGGCAAAAAATATATCAGTATAAAGCATTTAAATGAGTGCCATGAAGATAGTATGTACTTAATAATGGTTATTGTCTTTATCATCATCATCATCATCAAAGCAAGCAGATGACACACATTTTGAGGACTAATCTCACTCCTGGCTCCATTTTACTATACCGCTATATAGCTATATGCAAAAAAGGGCCACATTTTTACAGCATATTAGCGTCACTACCCAAGAAGGAAAGAGCTGAGAACATTTCACAGGCTCACATAGGAAACCTTTATCACTGCTTTGGATCATCATGAGAATAAAGGTCACTTCTACCTTCTACATTTACTAAGAGACCCTCGTGAGTTGAAGTTCAACTGTCTTTTTCCTAATTTTTATTGCAACTTTTATTGACCTTTAATAGGAAATAGGTTATACTCACTCGAGGTATTAAAATTATATAAAGAAGACATAATACGTGTAGATTTTAGAAGCAGCGGCTGTCTGAGTCAATGTCAATCACAATAGGGTCCTGGAAATATCTAGGACAAATTCAGAGCAGGGAAGGCAGCTAAGCTTCAGAACTTGTGCTTACTAAATACATACATTAAAAAAAATAAGTAGAAGTAGTCACTTAGGAAGCAAATAAATTGTTCATCCTCCCTCCTCTCACTGTACCATACAGAGAAATATTAATTTACACTCCTCTAAGTGGTAGAGTTATCATCATTTGACTTAGCTTGGCCTCCAGCTTACCTTAGACTGTCTCTAGGAAGAAAAGTTTTGCTGAGTACCTTAGTATGAATGCCGTTGTATAAAGATATGTTTAACCTGCTAAAAGGAACCAAATGTTTTTAAGGATTCAAGTTCATTAATTAGTTGTGTACAAAGTTCCACTATTTATAACTAGTTATCAAGTAATTAGAATCCACCAGGATTTTACACAGAAATACTTGTTCATAGTTAGTTACTATAGGTTTTTGAAAGTGATAACTTTGTTTAAAATTTATCTTATAAATATTATTTAGGCCCAATCACATGAATCCAGAGCAGTGAAGCTGATGTTTAAAGTGACACTTTTTTTAAACTAGTAAGTTTCAGCAAATACTTATAACAGGGAGCACTTGAAGGCACCTTGAGTTTTGCGTTTAAAAAGTGTGCGAGTTCTCTGAAAATCACCTTATCATTTACATTATGATCTGCATTATTCCTCAAATTTTTCTGTTCATTGCTGATTCTTCAATTTGCTTGTGAAAGCCACATTTTACTTAGAAAAACTGATTGATTTTGATTCAACAGTTATATACTTAGTTTTTACTTTGTCTTAAAAAATAACTTGACCATTACATCTTTATTTGTAGCACTGAAAATACATAAAAACATATGTAGCAATAGTCCAATTGGAGAATGGTAAATGGACTAGAATTATGATAAGTTAACCTTTTGGTTGGAATATTATAACCATAATGGAATATTATATAATCATTAAAATAACTATTATAGATTTATAACAGACTAATGTCAGCTAGATGGCAGACTGCGAGGTCCCAGCCATTCCTACTCCCCCCACCCAAAAAACCCACATAACTACTCACAGATGAAAATAGCTCTGAGAATGCTCCAGACTACAATTAAGGATGGAAGACAGAACCTTAGGATGACCATGCAGAAGAGTATGGGAAGCGTTTTACCTGTGTCTTTAAGAGGAGATGGGAGATATTGTGCATCATACTCATTTTGCTTAAGCCTTGATGGAAATTTTGCCAGTGGAAAGTTCTCTCTGTTCTTCTGTGGTGGGAAAGAGTTCAACATACACACACACACACACACACACACACACACACACATATCCAATTATATGTACTATCTCCAAGTGTCTATCTAATCTGACAATCAGATGGACAGAAGATTTTGCCTGCTGTCAGCACACATTTCAAACTCTCCCCAGGGATGTCCTTTACTGAGCAAAGCATGAGGAATGAAGAATGACCAACTGCCTTCCCACCAGTGGGCTGGGGGCAGCAAACGTCTGCTCGAGTACTAAAGTACTAAAAAGCGGGACTGCACTTATGAGTCTCGATTTTAACTAAATATTTCTTCTCTAGATGCCCCCCAAAACTTAATGAACCAAAAGTTTCTAGGAATGGTGTCACAGAATGAATGCTACAGAACGTCCTGACACTATTTCACTGTATCCATCAATGCGTGTGAAAGAACTCTTTTATTAGCTCTTCATTATAATACCCAGGAGATAACATGATAATCCCAGGGAAATGGGAGAAAGCCAGTTTTGACTTTGAGGAAGGCAAAAAATGTGAGATGCTATTAAGAAAGACACGTGCAGCTCTTTTGGTAGGTGGAATGATGTGGGTGCAGGTGTGTGTGTGTGCAGGCACACGCTTGCATGCCCATTGGGTATGTTGGGTAGCATACATCGCCAGTGAGCATATCTTGCCATGGGAGATAGGGTGGGATGGGTGTATTCATGAAAAACAGGAGGCAACCAGAGATGCTTTCATGAGTTGCCTTCGTCACCTAGTGCTGCCCTACAGACCACTAGCCTCAGATCCTAATTACTATACTCTTCTCCACCACTGCCATTCCACTGTCTTACAGAATACTCTATACCTTTCTTCCTGTGATTGTAGAAGGAAGGAAAACCAACTTGTAAGAGTTGTAGCTGTATTTTATGTGCATCTTAAGAGCAGAAGCCATGACTTTTCACGTAGAATGAATTCACCCTGACACAATGAAATACTGAAAAAGATGTCATCGAAGCTGTATGTCTTTGTTTCTAGTTAGTACCTTTGCCACCAAATAATACATCTGTATCCTTTCTGTAGAGTAAAACTTCCAATAATCCTAACTTAAATACTTAGGGACAAACCAAGGCACTGCTGGCCTCGGGAAAGAAAAATTTGAGAAAATTTTAAAAATTAATAATTAAACAGAGAAAGAAAGGAAGTCTAGATACAGAGATTGTGGTACGTTTAGAGCATCCTTCTTGGCTTTTCAGAGGGCTTATTTTCCCCTTGGGATTTTGTCCATTATCCTTCTACGTGACTATAGCTTAGCAAAGGTGTCAGTGACTCCATCCAAAAAATGGAAATGTAAGTCTGGAGTTTGAGGAAGTGACTGAAGTTGGGAAAATACCAATTAGCATTATTATTGGTGTTGTCTCACAATCTGCATCCCAGGATTGAAGGGGTTCCTTCCTGGAAGAGAAACAGCCATCTGGAGCTTCCTGCACTGATTTTATACGGGAGTCAGAGAGAATAGAAATGTGGGCAGAGTCACAGTAGGCTAAGCTGCGTATGCTACTATTTTGTACGAGTCCATTCTAGTCAAACTACCGGGAAGTCCACAGACAGGGAACGGTGGCTAAACATATGTAACACTTCCCTTCAGTGAATATTGGAATGTGGTGATTTAGGTTCAATATTGATGCAAAGATCTCTTGGAACAATGCATTTGATAATGATCCTGCCCATAGTAGGATACAGGTCCAGGGTGCTTCATCATCTCAAACTTCTGGGGACGTCATGGATACAACGCACTAGTGGAATATCCAGTTATTTGAAGCTTCAAAACCTTGTTATCATGATTTTTAAAGTGGTTACCTATACTCCATTTTTAGTAAATAGAACGTACCGAATATAGATTTTTCTCTCTCACTCTGGCTCTGGCTTTGGTCCTTTCTGTCTCCATCTGCCTCTCTCTATTTCTATCTGTCTGCAGTTCAATTCTCTTTCTTCTTTGGACCCTGAAAGGGAGGGATGGTGTAAACGATTGCCCAAGTCCCATTCAGCTCCAGCATTTTGTGATTCTCTCATTCCTGCAGTTTCAGGTAAGTCAAATCCCTGCCCCGATTCCTCAATACATGTACTCCATCGCTGCTTCTTCCATTAGAAATGCAATGAGCAGTTTATTAGATATAATCCCTCAGAAGCTCAAAGGCAATACTGCCACATTGGAAGGTTTTCTCCCCGGAAAGCTGTTTAATCTGATGGTTATTATTTGCTTGTCAAAGCCCACTGTTTATTCAGATTAATTAAAGCCAGTTGTTCCAGCTGCCACATGGTAGCCCTCCTTGTAACGAAAATATCTACAATCTTAAATTCATCAACCTACATCTGATCCCCTCTGAAAGCCTTTACCCTTATTCTGTAAGGCAGTATCACTCAACCTGCCTCAGACCTATGTCAGTACATGGGAGAATGGAGCTCTTTAATGCGGGTCTTTTCCTGTTGAAGTCTCATGGCATAAAACTGTTAGGGATGGCCTCCGAATTGAGATCAGTAAATTGAAGGCCCCAGATGAGGTCTCAATTAGACAACAGGAAGGGAAACTGAGCTGCTAAATCTGAAACTTGTTTAAAATACCATCTTGTAGAAAATGATATTTTAAAAAGTGTTTTGCTGTTTTGATTATCAAGAGTCCTTTGTGTTATGGATTAGCAGATGCTATCATTTCCTAATAAATAAAGATACTTAATAAGAAATAGCTATTTGATGAAATAAGCCTAATTTATTTTCGCTTGTAAAATTAACGGAGACCAAATACTTTTACCTGCAGTCAAGTTTTGCTTCTCCAAAATAATCTCCATATAATTGAATATCCCCAGATTTAAAAGCTTAACTGATTCACATCTATAATATTAAAAACTGGCTTCCAGCATACACAGACCTGCTGAAGAGAGAGGAGGAAAATCAGGAAGTATTTTCCACCTATGTATTAAATTGTAAATGTGTCTTAAATTCTCTAAAGCAGTTCATTGTTGCACAGATGAACTCAAAATACTCCAGAGAAAACCATTTTCCTGTAACACTTCCAGATATTCACAGCATTCCACCTTTGAATGTGAGGGAAGTGTTTAAAAGACAAATGACCATAAGCCTTCTCCACAGTGATTGCTGTTGGCAACAGTCAGTCTTGTCCTTGGCTGAAATCACAAAGCTACCTGGAAGACATTTCTTTTTTTTTTTTTTTTTTTTGCGGTACGCGGGCCTCTTACTGTTGTGGCCTCTCGCGTTGCGGAGCACAGGCTCCGGACGCGCAGGCTCAGCGGCCATGGCTCACGGGCCCAGCCGCTCCGCGGCATGTGGGATCTTCCCGGACCAGGGCACGAACCCGCGTCCCCTGCATCGGCAGGCGGACTCTCAACCACTGCGCCACCAGGGAAGCCCCTGGAAGACATTTCTTAATCAAAGGTAGGCATGTGTTCTAAGGTTGGTTGGTTTAGTGCTTTTTTTTTTTTCTTCTTTTTTTAGCTAGCCTGAGTAGCTACTTTAACTTGGTATTTGCTTCCATTCTCCTACTTTGGTGTCCAGAATAAATGTACCGGTGACCCTTCTACCTGAAATGGTTCAGAGGTTAAAATAACTAAACTGTGTCTATGCTTGGACTCTACTAAGGCAAAAATATTTAAAGCAAGATCCCAAGTGTGCCCAGAAGACTGGGAAATAAAAATGAACCCACATAATCCATCAGTTATTTAATTCCTTGCCTTCTTCCAGTCTGTTCTTTCTTCTAAATGCCACTTCTAATATTGCCACAGTTCTCCTGTCCCTACTTCATCTCTACAGTCTTTACCTCTGATCTTCCCTGTTTAGGCCTTGGTGTCCTCGTCGTATTTACAGAATCCATTAAGAAACTAATATGCAAAATACTGACTTTGGTAGGACATATGTGTCAACCGAAAAAAAGTGCACAACCTAAGAGTTGAGAATTACGTTTTATTTAGTGGACTTAAGCCCCGGAGGCAGCTTCTCAGGTGCTCTGAGAGACGGCTGTGAAGAGGTCAGGGAGGAGCCAGGATGGATAGGAGTTTCTGCAGCAAAAAACAGGTAGTTGGAATATCAAAAGATTGCCATTAATTAAAGAAAACCAGACATCTCAAGTTAATGAATTTAGCACTTTTCTATGCATGGGAAGATGCAAGAGGCTAAGGTCATTGAGATCATTCCTCTGACAGGCACCTTAGCTCTTTAGGGCAGGATCCTGTTCTATTCCCATCCTGGAAAGCTGTTTAGGGACCCCCATCGGGGTGGCTGTAACTGCTGACTGAGGCAACATCTTTCATTTACTGATATGGCTGGCAACATTTTTCATTCGCATATGTATATTAAAGAACTTAAAATGAGTCCCAGCATGCTCTGATTATTGTCTTTTCTTCTAAGGAACACTGTGATTAACCATCTTTATCCTTCCATAAAGTGGATTCATTCTGGGGCTTTACCCTTCTCCCCAATCGTTTTTCCGGGGCTTTGTGACAGGGGCATCTCTTAAGCCTTTCAGTAATACAAAATAAACAAGAAGCACTTGTCACTCTGCTCTCCCAAAACAGAGGCAGGCCTTCCTGCCCTACATATATACATTCTCATATCTTGTGGGGAGTTCATTATGGGGAATGTTGCTACCCGGCAAAGGATGAGAAGCCCGAGGCTCTTTGCAAAACAGCACTTTAAAATAGAAAGGCAAAAGGAATGATTTTTATTTTTAAGGGGCTGCCTTTTAACCCAGGCTCTTACTTATCTGTCAGGGGTCATGCCATCTCACACAGCAGGGAAGACCAGTAACAAGTATTCGGCCAGTTCCAGAGGCAACTGTTTCACACAGGCAGCTTCTCTCAAGAAAACCATTAAAGCACATCAACCCTGACGGCTGCACAGATGCCCTGAGAGCTGTGCTGCAGATACCAGGCTTTAATACATCTGCAGGCTTTCCAGGGGACTCTGTGGCTGCTTGTTTCAATGAGGTGAGATTGGAGTTCCAGATAGTGATGGAGAGATCATGGGGCTGGGGGGACAAGAGGGATGGCGTGGGGGGAGGGGAGAGTGGAACAGCAACCTGAAACCTTAAGATGACTTGATGATGGTCTGGAAGTCCTAATCTGAGAAAATGCATACATCTCAATCCAAAATGGCCTCAGTCTTTGTTTCTAGCACCAGGTCAATACTTCCAGGAATTAACCACCATGTTTGCAGAAAATTAGAATGGATTCTGGTTACCAGCACATCGCTCCACCTGCAACTGTCTTACAGCATTTGGCTTTTTGAGAAATAATGTAGTGTATCATCCATCAGTCTGAGGATCCAGTGGGAAAAAACAATGCTCACATGATAAAGGAGGGAAGCTGTTGCAGAAAGGGGAACCCCTTCTAGGGCCCAAGAGTGGGCTCTTGTTTCACACTCAGAAATGAATTGTCCAAGGAGACACACGTGCTGACAAGGCAAGAGACTACTGGAAAGGGGCACCCGGGCAGAGAGCAGCAGGGTAAGGGAACCCAGGAGAACTGCTCTGCCACATGGCTTGCAGTCTCGGGTTTTATGATGGTGGGGTTAGTTTCTGGGTTGTCTCTGGCCAGTCATTCTGACTCAGGGTCCTTCCTGGTGGCGCGCATTGTTCAGCGTCTCCTCTCTCCTTTTGACCTTTCCCTAATTCTTCTGGTTGGTGGTAGCTTGTTAGTTCCAGTTCCTTACCAGGACCTCCTGTTGTAAGATAATTCATGCAAGTGGTTGCTATAGTACCTGGCCAGCGTGGGTGGTTTCGGTCAGTGGTTCCCCTAACAAAGCTACTAATGTTAATGACAGATTTTAGGCTGTCCCAAATCTTATTCTTCCTCTCTAAACCCTAACTAGGTATAATCTGTTCAGTCTTTGTGAGATGTCCTGAAACCCAGGAGAAGAGCCAGCTGCAATGGTCTAAATGCTTTCCGGTGTTAGAGTAGGAGCTTTGGCTAACAGCGAAGGCTTTTCATTGCTGATACAAACTAAGAAAGTGTACACTGCTTACCCTTTATCTGGCAATGGTTTGAAAAACTCCCAGGAGACAATGGGGCATGGTGGGCCTTCCAGTCCTTTGAGGAACATGGTAATCCCTGTTGCAGAGTCCTGCCTACTCCTATTTAGAAACTTTCCAGCCAGCTAATGGGTGACAATGGGACCTAAGTGACAAGCACTGGAGATGCATAAAACATTTAATAATAGCATATTAAATTAATTTTAATAAAAATAATTTAATTTCACAGGGGCACAGGTCTAACTGCCATGCATGTATTGTCTTATCATAACCCTATCATAGCCCTATGAAATAGTCTTACTTTTTTTTTTTTTGAACATCTTTATTGGAGTATAATTGCTTGACCATGTTGTGTTAGTTTCTGCTGTATAACAAAGTGATTCAGCTATATGTATACATATATCCCCATATCCCCTCCCTCTTGCGTCTCCCTCCCACCCACCCTATCCTACCCCTCTAGGTGATCATAAAGTACTGAGCTGACCAGCCCATGCGATGCAGCTGCTTCCCACTAGCGATCTGTTTTACATTTGGTAGTGTATATATGTCAATGCTACACTCTCACTTCATCCCAGCTTATCCTTTCCCCTCCCTGTGTCCTCAAGTCCATTCTCTACATCTGCATCTTTATTCCTGTCCTGCACCTAGGTTCATCAGAACCATTTTTTTTTTTTTTAGATTCTATATGTATGTGTTAGCATACGGTATTTGTTTTTCTCTTTCTGACTTACTTCACTCTGTATGACAGATTCTAGGTCCATCCACCTCACTACAAATAACTCAATTTCATTTCTTTTTATGGCTGAGTAATAGTCCATTGTATATATGTTCCACATCTTCTCTATCCATTCATCTGTCGATGGACACTTAGGTTGCTTCAATGTCCTGGCTAACGTAAATAGAGTTGCAATGAAGATTGTGGTACATGACTCATTTTGAATTATGGTTTTCTCAGGGTATATGCCCAGTAGTGGGATTGCTGGGTCATGTGGTAGTTCTATTTGTAGTTTTTTAAGGAACCTCCATACTGTTCTCCGTAGTGGCTATATCAATTTACAATTTAGCTGCCTGTATATTTTGGAGATTAATCCTTTGTCAGTTGCTTCATTTGCAAATATTTTCTCCCATTCTGAGGGTTGTCCTTTTGTCTTGTTTATGGTTTCCTTTGCTGTGCAAAAGCTTTGACGTTTCATTAGGTCCCACTTGATTTTGCTGTGATTTTGCTGTGATTTATGTTATAGAGTGTTCTGCCTATGTTTTCCTCTAAGAGTTTGATAGTGTCTGGCCTTACATTTAGGTCTTTAATCCATTTGGAGTTTATTTTTGTGTATGGTGTTAGGAAGTATTCTAATTTCATTCTTTTACATGTAGCTGTCCAGTTTTCCCAGCACCACTTATTAAAGAGGCTGTCTTTCTCCATTGTATATTCTTGCCTGCTTTATCAAAGATAAAGTGACCATATGTGTGTGGGTTTATCTCTGGGCTTTCCATCCTGTTCCATTGATCTATATTTCTGTTTTTGTGCCAGTACCATACTGTCTTGATTACTGTAGCTTTGTAGTGTAGTCTGAAGTCAGGGAGCCTGATTCCTCCAGCTTCATTTTTCATTCTCAAGATTGCTTTGGCTATTCGGGGTCTTCTGTGTTTCCATATAAATTGTGAAATTTTTTGTTCTAGTTCTGTGAAAAATGCCAGTGGTAGTTTGATAGGGATTGCATTGAATCTGTAGATTGCTTTGGGTAGTAGAGTCATTTTCACAATGTTGATTCTTCCAATCCAAGATCATGGTATATCTCTCCATCTGTTTGTATCATCTTTAATTTCTTTCATCAGTGTCTTATAATTTTCTGCATACAGGTCTTTTGTCTCCTTAAGTAGGTTTATTCCTAGATATTTTATTCTTTTTATTGCAGTGGTAAATAGGAGTGTTTTCTTAATTTCATTTTCAGATTTTTCATCATTAGTGTATAGGAATGCAAGAGATTTCTGTACATTAATTTTGTATCCTGCTACTTTACCAAATTCATTGATTAGCTCTAGTAGTTTTCTGGTAGCATCTTTAGGATTCTCTAAGTAGAATATCATGTCATCTGCAAACAGTGACAGCTTTACTTCTTCTTTTCTGATTTGGATTCCTTTTATTTCTTTTTCTTCTCTGATTGCTGTGGCTAAAACTTCCAAAACTATGTTGAATAATAGTGGTGAGAGTGGGCAACCTTGTCTTGTTCCTGATCTTAGTGGAAATGGTTTCAGTTTTTCACCATTGAGAATGATGTTGGCTGTGGGTTTGTTATATATGGCCTTTATTATGTTGAGGTAAGTTCCCTTTATGCCTACTTTCTGGAGAGTTATTATTATTTTTTTTAACATCTTTATTGGAGTATAATTGCTTTACAATGGTGTGTTAGTTTCTGCTTTATAACAAAGTGAATCAGCTATACATATACATATATCCCCATGTCTCCTCCCCCTTGTGTCTCCCTCCCACCCTCCCTATCCCACCCCTCTAGGTGGTCAGTGGCTGCTTCCCACTAGCTATCTGTTTTACATGGTAGTATATATAAGTCTGTTCATTGCAGCTCTGGAGAGTTTTTATCATAAATGGGTGTTGAATTTTGTGAAAGCTTTTTCTGCCTCTGTTGAGATTATCATATGGTTTTTATCCTTCAGTTTGTTAATATGGTGTATCACATTGATTGATTTGCATATATTGAAGGATCCTTGCATTCCTGGGATAAACCCCACTTGATTATGGTGTATGATCCTTTTAATGTGCTGTTGGATTCTGTTTGTTAGTATTTTGTCGAGGATTTTTGCATCTATGTTCATCAGTGATACTGGTCTGTAGTTTTCTTTTCTTGTGCCATCTTCATCTGGTTTGGCTATCAGGATGATTGTGGCCTCTTAGAATGAATTTGGGATGTTCCTCCCTCTGAATAGCCCTACTGTTTGTGCCACTACATAGATTAGGACGACTTGGTGTCAGAAGGAGGTAAAATAGTTTGTCTGCAGTCAAATTGAGTAGTATGACATAGGGTCATAAATTGTGTCGCCATGTTGACTTAACTGTGAATTCTGATTCTCTTGTTTATGAACTGTGTGATATCCTTCAATAACTTCTCTGATCCGTATATTAATGGCTCATCCCTTAGTAGGATTATTATGGGGACAAAATAAGGTAACAGATTTAATTTCAGGTAGATCAGGTTATGCGGGTAGCAGAAGGGTAACAGATTTAATTTCAGGTAGATCAGGTTATGTGGGTAGCAGAAGGCTTGATATGGATGAAACACGATGAGTTCAGCTAGAAATAATGAGCAAATGATATTGTTCTCAATTTAAATAGTAGTTAAATGATATCCAAAGGATCTGAGGTATTTATCCAAGTCCCCAAACTAGAGGTCACAGAACTGAACTAGAGACTAGAATTTCCAGCTAGTTTGGTGTTGTTTCTACATTTTCACAAATTCACTCTACTTTAGAGCACATCAAGATACATGTTGTCAGTGGAATCCTACTCAGTAGAGACGTCAGATAAAGAAAATTCACTTTACAGCTTAAATCTGTTGAGTCAAGAGTGATCAGAATTATTTTCCATTGTGGGGTAAATAAAAAATGATATACGTTAGCTTTGTAAGATTAAAAGGCAGCAGCCTTAAATTTGATGGAGAATAACCTTTGGGAAGTCCATTGTTAGGCAGATGCAAAGAATGACCTCTTAAAAGTCTTCAGTTCTGTATGATCAGGGCTAAGGAGATCTTTAGCCCCAGACTCTCGCTTCTGTTTACATTTCTGTCTCAAAAAAGTCCAGGGTAGGGCAGGTCAAACTACAAGTAGAACATCTTAATTGCCTCCCTCAAAAATAGTTGTCTGACAAAATGAATTAACATTTACTCATAGATACTCATTTATTTTCCCAACTCTAAGAAGTGTAGTGAAGACATTCCCACAGTCCTGTGGGAATGAAAATGAAGACATTTTCCACAGGGAAATAAAACAGGAAGAGAAGCGCTTAATTTTTTTTTTTTTTAAATATTCAGAAGGAAGAAAACATAAAGCCTTTTCTCCAGTCTCCATTCCACAATTTGGTTGAGTTGCGTCTGGGTCGAATAGGCTGTAGTAGTGAATATTTTATCAGATTTTTGACAAGACATCCATCTCACTGTAGAATGAAGCTAGATCTTAAATCACCTTGGACAGTTTTGCTCCTTAATTAGACAGTCAGTACACTACCAGTTGGGAGATTGGGGTTATATTTGGCTTCTATGATTGTGAGATGGCTGAGATCATTGAGAATTTGGATCTGGTCCAGTTAATTCTCTCGCTAGCTTACTGTCTCTTCAGCTCTGCTAGACGCTTGGGTACTGGTGCAGCACACCGGTATTAATTTTAAGTGAAGCTCTAGCAAGGCACAGTGAAGTAGCATTGTTTGAAGCCTGAACCAAGAATTCTGTTTAAAATGGTATTACGTTTGTATATATACACAGTATAAGCTCAACATAAATCCATTCCTTCATTAAAAATGAAGATTTTCTACTGTCATCCAACTTCTTCAAGTTTTAGTTCTGTCAGAATGATTATTGGTCACTAAGTTCTTGGCTGTGCCTCAGATATCTAATTAAATTTGAGGCTTTTGTCTTGAAACCAATGGAGAATAGTTACCTACTGATTATATGTTAGTTGATACAAAACAGCTAGTTTTATAATGGCTTGCAATTAAAAATTCAATATCTTTTCTTCTTCAGCCAGCAATTTGGCTAGAACAAGACATACCCTGTCCTGAAATATTTGGGTCAATAAGAATACAGCAGAGTCTACTCTCTTTTCCAGAAAATGTGCCTTTTTTTTAAGAAGTGGGAAGAGGAGGTAGAAATGGGCATTTGAAAGCAAAATGTGTTAGAACTCAAACTATTAAATGACTCAGCACAGTAAAATTTATCTTTTTATTAGCCAAAGGTGGAAACATATGAAGTAACTGGAGGGTAAAAAGAGGTATCTTATATAAATAAAATGGCTAAATGCTTTACCATGATTCTGGTTAAAAATGGTGACTTGAAAAACAAAATGCTTTTATATATATTTCATTTTATATGCCCCCGAAATGACAGTTAAAAAATAAAGATATTACCACAGAAGCACAAACAGAATGGGAGAGGAGACAAGATAACAGATGTCATCAAGGTTTTGC
Source organism: Aethalodelphis obliquidens (assembly GCF_003676395.1). Lineage (NCBI taxonomy): Eukaryota > Metazoa > Chordata > Mammalia > Artiodactyla > Delphinidae > Aethalodelphis > Aethalodelphis obliquidens. Next base: position 22,578,116 of record NW_020837955.1, read on the forward strand.
AAGATGAAAAGAAGCAAAGTAACTTATTTTGAGGAGTAGACCAGGTATGAAATTGTGAAAAGTGGTTTTCCCATAGAACCCTGAAAAGTCTAGATTCTTAGAGTTTCCAAGAATCACAGCAAATGGGAATGAGGTGTAATATGAAAAACATGTGGATTTGTTCAAAATTCATTCCCCAAATCTTCCTTCTCATGCCTTTTAGCCAAACAGGTACCCTATTCCTAACTCTCAGAAGACAGGATATTCATTCTTTTCTGGAGAAACTGAACCAGGCAGAGTGGGGAACAGTATAAGTGTGTTTGTCTGCATCACCTTCATGGTTGTGCAACCTGTGTGGTCATACAGAGTCCCATACTCAGAAGGGTCCCTTACTTGTTTAATACTTTGCTGTTGTTATCTTAAAATTCTTAATCATACTTTTTTTTATCAATAAGCCGTAAATTTTTTGCACTGGGCCCCACAAATTATATAGTTTGTCCTGGTGTTTGTGGTAGTGAGTTGTACTGAGATACCAGACAGAAAATATGGGCATTTAGGAAAGCATGAAAAGTGAATCATAAGTCACCCTAGCCTGTTCCTAGTGTAAGATCAGCAAGATATATTACCCACCCATTATACCCTCACACACTCAGGCAAAAGACTAGAGACATTTTCTTAGGAGATATAGAACAACTCTAAAGAATGCAGCTATTAGTATTTGAAGGAATTATAGTAAGAATCAGAGTTGCTATCCAATCACTCTCCTATGAAGGCCTCTAGTTAGAAAGAACTTCCCCAGCATGTGGAAATTCTATTAGCTATTTAATGCCTTAATCTACATTACAAGTTGATAGCCAAGGAGTACCAGATACTTGAGGAGAGCCTTCAACAGAAACTGAAAAAAAGAAACTGAAGAAAAATGGATTCAACACGGGGGATGGAATAATATGTCAAAAATTTTATCTGTTTTTAATTATTTTAGAGAATTAAGAGAAGATGCTATAGCATATTCTTGCAATTAAATACAGAGTGCTATAAATGGGAGTAGGGATAAGAAACCAAAAATGAAAATAAGCTTAAAAATTAAAAAAAAAAAATAGCCCCCTCCCCACAAAATCAATAAAGGGATTAGAAGATAGAATTTTTAAAAAACCCAGAAAGAGAGAGAATGGATGAAATGAAGCCTAAGGGATTAAATAAATCATAAAGGGAAATTTCCCAGGACAGAAGGGTATGTGTCCTCATGATTGAGAGAGGTCACTGAGTGAAAAAGAAACCACACCAAGGCTTCTCATCGTGCCTCATTGCAACACCAGCAGCTGAATGAAGTTTTCAAAGGTTCAGGAGTAAGAATGGCATCAGACTTCCAGCATTGCATGCCAGGAGACTGCAGAGTTACGCCTTTCAAATGTTGACAGGAAATTATTTCCAAACTTGAATTCTTTACCCCACCAACCACCACTATTGGTTCAGGGTATAACTGATACATTTCTGTATTATAAAAAGACTCAGAAAATGTACTTCCAAGCACTCTTTCTTAGAAAGCTGCTAGCTAGTGTACTTAGCAAAACCAAGGAAAACGAATGGGACTTAGGATCCAGACAGAGTAAATCTCAACCAAATGAGAGGTGAAAGATTAATCCCACATCTACTGAGAAAGCAGCCAGTTTAAATTGAAGCAGGAGGTTGAAGAAAAGCAAGAGGGTTGACTTCAAGGAAAACAATAAATGGGAACTGAGGGTGTGTTTGAAAATGTTGAGCATTTGGACAAAAACATTTACAGGCATTTGACAGCTCTCTCAGAACATTTAAAGAGAAAACAAAGACAGCTCGGAAAGAGAACATAGGAAGTTAAGGGAGGAGATGGCCATTATTGAACAAAGGAAAAACAAAAAGAATTATAGGAAGAAAAATGTAATCATATAGACTCTGACTTTGCAGTACAACTTGCAAATAATTCTAATAAAGCTAAACCGAACATTTGGTTAAGTCTCTCCCAAAAGTGACATAATTATATTGGGAGGATTTCAGCAGTGGTGGTACAAGAAAGATTGTAAAAAGTTTTGGGATGTTTGAGGAACAGAACTGAAAATTCTTAGCTATTTAAGTGGAAGAAAACAAATATGTGTAAAATTAAAAAAAAAACCTAAAAAAATCACAGTAAACTATTATTTATAAAGATGGGAGATTATAGTAATGAACAAGATAATTTCTACTGTAGATAGATAAATCATCTTGATAAAAAATAAAAATTAACTTAAAACAGTTAAATGATAGAAAAAGTTTTGTTTTATTCATTGAGGGAGTTCCGTTAAAGTTAACAAAGAAATAGTTGATTGGAGGATGAGATTTTGTTAGTACTTTTAAAAATGTAGGCTCTGTATTATTGGTATCATTTCTGTCTGTTGGAGGGTGTTCAAATGACCCTAAAAGAAAATGTGGCATCTATATTCATAATAATCAAATTTATGGCTACAATTGTCTATCCTCCCATGGTTGACACCCATCATTATGAAGAGAATGAAACAGAAAAAAAGCTCTTCTCTGCATTTTTTACCCTTTCATTGTCCTCTTGGCTAATGGGTGTTTTGTTCGTTTAGGAGTAAAGTGAAGACTTCCAAAATGCTAAGAATATTCAAAGACTTTCTCAGGGAGGGTCAACTCATGAAACAAGAGTTGCCGCAATGTGAAAGTTGAACACATTAAGTCTGATAAGTAAACTTCAAAAAGAAAGATACTCATGTTTCCAAAAGTCCTTAAGGTGGATGTTTGCAGCATTTTGTGTTACAGTAAAAGACTGGGGAAAAGGGCTTCCCTGATGACGCACTGGTTGAGAGTCCGCCAGCCGATGCAGGGGACAGGGGTTCGTGCCCCGGTCCAGGAAGATCCCACATGCTGTGGAGTGGCTAGGCCCGTGAGCCATGGCTTCTGGGCCTGTGCATCCGGAGCCTGTGCTCCGCAACGGGAGAGGCCACGACAGTGAGAGGCCCGCGTACCACAAAAAAAAGACTCGGGAAAAGACTGATTAAAATACTGACCATACAATTTTACACTCTACAACACTGAAAATAGAGAGTGATAGGTAGGCTGGTATGAAATGATGTTCAAGACTTATTGCTAAGATAAAAACAAAACAAAACAACAACAACAACAAAAAAAACAAATGACCAAACAAAACAAACAGTTGCAGAACAGTATGTGTGGTACACTCATCCCTACATGAACTTATTAGGAAGGTATAATTTTGCTTGTTTTGGACAGAGTCTCTGAGGCTGGAATCCAAGGATGGATTATCAGATATATATATATATATATATATATATATATTTTTATGTTTGTCCTCATGTTACTTTCAATTTTTGTAATGGGAAATAGTTTTTAGAAAGTCCATAATACATAACTAAGGCATGGTATTAGTCCATGTGATCAGCACCCCATACCTTAATTTTAGAACTTTCACTCCAAGTTCAGTTCAGGAATTAGGGTGAAATTGGAACATTACCTTAGATAGTTAACATGGTAAGAGCAAAGAACATGGGATTTAAGTCAGGAGCTCTAATCCCATTTTCCCATGTAAAATCTGGGCATGTTTCCTTTTCTAGTCTCAGTTATGTGATATATAAAATAGGGGTAATAATGACCTTTCCTCCTTTGTTGGTGTGAAAACAAAGTCAAGTAGAGGAATAGGTTTTGTGCGCTGGAAAGAACCATATAAGTATTCCTTGTTTTGCAGAAAACTGGTTCTTGCAACTTCATACACATGATATTTTGCGTTGATAATAACAACTAAAAAATCACTAACATCTTGAACACTTATTGTTCCACGTGCTATTTTAAGGGTTTTACATGTATGAATTCACTACTCACAACAGCAAATGTGTAAGTGTGTATTGTTGTTATCCCTTTCATAGATGAAGATGCTCAGGTAAAGAGACGTTAAGTAACTTGATTGAAGTCACACAGTTACTAAGTGATGGTGCTGGGCTCCATAACCACACAGTCAGCCATGCTTTCTGTCATTTGATAAGAGAGTGTCTCTAAGTGAATGCAGCTGAAAAACCGATAGGGACTTTCTGTGCTTTGTAGTAGAAGAAAGTTTTGTTTCTTGAACTAACCCAGTTTTTGCCTTTTTTCTTTGTGAGGTTTCTTCCAAAGTTTCTCCTCTAATTTGTCTTTAAAATTATTTCTCCTTATAACCACCAATGCACTGTACAACACCTAGGACATAAATCACAAAATTACAAATATATAAGAAGAGAGTGACTGCCTCTGAAAGTGCCAAGGTGTTTTTGTCCTGGTTCACTGGTTCATCTCCTGCAGAGGGAAATGACTCACCTAAATTACCCTGAATCATAGAATCCCAACATTGCAGGGCTAGAAAGCACCAGTGTTCTTTCACAAGTATTCATTCAAAGTTAAAAATGATGACTTGCATCAAAAAGAATATAGAATTAAAAATGGAATTTAAAAATTAAACAGTAGGTGGGATTCCCTAATATGAGTCCTTAGCCTGAAGTCAGTGCCTTAAGACGTTGACGTGCTAAAGTAGACAGCAGTAGGGATCGGGTAGCCTTCCTTCTTTCCTTGACTCTGTTTTTCAATCTGGTTTGTGGTCTTGGAAAAGTCGTTTACATTCTCTGGGATACACTTGTCAAATCTGTAAGGTGAAATGCATGGAGTAGATGATCTATAAAACCCTTTCTGAGTTTACTTTTCATTGATTTCCTTGGGTAGTGTTATTTTGTGTCCAAAACATAGGATTTCCTTCCGTGTTTTGGGGGAGAGAGTGGTTAGAAATGGAAATAAGGAAACATTAGCTGCATTGCTGGGAAGAAATGCTTTAATAATGCCTTCAGCCTGAAGAAGACTTACAAAAAAATACACTTCCTCATGTGCTTCACAGGTCAAGGACACCAAGAAAAGAAGAGCAAGCTCACGGCTCATTCTTGAAATGAACTCCACCTCTGAACTCCCCTGCCTGCATTTGTGTGACGTTTCATGTTTTCGCCACTTATAGGCATTTGCACTTAAAAATGATGTTCTGGGACGCTTCAGTTACTTTTAGTAGAAAAATGCAAATACATGTAGATTTCTGTTATTATCAGCTTCATCAAAACAAACAGACAGAAGCAGGAACATTATTAGAGTTTGATAAGAGTATGTATTTGAATGATTTCCCCAGAGGACTGGGGAAACCTCATCTCATTGCATTTCCTATTACAGACAATTGCTTCACGCGGAGTTACCTGCATTTACCACTTCTCAGCCCCACCCTCAAGCCCCCACCCTCACTTGTTTTTTTAGTGTGAGAGCTGCTCTTTTGATTTCTGAAATGTAACTGCAATAAATGGTAGACTTGAATCAAGACTTTTAGGCAGAAGCAGGTGAGAAAAGGCATGAATAACATAATAGAGCATTGGAAGAAGAATCATTTCAGAAGGTAACGTTTATATCACAGAAAAAATAAAGAAAAACTTAGACTGCTAGTTCTCTGATTAGAACTAAGTGAAAATAAGGAATCTTGGGACTTCCTGTTGGATTTCCAGTCCGGACCATGCCACTTACCTTTGAATATAGTTTGGAATATCTTCTGACATATTTCCCTTAAATGAATCCAAATTTCTTTGAAGGCGGGGGCCTTGTGTTAAGTATACTACTAAGCCTGGCACATTCCTGGGCAGATGGAAGGCTCTTAATAAACTAATGCTGATTGAGTGACTCTTAATCCACAACAGGGTCAAAACTGGAAATGGTCATTTGATGGCAGGCCAGTAAATGTGACCAGGTTTGTTCTAAACATCTAATTATTCATTCTAGAAAAATATATCATTTTCTTTGATGAGATGCAAAATAAAAATCAATTAGATGATTGTCTCCAAAAATGTATAAAAGACTGCATCATTCCTAAGTGCCTGTTATTACAGAACAAAATGTCTAAAATGAAACGAAATCTCTAATTGTACTTCTAAATGCAATGGGATTTCAGGAGCAATTCCATAACAGATGGGATATTTTAGAACGATTCCTCTAATTTTTCCTATGGACAACCTTGGGAAGTTTGGAAATAATATCGTTTTCATACTGATTTGCTTAGTTCTGGATTAGACTCATCAAAAGATCACTGGACAGGAAGTAGGGGCCTTGAATTCTGAATTTACCTCTGTAGTTCACTGGCTGGGTTAAGTCACAGATTCTTAGCAGAGAGAGGAAAAGTTCTCTGGGGGCTGAGTTTATTCCCTAAAGCAGTTTTCAAGCTTTCATTTGCATCAGAGTCACCGGGAGGTTTTGTTAAAACTGATTGCTAGGCTCCACCTCCAGAGTTTCTGATTTAGTTGATCTGGGATCTGGAGTCGGGTGAAAATGTACATTTCTAATGAGTTGTCAGGTGAAGCCGCTGCTATAGCTGCTGACCCTGAGAACCACTGCCTTAGGGAAAAAGACCAAATAGAACCCTGCTAGCCTCCAAGCTCTTTCTCTGGCTACCTCTTCTATTCCTTAGCCTTCTTGTTTCTTTGGGGCTGGCTCTATCTGCACAGCCTGGCTGTCTCTCTGAGGGCCTCTTTCCTGCAGGAGGCCCCAGTGATAACAACAATAACAACAAAGCCATGCTTCTCTCTTGCGTTCTTCCTAACGAGGCCTCAGGTCTCTGGAGCCACCTTAAACTTCTCTCCATTGCTTCACCAGATCAGCGCTCAAAGTAAACTGTCAGACCTGCAAACAAAGATTGAGAGTATAGAGCGATCCCACAGCTGATTCATTGCCTCTGGCGCTTCCCATTGCGTTGCAGGCCCCCTCTTTGGCCTCCAGTGGGAGGCTCTTTGCTCAGACCTTCTCGCCTGGGAGGTGGCGTGTAACAGGGCGTGTTAGTTGGGTAACACATACACTCTCGGGGCACTTTCCCTGATTTGCTTTTACGGGCTTTTGAAAAGCATTATTTTCTCCAGCTCTCCGGAAGAGAACAAGTTTAATGGTATCAGGCAAAGGAAAGGGTACATCTTCGTACAGGGGAAAACAGAAAAGAAAGAAAGAGTGTTCCTCGTTAGTGATGCAAGAAGAGACCTAGCTTGCCTCTTCAATAGCTTGAGCTAATCTTTGAACCCATAAAGTATGGTGGAGAATGGCTTGCCAATGAATGCCTTGTGGATGTGCCCCTTTGGAAGTGAAACAGAATAATTAAAGGATAGATCTTTAGGCCTGGCTCCGTCAACCCCTCCCTCTTCACCTTCCCGCCGCCTCCTTACTCTTCCCAGGCATCTTCCCTTCTCTAACCACCATCTTAGGTGGTTTTCTTTATTTCTTTTTTTTTTTCCGGTACGTGGGCCTCTCACTGTTGTGGTCTCTCCCGGTGCGGAGCACAGGCTCCGGACGCGCAGGCTCAGCGGTCATGGCTCACGGGCCCAGCCGCTCCGCCGGCTGTGGGATCTTCCCGGACCGGAGCAGGCGGACTCTTAACCACTGCGCCACCAGGGAAGCCCCCTTAGGTGTTTTTTTAACCAGAATCTTCACCACATCGAAACAACTAATAAATGTGATTTATTTGTGACACCAGACTCTACTTTCTCACCTCTTCCCCCTCCATTTCAGAGACGTTCTGTGGCTCAGGAATTTATGTGGCTTCAAGTCTAACCCCAGCTGCCTGACTTCCTGCTAATGCCTACATAAAGCCTGTCCTTTGGCCTTGCTGACTTCTTCCCCGAGCCCCAAATGTGCTGCTGTATACTTCTTGACTCAAGACCTTCATCCACGCTCTGCATCCCTTTCTGAACCTTCCTGGTTTCTTTCTAACCTTCCCTCCCCAAGGCGTCATCTTTTTCGTGAAGTCTTGCTTGACTGCTGGCAATCCAGTGATCCAACTTTGTTCTTTGCTAGATACCATATATATGATGCCAGCAATATTCATTGGTCTCTGATTTTGTTGCATGGATTAGACTTACCTTCTTCTTTTTCTAAGAAACCTAAGGGCCAGGATTTAATCTCATGCATTTGTAGTTTAACAGTTTTGTCACATGTTTGTCTTTTGGTAGTGCCCGATATGCAGTTACAATTAGTTAACTTCTTTGAATCCATCTTCCTATATCCTTCTGCCACTGTTTTTGTGTACATGATGCATAATGAATGCTATAATAATAATAGCTACTCAATCTGTTGCTATACACGTTGCCTCATTAATAGTCATTAGACACCTATTATCACCCTACTCATCAACCTATGTATCTAAAACTTAAAAACAAAAAGTCCCGGAGAAGTTAGGTAAACTTCATAAAGGTACCGAGCTATTAATTGATGTGGGGGCGGTTACAAACTCAGGTCTATCTGACTTTAAAGAGTGTACCTTCCTACAGACTCCACCTCAGTTCTAAACTGTTGGGGTAGGAGTGAACTTACTAAGGATAAACAGCTTGCCCAAGGTCACATCATAAGCTGTTTTCTGAAGAAATAGGTACAAATGTATAAAACGAATCACTATTCTTTTATCATGACTGTGTTATGCAGATCATGAAAACTAGAAAATCACTCTCTCCAACATTTGAGCTGGTGAACTCTAATCCTAAGTTGAGGGTCCAACTCCTCTGTTGGCTCTAGTTCTCTCTCCCCTCTAAGTCTATCAAAGAAGACGTGTGAGGTGATGATAGCTTAGCTCTTCTCAGTGGCTGAAATGAATGTACTTTAAATGAACAGGGGGTTTTATAATGCCTTCTGCCTCTCAGGTCTCCATGGGAGAAATTGCCTGAAACATCCTCTCTGATGTCCTCATGGGAGCCAGGGCTTTATGATTATGTATAAGAAGTTCCTACAACTGCTTTAATAACATTTTAATTTAACGTGTTTCATATTTCCATATTTATTGTGCTCCAATCATGTTTTATGAGGAGACAGAACTGGAAACTGATGTAACTGATGTTTAGTATGTATGCATAGTGTACTTTCCTCAAGAGGTTCCCCTGCTGAGCATAAATGTAAAATAAATACAAGTAAACTCTTTGATAGGCCTCCAGAGTGCCCCAGCCTAGCTGATCAAATCGTCCCCTGCCTTCCACTTAAATAATTCTCTGCAGAAATGAATAAACTGATTAGAACCAAATCCCCTTGCAAAATAGGGTTTCCTCTTTCAAGTTTACTAATCTGGCTCCACTCAGAGCCATGTTACTCACCAAACAGAACCTGAAAGATGATTCCGACTCTCCTGCTCTCCAGCTAATGAAAAGTCTTTGCTGGGAAGGATGGAGAGTGTGACGAAGAAACGTGTTGTAGCCTCCAATCTGTTCATCTTACAGCTGGCATCAGGAAGCATCTGATTTGCCAAGAAAAGGCTCTGGATCTTATGTCACATCCAGAAAGGGACCTTTAGGAAGATGGGAGAGAGAAGATGCTCAGAAGTTCCAAAGACGTTCAGTGAAACTGGAGGATGCACTCAGGTAGGGTTGCAAATTCTCTGACCAGATTTCATTTTGTAATTATCTAAGACAATGGTGAGGAAAGGATAGTTCACTCCAATTAAACTTCAGCACTGTGTTTTGTAGTCACGTCACAGGTAATATATTTATATCCACTCCATTTTCCTCTCCTTAAGAATTAAAATCCATGCTCTTTTTCATTTTCAAAATTTGGATACTTCCTGAAAAGAAAAAAAAATCTCTTTCTTCCCCTTCATTGAGAATCTTTTCTTGCTAAGATCCAAAGAGAAGTGGGTAAGCAGGGTTTTTTAAGTTAAAATATATTCGAAATCATTTTTAGACATTGAAAGTGAAGCATTTTGGGAGCTGAAGTCTTTCCTTCTATATTAAAGGAAATGTAATTTAGAAGCAAGAATGGATATCAATTGATATTAATACCATTATCTTAAAGATACCTGTCTTAAAGAGTAAACACCTAGAACAAAGTTTTTCCAGTTCATCAAAATCTTCAACATTTGCAACAAACTTAGATGGTTCACATGCAGCAGGTAGATGTTTAGGGAATAAAGGGGCAGGGGTATTCTGCTTCCAAGTGTCTCCACGATGAGACAAGAATAAGTCTCAGCTTCCGATTCCTTCTGGAGAGTCTTAGATCTGAGTTCACAGCGTCATCTTCCTGAAAGCATTGAAGAAAAGGATAGGTGCCCTTCTGTCATGGTCTGGAATGACCTAGGTACTTGCTACTTGGGGGCTCAATGACTTTCAAGTTTGCTGTTCGTCCGGGGAGTCTGTTAATTTACTGTCTTATCATTTTGTCCTTATCAATCTGTATTAACTTGTCAGATCCTGTGGTGGTGTATTCTAAAGTGTCAAACAGGAGAAAAGGAAAGGAAAATGGAAACTAATGTAAATTGTCTGCTGTGTTCTAGGAACTATGCTATTATATCTTGTTTTATTCCCTCCCAAACTGTGCTGTCATGTAAGCCATTTTTCTTTTTTTTTTTAACATCTTTATTGGAGTATAGTTGCTTTACAATGATGTGTTAGTTTCTGCTGTATAACAAAGTGAATCAGCTATACATATGCATATATCCCTATATCTCCTCCCTCTTGCGTCTCCCTCCCTCCCACCCTTCCTATCCCACCCCGCTAGGTGGACACAAAGCACCGAGCTGATCTCCCTGTGCTATGTGGCTGCTTCCCATTAGCTAGCTATTTTACATTTGGTAGTGTATATATATCCATGCCACTCTCTCACTTTGTTCCAGCTTACACTTTCCCCTCCCCATGTCCTCAAGTCCATTCTCTATGTCTGCGTCTTTATTCCTGTCCTTCCCCTAGGTTCTTCAGAACTAATTTTTTTTTTTTTAGATTCCATATAAATGTGGTAGCATACGGTATTTGTTTTCCTCTATCTGACTTCACTCTGTATGACAGATTCTAGGTCCATCCACCTCACTACAAATAACTCAATTTCATTTCTCTTTATGGCTGAGTAATATTCCATTGTATACATGTGCCACATCTTCTTTATCCATTCATCTGTTGAGGTACACTTAGGTTGCTTCCATGTCCTGGCTATTGTAAATAGAGCTGCAGTGAACATTGTGGTACATGACTCTTTGAATTATGGTTTTATCAGGGCATATGCCCGGTAGTGGGATTGCTGGGTCATATGGTAGTTCTCTTTTTAGTTTTTTAAGGAACCTCCATACTGTTCTCCATAGTGGCTGTATCAATTTACATTCCTACCAGCAGTGCAAGAGGGTTCCCTTTTCTCCACACCCTCTCCAGCATTTATTGTTTGTAGATTTTTTTGGAGATGGCCATTCTGACCGGTGTGAGATGATATCTCATTGTAGTTTTGATTTGCATTTCTCTAATGATTAGTGATGTTTATTTATTGCAATTTAGAACTCACCCAGGTGATCTTTCCTGAACTAGTCTCTCACACCGCCAACAAATATTTATTAGAATTATTTCCTAGTTAAACTTCTAACTTCAAGAGAACAAAAACAGTCATCATATCTATAGCCCCATCAAGAACCATAACCTTATACCTAGTGGATCTCCATTGCATTGTACACCAATTAGTAAATGAACAAATGAAATGTACTATAACATTTATGCTGTGCCCTGTTTGGGGTTACAGCTATTCAGGGATTATATCTACATAACTAATTGGTTTATCTTTAATTTGGCATTAAATGAATTGGGGGTGGAAGAAGAAAAATAAAAGAAAGAAAGAAAAAATTCAGAGAAGCAAAGAGGTTTCTATTCCTGACCACAATTGCACAGAAGAGACTCTTCCCATAATGTTCTCTGACATCTCCGTCCCTCTCTCCCATCGCACTGGGCTCATTGGCTGTGTGCTGTGGAGATACAGAAAAACATATTTTGTTTCTTGCTGCCTTGCCTTATAAAGGACTTCATTTTCTTCCTCCGGGTGAAAGGCAGCTATTTTCAATCTGAATAGGCTGACTGCTCATCTAGCCCCACTCAATCATGAGGCTAGTGCAGAGAAAGCAGTGTGTTTACTGCGCTGTGTGCTGTGTTTGTCTAATTTATTTCCATACTGGGATTCTATTCAAGGATCTGGTGGAGTGACCCTCACTATCATACTCTTTGGTCTGTGGAAAAATAATAGTAAATCTTGTAAGAGCCCAAAGCCTTGTTTCTTTTCTTTCCTTTTCTTTTCCTTTCCCTTTTCCTTTCCCTCCCTCCCGCCCTCCCTCCTTGCCTTCCTTCGTTCCTTCCTTCCTTCTTTTCCGATCTGTATTTCTATTAATAATATTAGGAAGTATACAACTATTCTTCCTTTCAAACAAAGCCTTCTGACGTAAACAATGAACCTTTGTTTGAATAAATCCAGATTATTGAGTTACTTTCCTTCCTTTTGCTCATCTTCATAAATTCAAGCAATCCTCACCCAAACCCTTAAGTACCTTAAGGCCCAGTGATATTCTGAATATGTTTTAACCTTGGTCAATTTCCTTTAAAGGCTTTAATGTCTGAAAGCACTTAAAAACGTAGTAACCAAAAAATGGGAAACAGTACTGACGGTAGTATTCTTGTTATTTTTTAATTAAGATAAAACTTACATTAACCTTAAAAAATAGAAAACTTGGAGTCCAGAAATTAAAATGTGCTCCTGGCTCTGCCAGAGCGCTTTAGGAAAGTTAACTAACATCTCTGACCCTGTTTTCAACCTATAAAATGGTTCCGTTAACTGTGTATTTTCTAAAGTCTGTATTTGCTCTAAAATTGTTTCATCCATTGCGTGAACTTATTATGCTCCACATATGTAAGAGATTGAAGGTTTAAGTTAAAATAGATTTATATTGCCAAATATTGGCCATTTATGAGTGGAATTACGTCTGTTATTACACTGGGGGCAGGAGCAAGAAGGTGCCTGTCGTACTCAGTGAAGGCAGCACGTTGCGCCATACAGCAAGTTTCTGCTATTTCGCTAGTTGGTCAATTCAGGACTCTCTTAACAGCAAGTGAAAAGGTCATTGCAAATCTCACACTTTTGCTCTTCTATTAAGACCAATCCACCGAAAATATTTTGAAATGGCCACTTCCCCTGTGGCAGGTTTACGAAGTAAACTGATAATATGTCTTCACTGGCAAAGGTAACCCAGGAATCTGCAATAGACCAATTTATCATTTTGGGGTGTTTTATTTTAGTTAGATGTAGCCCAGGGAGAATTTTTGTAAAAAAGCATGAATAATATTATTGAGAGTGATTGGAATCTGAGCTACCACCGCCGGAATTATCAGAACTTAAAATTCTCTCCTGCAGTACAAGATTGTGGGGCCCTTATACAGGCTCTTTGGGAGCCATTAAAATGGTCCAGTTAGAGCGGCTGGGTTGGTCTCCCGTTGTGACACCTCCTGGCCTTACCCAGTAATGCAACTTAAGGACCTCTAACATTAGCTGTGTCATATCTCCAGTCTCCAAATCCTAGTCATGCGTGGAGTTCTCCATGCAACTAGGAGAAGAAAGGAGCATTTCCTCATCATTGGTGTAACTATTAATGTCTTTCCTATGAGTTAGTCTTAATGTTGCATTTTTCAATATCCTTAGTGAACTGGGATTAACCGCTCTATTATTTGGGGGTCAGAGGACAGAGAACTGTTATAACCAAAACAATCTGTCCCACTAAAAATCAGCTTTCTGAGCTAACTTCAAGTATCTTGCCAATCACTCTTCTGGATAAGTTCCTTTTGTCCCCTTATTTATTTGGAGTCTTCATCCTTGCACTTTGGAGTCTACGTCCTAGGTATTTTGTCACCAGCTCTAACATTTTCCCCAGAGGTCCCTTGGGTCATCTGCAAAACAACCTTTTCAAAGCAGCACTTTCCAGTGCCAGGTTTTTGAAAATGGATATGCGGATTAAGCTCCACGCCACTCCATCCCACCCTTGGGACCACACTGCACCATAAGGCAGCACTTTTTAAGTACAGTATGAACTTGCTAACAGTCTCACAAGGACCAAGGAAATTGACTCACTCTAATGATTCGTGAGCTTGCTGTGAAACTTCAGACTTTTTCAAGCTTCTGGAAAAGTACTTCAAATAGTTCTTTCCAGTCCCTTCACTTTTCCCTTGTATCAGTTGCTAGAATTAAACGCAACCTTGCCTTTACTTACTCTCCACACCCAAGCCCTGACTCAGAATCTAATTTCTATATTATGATGATGACTATAAAAGTATGGATAGGTAGATGAGTAGATAAATAGATATAGATATATTGGATATATAGATACTTTTGAATTATCTCTTGCCATAGCAAGTATCTCCTAAGGATAAATGGAATCTTGAAATTTGCCTTATTTGCATATCATGGCAGGTAGAACTCTTAGGCCTACAGCTCCCTCTACTGGGTGGAATTTTCCAGATTTATTATGCATACCTTAAACAGAAAGTCTTTGTCATCCTTTTTGGAGTCTCTTGCTCATGGTCTAATTAACTCAAAATCCCGTCCCTGTTCTGACATGGAACATCCTACGTGGATTCTGTTTCAAACTAAAATCCACCTTTATTCCATTTGGTCATAAGTCCAAAGTCCATGCTATTAAATTAATTAAACAAGGAGGCCATCAGACTGTAGCGGCTCTGAAGCTGTGGCACCTACGTAAGCAAACCAAATTCTAACTCTGAAAATGCCTCAAGTTTACAAAGAAACCTAAGGACAACGGATCACAAACAACCATCTAAGCTTTAAGCTATAGCCAATGAATAACTTCTTTATTTTCCTTCTGCTTTTTCTCTACAAAAATCTCTCCTGGAGCTCCGGTGGATGGAGGGCTCCTGATCATTTCCAGTTTGGCACTGCCTAGTTCCCTTCGATTTTTGCTGAAATGAACTCTTAGAATTTTTAATATGCCTCAGTTCATCTTTTAACACTACTCATAATAGAGATACTTTTGTTTACCTTTTTTTCTCTTGAACATCTGATATCATTAGTAAATGAGATTCTTTAGGGTCAGAAGCTCATTGATTGATTACTGAACATCAGGTATTGGATGCCTATCGTGTACACTGTACTAGGACCTGCAGATACAGATAAAGCTGAGAGTTACTTTGTTTGATATATTTCTTTAATTGATTTTTACATATGCTTTTTTAAAAAAGCAGTAAACAAACAATAACACAACAGAACACATAGGGCAGATGGATTTTTTAATTTGTTTTTTGAAACAACTCCATGGGCCAAAATATTCCCCTTTTCTTTAAATAGAGGACACCAAGTTCCCCAAAACTACTCCCAGACGCTTAAGTGAACACAGTCTGACTTAAGCAAAGTCTTGGTAATGAGACTGTTCTCTGAATCTTTGATCTGCCATAGCAATATGATTTCTGCCAATTCTCCTAGGAAGGAGAAAAAAAATTCAATCTAAGTCCTTATAGATAGGCGCAGTGGTTAAGAATCCATCTGCCAATGCAGGGGACACAGGTTCGAGCCCTGGTCCGGGAAGATCCCACATGCCACGGAGCAACTAAGCCCGTGGGCCACAACTACTGAGCCCGTGTGCCACAACTACTGAAGCCCACGCGCCTAGAGCCTGTGCTCTGCAACAAGAGAAGACACCGCAATGAGAAGTCTGCACACGGTAAGGAAGGGTACCCCCTGCTCACCACAACTAGAGAAAGCCTGTGCACAGCAACGAAGACCCAACGCAGCCAGAAATAAATAAATAAATTTATGAAACGAAAAGTCCTTATAGATAAACATGAGCTTCCTGAGCATGAGCGCACTGCCATATTGGGAGACCTTTGGTTTTCAGTGGAAGGAGGCTTGGCTGAGTTATGAGATTTTGGGAATACTGACTCTTTAGAGGCAGTATTTACTTCTCTATTGGTGGTAGAAGGGTAGAAATGACAAAAAAGGAAATTAAAAGAAATTATCAACTTCAAGTCTCTTGGGTAATATTAAACTGAAAATATCAAAAGCATAGACTGTGTGCTACACAAACAAAATTGTGCATTGACCTTAATCAGGCAAAAGATACACATGCATACGGAAATTATGTCACGTGATATCAATTATGTCTTTCAAATACTTGTTAGCAAAAATGATTTTGATCATCATTATCAATCATTGTCATCATCATCGGTGATATTTATTGGTCATTTGTTATGCTTAACTCTTCTCTGATTATTGTTCTTTGCACTCAGTAGCCATGTTGGAAATCAGTTTTGGGTGATGGAGGTCTTAAGGAGACAGAACCCAATTGCTTGAGGGAGTAAATTTATGTTATGTCATTAAGTTGATGGCAGTACACAGGAATATAGAAGCTCCCAATAAGAATATGGAACTTGAAGTAGCTTTCAGCCCAGCTCCATGGGCTACGTAGGTAAAATAGTTTGAAGTCTCTGGAAATAGGCAGGAAAAAGTCAAACTTGTCCTTTTTATTTCCTTCCCTCTCGGCCTCCCTCCCTCCTGCACCCCCATTCCCCTTTCTTCCCCTCTTTTCTGTCTTTTGGTTTCTAAGACCCAGCTATTTAAAACGTGGACCTTCTCTGTGATTTTTGGCTGGTACCTTGTTTGTTCTAGGATGGGTGTTCTTTAAACTCCATAGCATGAATCTGTTTGCTCTTGAATTGTTTGTTATAAACCAGGAGCCATATAGGAAGGCAAAAGACACCCCTGATAATAACCCTTAAGAAATAATTGTATGCAAAGGGACCAAGAATAAACCATTGTGAAGCAGGCCACGTAAGCAGCATTAAACAGATGGCATAAACATCTCTGTAGGGGTTAGAGATTAGTGTTAAAATACACACTGAGTCACGGTAGAGGTGTTTCAATCTTTATCCTTTTCTAATTCTTTTTAGAATTAGATTTTCTTAAATTATCGACGCTTCCCTGGGGACTAGTATGAAAGCAAACATTATACAGTGTCAGGACCAAAGCAGCAAAGGAGCTCCCCACCTCCCTCTCAGCCTGAGACACTTTATACTGGGTACTAGCTTCCCCTGGCACGATGCTTCTCTTGCTTATCAAAGTCAACGTTCAGGAGGAGAGCCAAAGGTAATTATTATGAATGTGATAATGACTGAGAGCTGATAATTAATCCTTCTACTCCTACTTATATTTGTATTTTGATGGAAACAACATTTTACAGAAAAAGATTGGAACTTTTATCCTGGAATTTTAAGTCGTCTTAGGGAGTTTGTGAGGAGTGTATGTAGATGGGGCATTCATTGTTTCTGACCCCCTCTTCTTACCTTTCCCTTTTCCCCACTGAATTCGTATTATATAGATATCTGTCAATAATGCAGACAACTAAATCTGAATCCTGTATCAGTCATTTGCTTGAAATTTCAGAGATCGGTTAAATAATTTGTCCAAAAGAATATTTCATCTGTAAAATTAGTAAGGACTTAATTAAATAAAGTATATATATGCATTATATATATATATAATGTGTATATATATGTTTATATATATAATGTGTGTATATATAATATGTATGTGTGTGTGTGTATATATATATATATATATATACACACACACACATATATACATAAAATGTTATATCTGGTCCCTGATATGTTAGTTCTTTATCATGTACGATAAGCGTTTTTTTCCAGAAATGAATTGAGTGAATCTAATCTCTACCCTGCAGCCAAAATAAAGCTGTGCCTGTATACAACCATTAATTCATTCTCCCGCCTGCATGTACCAACCATATGCAAAGCGTCTCGTATTAACTATTGCAAGAAAATCGAAGTGATTAACATCTGGGATGTTAGACATGACTTTAAATACTAACACCAGAAAGAGAAGACCCTTAGAAGATTATTATTAAACTATAACCTAAAATATCATTTAGAGGGTTACTGATAAATTTATGTGCTAGGAGCAAAAAAATAGTTGAGCAGTGAATGATAGATGGAGGAATAGGGAATAAAATAAGAAAAGTACAAAGACAGCAGTAGAAAGCTAAGGATCCTAAAAGATGGTAAGCAGTGAGGACAGAGTAGAGCTCTGTCCTGAGCTCTCCTGATGTATAACATCACGCCAAAAGCATGTCTGAGTTTCCAGGTGGTAGGAAGCAAGGCCTGGGGGGCTCTGCTTGGTATTGAAGATAAGGACTTTTCCAGCTGAGGGACTGTGGGGAAAGTGAAAGGATGGACATTGCTTTTCTACTTGTTCAGACTGTTCCTAAGAATGGTCTTAGCACTTCTGGCTCAGTTAGTACAAAAGCAAAACAAAGTGACAGCAATGGTTACACGTTTAAGTCTGGGACTATATTTCTGTCATAGAGCACCCAATCTTTTTTTTTTCATCGGTACGCGGGCCTCTCAGTGTTGTGGCCTCTCCCGTTGTGGAGCACAGGTTCCGGACGCTCAGACTCAGCAGCCATGGCTCACGGGCCTAGCCGCTCTGCGGCATGTGGGATCTTCCCAGACCGGGGCACGAACCCGTGTCCCCTGCATCGGCAGGCGGACTCCCAACCACTGCGCCACCAGGGAAGCCCCACACCCAATCATTTTTGATGAAGCATGTTTTTGAGCCGGTGTGGTTCTCCTTCTCCTTCTCTCCCTCCCCCTCCTCCTTCTTCTTCTTCCCCTCCCCCCACTCCTCTTCCTTCTTCTTCAAGAATCCCAGCCTAGTCATCCAAGTCTAGGCATCTGATCAGTCCCTTTTCAAAATCATGTTATCTTATTTTTCTCACATTAAACATGTAGATGGTGAGACTTTGTGAGAAGGCGCTATCTTTAGCTTCCTTACTGTTCTTCTTGTATGGGGGGAGGGAGGCACATCAGGAAATCATCTGCGATTTGTATTGTAGATACTTCAGTCCCTTGATCTTGTATTTTCTATTCTTGACATACAGAGGAAAAGATAATGTGAAACCAGTTCTTTTATCACGGCAGGATTTTCTCACCTTGCAGTATGCAGCTTAACTAATTGTTCGTTCAGTACGGAGATGCTGGGGTATGTTACTACTTGAAAGTTGGGGCAGAGCATAGACGGTAAAGTTGCTGCGTACTTTGCTCTAAGTGGAAATCAGAAAGGGAGATGATTAATTTTCTTAGAGTTGCATTATCTGTTACTGGATTCTGTTTTCCTTTGTAGTTAACAGCCATAGTTTTTGTGTCAAGGGACTATGTGGTATACGTAAGGAACAATATCTAGGAACAAAGTATATCTGGCATCGTAAGTAAGGCTCTTCATGGAGATTAGGGCAGAGATCTTCATGGCAAGAGATTTTCATTTTCAGACAGAGGAACTATGTTCAAGGAGACTGAACCCATCCAATGTATGCTGAGTGAAAGCAATGTTGTTTATCCTGGAAGAAGTGTCCCCAGATTTACACAAAGGCATGAGTCTCAGAGATCTAGGTCCAGCTACAGTTAGGACCAGATCTCTGGCTGGAGCCTTAGCCTCAGCATGGGCTGAATGACTGAGATTTTACTGGGCTAGGCTGACTCTATACAAAAAATTATCGTGGTGCCAGATTTTGGTATTGGGAATTAAGAAAGATCAAGAGCAGCACATTTCTGAGTCTTGTGTCTGCAAGATTTCTTAGCCAACCATTTCCTGGAGTCAGTGGTTAGTCCTAGGATGGTAGAAGCAAAACTATACTGTCTTGACTTTGCATTTTCTCTGAATTTTCTCGTGACCATCTGGGCAATATTCTTTTATGGTACTTAGCCCTGGCTTCTCCCAGTTTCCCCCCTAAGATTCTGTGAAGTTTGAGAGTTGGTGCTTGCATCTTCACCATGTCCTGCTCATTATTAATGACACGTTAAATTCTCATGAAATGAATGAATGAATACATGAATGACTTCTATGTCGAAAAGCACTACTTACTGAATTCCCTCATTGAAAATGCAGAAAAAAGTAAGGTGATTTTCCTAGAGTCAACCAAGGTCTCCTGCCTTGCTGATTCATTTGTTTATTACCAGACATGTATTAGATACCAGGAAGAATGAAAAGATTGATTAACAGATGGTAAGATGTTTGCCACATTGAGGGCACATTTGAAAGGCGGTGTGAAGTAAATACAATGAAAAATAAAGTATGCTCTCTGCTTTTAAACAATCCTAGTCCAGTGAACTATGCAGGAGGTAAACACAGCATTCATTTAAAAGGTATTAATTATTATAACAGAGGTGCACCTGTGATGCTGTATGAATGCAGAGAGATAGAGATACCTCAGTCTCAGAGGTTTGGTGAGATTCTAAGAGGAATTAAAATAAGAGCTTTAGCCTTGGTCTTTGAAGGGAAGCTAACTTGGTAGAGGTGGGGGGTTTGGACAAGGAGACAAAATGGGCAAGAAGAGAGAGGCACAGAGAGTACGATGTTCAGTCCTACACAGTACACCATAGCAACTGAATGAATGAATGAATGAAGAAAGATCTGCTTTTCGTGGCCCATTAACTTTCCAAGGATCGCCTGCTGCATATGCGTAGCCATTAGAGAATTCTTTTCAGGGTGTTTCCCTATTATAGCCATTTGGAGATGTGAGAAATTACATTCAACAGCCTGGAAAACTATCCTCAGAGCTTTCATTAGCCTCTGTGTGTAATCTGCTTGTACTGGTAAATATCTAGATTCCTATCTCCAGTCACTGTCCCCTGGTTTTAATGCTGACGAATAAAACCCAAGCACTCATCACAAAATAAAATATTTACCCTGCACCCTACCGTAAACAGAGCTATCGGAACGGTGCAGATTTTAATGTGATGAGATAAATATCACAGGAACAGGATGAGATAAACAATGTACTTTTTCCAGAACATAAAGATGTACTGGTGGTAATCAGAGGAAATGTGGGAGCAGCTTCTCCAGCTGGAAGGCTTCACAGGAAGATGGGTGTGATCTGTTGATGATTTTGGTAATTCGTTTTCCTTTCTTGCTATGTATCAGCAGTGCCTGTTTTCAGGAAATCTGGCAACAGCTTTATCCCTGTGTGCAGGACCCCAAGGTAGTCATGGGGGTGGGTGTAATCCTGAGGAAAGAGAAGTTCTGGTCCTTCCCACTCTCATAATGTTTGTCCTTTACTATCTGCTGCTTCTGAAGCCAGAGTGGACACAGACGACTAGATATTTTTTTAGTTCACTTTGGGCTTTCATCTAGAGCTGAAGAAAAAGCTACAGTAAATTCATACCAAACTATGATTCAGTAGTGCTCTGGCTCTGTAGGAATTTGAGGCCCTCCATGAAAGGAATCTTGGCCACTTCAGCTCTGCTCTTGTCTTTGAACCTCAATTTGCATTTCCCTAAGTAAGTCACATGGTTTCACAACGTCATGCTTTTGTACATCCTGTTTTCTCCTGGCAAACCCCTATGCATCCTGCAAAACCTGAATCCCAGAGGCACAGATAAAACTGAACTCCTCCCTCCCCCATTCACATGGAGTGTTCTCACTACAGGTATGCATGGTAAACGAGGGCAGGGGCAGTGCTTGCCTTGTGAACTGCTCTAACTCCTGCATTTAGAAGAGCGCTAGCATAGAATAGATGTTCAAGAAGTGTTTGTTGAAATAATGAATTATCCGTGCTAGATCTTATCCAAAACATGGAGGTTTTAAGCCTGCTTTTGTGAATAAGCTGCCTTGCCCTTTTGGATAGGCTGAGGCCATATTCAGAAGCAGACGTGTTTGGTGGAGTTCCCCAAACACTCCCTGATTTATTAAGTTTGCACTGGCTCAGGCAGCTGAGCGCTCCCCCGATATACTGCCGAGGTCCGGGATGACCGCATTACACATGCCCCTACCTTCTACTCCCCTCCCTCTTCCTGGTTTTGAGGAATATTGGTCAGATGAAATGTTGCCACTTTCAAAATGGTGAGAGTGAAGGATCAAAGCCTCTGAATGTTGTGCAGAGGTCTTTCCCCAACAACAGAAAAAAGCAAGAACAGAAACAAAAGCAAAAGTTACACTCCCTCAAGAGGAGGCACTCACTGCACATGTGCTCTGCAAAGGGCGGCAAGGTGACTGGTGTGTGGGACCCGCCATGTGCCCAGGTGTTCAACATCACGAGTGATGAGACAAGGAGGGAAGAAGGGAGTGAGGCCTGGGCTGCAGGAAAGATTCCTGGAGAAGGAGATGGGACAGAGCCAGGCTTGAAAAGAAAGGAAAGCCTCATCCATGGAGTGATGGGATTGTCCTCCAGGAAGGGGTTAAGTCTGGGAGCAAACGCTGAAGGCAGGCAGGCAGGCAGGCAGGCCCGGTTTGTCCCTAGGAGACGGATGGAGCACGCGTCCCTGCCACCAGGCAGGAGACAAAGAGGTGGCGACCTAGGCTTCAGATGCCAAGGTCAACCTTTTCAACTTTACCCAACACAGATCAGACCCAATTCTGTGCTGTCCTAAGCCCCTGTGCCCTCTCTGAGATGGACTCTTCAGTTGTTCTGGGAGATATTTCAGGAATATATTTACAGTTGCTTTTTCTTTTTTCTGAGTCCTTTGTGAATCCCTCCCCAGTGGTCCCAAGAGGTTAGTATCCTCGCTGATTCAGGAACAAACACCAGTAGCTGCTGTAGGCCGAACCTTGTCTGTAACAGCTGAAGCCAATATATAACTAAGTATCTAGAGAAAATCCATGGGTTTTGTTTGTTTGTTTGTTTTTCTGTTAAGCTCAGAGATGACCATGGCAGTTCTGGCCTGGGTCCTGAGAAGGCTGACTGTATCTTAAGCCCTGTTTTGATGAGAGGGGATGAGCATACAGGTTTATTCATTCTGAAGGTATTGATAGGAAAGTTTCCCTGGCCCCATGCTGAAATTCTGAGCTGATAGCAGTGTCCACAGAAGCCCTGCGTGCTAATTCGTGGTGCAGCCAGAAAGCACACATTTTGAAATGCATTTTCAAGTCTGTGGTGTTGTGTGAAACATGATTAAACACATATGATCACCTCCGTAGATCTCAGTGACGGTTTAACTATTAGAGAATTTCACAGCATATATAATATTATCAAAATGAATCAATACCTTCACCTCAAGGCTGATTCCTCAATTACTATAACTACCAGTTGCTAATTGGAATGCTTTTTACACTCTGCTCTCCCTTCAGACTGTACACACTGTCCGTGTGAAAGCAGCCAAGGAGCACAAATAAACTGAGCGTGAACAATTAGAGTGTTCAGCTTCGGGTGATCTAAAGAGATGTGAGATGCCATTATATGGCATCGTGATTCTGAATCTCTGAGCTGAGGCGTGACTCTGGCTGACTGAATCTCTTCCTCCTGGCAGGAGTGGAAGATGGGCTTTTTAAAGACCTGAAGCAGTTCTAAAGGCTCCGATGTTTTCAAATGGTAATGAAGAGTTTCACCACTTTGCTTTACGTAGCATCTAACAGAGCTATTATCAGCCTAGGAGTCACTCTGTGGGGCTCTCATTTAACGCTGTTCTCTTTAGGCAGAGAAGGATCTGGCTTTGAATGGTGATTGAAGGATGCTAAGCTTCGGTGACTACAGGAAGAGGTCTCACTTTACACTCTTATGTGGGCAAGTGACTCCAGCTGGAGGATCTCCTGTGCTCAGACAGGGCTGCGGGAGCCTGGAGACCTCTCTCCTTTGCTCTGACTTTGCGTTTATGTTGAGACCAGTTTGCTGCCCTTTGAGGAGGCGATGCAATTGCAGGCGCAAAGTTAACTGAGCTCCAGTGAACAAAGAAATAAATGTGACTGTTTTCGGTGATCCTCTGAAGCAAAACAAATCAGGGATCCTTCACTGACTAATAACCAAGTGCGTCAATGGCTTTTACTCACCCACTGTTATGAAGTCAACCTTTTCTGGCAGCTCACAAAGCAACTGGGTGCTCACAATATAACCCAACCTGGTGAATAATAAAATTTTGTCTATTATGATTAACATACTGGGAATAAAGATTTATGTTGTTATTTTTGCTTTTCTCACCAGATTCCTACGCTGATTGAAACCCAGGGAAATACCAGTATCGGCTGGGCTGGGTTAGTGGTACAAACCTAAATGCCAGCCAAGGTTGGGTAGGCAAATGGATGAATATAGTGCAGGATTTTTAAAAACTCTAATATGTGTTGGAATCACCTGGGAATCTTGTTAAAACTCAGATTGCTGGGCCTCCCTTCCAGAGATTCTGATTGGACGGTTTGGGTGAGGCCAGTGAATTTGCATTTCTAACAAGTGTTGGGGATCTCCTGGTCTGTGGACCATCCTCTGGGTAGAACACACATGTGTATAATGGACAGGGCTAAGAATATATGGCACTGAAGGGTCTGCTTCACTGGAAGTGAAACGAATTAACTCTAGCCAGTATCTGTGCTGGGATAGAGGGCTCCTGTTGCGAAATCATCTGAATTTTGGTGAAATCTTACATTGCAGGCAATTAATTTGCTGTTCTTAAAATTCTTCTCATGAAGTATAAGACCCATTAGATAGGTGTGGTCAGTAAGAGACACTTGGCCTTGTAACATGTACTGGAGGAACGAGGGCATTATCTAGTGCTGTTAAATATTGGTTATAAAAGAATAAAACCGCCAGATTCTAAAAGCATGAAGAAAAATGTTAACTTTTACCATCTGATTCTCATAATTTAGATCTCCAACTGGCTCTTTCAAAACCCAAATTGGAGAAAATGCACACTGTTCTTTACAGGAGAAGAACATTGATACAACATGTGAACAAGGAAACTGTGCTTGGGCATTTCCTGTGTGCATCTCAATTAATTACTCTCAACTGAGACCTGGGCTCATTATGGGCATGAACAGGATGTTGGCAAATAATATTTCTGTTGTTGTTTTCTCTCTTTTTTTTTTCTGTTGTCAACAGCAAGGCCAATTAGTGTATCTGGGCTGCATCAGGAAAGTGTGAGCTGCAAGAGGAGTGACATTCCAAAAAAGATTTCTTTTCAAGCTCTGTGTCTTTAGGAAGCTTCCGTGCAGTGACCTTATACTTGGAATTCAGCTTTCAGATGGTATATCTAGCATTAAAGGTGACAGGGAAAATAAAAGTCTTCCTTCCAAAGATGGTGTGTGCCTTTGGCAAGGGTTACAGATGCGACGTCTTTGAACATCCTTCTTCTTGATGGCTCTGTGGCTGAAAATGGGCAGAGAAGAGAGGAAATCTGCAGTGAGCTAAAGATGTTTTCAGGATAATGATTGTCAAATCCTGTACCTTTTGAATGCAGAACAACTGTGGGTTTCATATTTACACCTAAATATCTTGTTTACTTACCATCTTGTTCCTTCCCTCTCCTACCCTGTCATATCTGTGTGGACATAGGATAAAAAGGAGAAAACGTGTTAAAAGAAAAAAAATGTAATATACCCCAGCCTCATCTAAACTAGTGATTTTTGAGACTAGAAGTAACTCATTAACTCTTTTTCTTTTTTTGAAAAATAGATCTTTATTGGAGTACAATTGCTTCACAATACTGTGTTAGTTTCTGTAGTATACCATAGTGAATCAGCCATATGCATACATATGTCCCCATATCCCCTCCCTCTTGAGCCTCCCTCCCACCCTCCCTATCCCACCCCTCTAGCTCATCACAAAGCACTGAGCTGATCTCCCTGTGCCATGTGGCTGCTTCCCACTAGCTATTTTACGTTCAGTAGTGTATATATGTCGATGCTACTCTCACTTCACCCCAGTTTCCCCCTCCCACCCCGTGTCCTCAAATCCATTCTCTATGTCTACATCTTTATTTCTGCCCTGCAACTAGGTTCAGCAATACCAATTTTTTTTCTTTTTAGATTCCGTATATATGCATTAGCATACAGTATTTGTTTTTCTCTTTCTGACTTATTTCACTCTGTGTGACAGACTCTAGGTCCATCCACCTCACTACAAATAACTGTTTCGTTTATTTTATGACTGAGTTCTATTCAGTTGTATATATGTGCCACATCTTCTTTATCCATTCATCTGTCGATGGACATTTAGGTTGGTTCCATGTCCTGGCTATTGTTAATAGTGCTGCAATGAACATTGTGGTACATGACTCTTTTTGAATTATTGTTTTCTCAGGGCATGTGTCAAGTAGTGGGATTGCTGGGTCGTATGGTAGTTCTATTTTTAGTTTTTTAAGGAACCTCCATACTGTTTTTCATACTGTTGTATCAATTTACATTCCCATCAGTAGTGCAAGAGGGTTCCCTTTTCACCACACCCTTTCCAGCATTTATTGTTTCTAGACTTTTTGACAATGGCCATTCTGACTGGCATGAGGTGATACCTCATTGTAGTTTTATTTGCATTTCTCTAATAATTAGTGATGTTGAGCATCTTTTCATGTTCCTCTTGGCCATCTGTATGTTTTCCTTGGTGAGATGTCTATTTAGGTCTTCCACCCATTTCTTAATTGGATTGTTTGTTTTTTGATATTGCGCTCCATGAGCTGTTTGTATATTTTGGAGATTAATCCTTTGTCTCTTGTTTCATTTGCAAATATTTTCTCCCATTCTGAAGGTTGTCTTTTTTTGTCGTGTTTATGGTTTCCTTTGCTGTGCAAAAGCTTTTAAATTTCATTACGTCTCATTTGTTTATTTTTATTTCTGTTACTCTAGGAGGTGGGTCTAAAAAGATCTCGCTGTGGTTTATGTCAGTGTTTTTCCTGTGTTTTCCTCTAAGAGTTTTATTGTGTCTGGTCTTACATTTAGTTCTTTAATCCATTTTGAGATTATTTTTGTGTATGGTGTTAGGAATTGTTCTAATTTCATTCTTTTACATGTAGCTGTCCAGTTTTCCCAGCACCACTTATTGAAGAGGCTGTCTTTTTCCATTGTATGTTCTTGCCTCATTTTTCATAAATTAGGTGACCATATGTGTGTGGGTTTATCTCTGGGTATTCTATCCTGTACTATTGGTCTATATTTCTGTTTTTGTGCCAGTACCATACTGTCTTGATTACTGTAGCTTTGTGGTATAGTTTGGAGTTGGGGAGCCTGATTCCTCCAACTCTATTTTTCTTTCTCAAGATTGCTTTGGCTATTCGGGGTCTTTTGTGTTTCCATATGAATTGTAAATTTTTTTGTTCTAATTCTGTGGAAAATGCCATTGGTGGTTTGACAGAGATTGCATTGAACCTATAGATTACTTTGGGTAGTATAGTCATTTTCACAATATTGATTCTTCCAATCCAAGAACATGGTATATTTCTTCATCTGTTTCTGTCATCTTTGATTTCTTTCATCAGTGTTTTATAGTTTTCTGAGTATAAGTCTTTCACCTCTTTAAGCAGGTTTATTCCTAGGTATTTTATTCTTTGCGTTGCAATGGTAAATGGGATTGTTTCCTTAATTTCTCTTTCTGATTTTTCGTTGTTGGTGTATAGGAATGCAAGAGATTTCTGTGCATTAATTTTGTATCCTGCTACTTTACCAAATTCATTGATTAGCTCTAGTAGTTTTCTGATGGCATCTTTAGGATTCTCTATGTATAGTATCATGTCATCTGCAAACAGTGACAGTTTTACTTCTTTTCCAGTTTGTATTCCTTTTATGTTTTTTCGTCTCTTAGTGCCATGCTAGGACTTCCAAAATTATGTTGAATAAGAGTGGTGAGAGTGGACATTGTTTGCTTGCTCCTGATCTTACAGGAAATGCTTTCAGTTTTTCACCATTGAGATTGATGTTTGCTGTGGGTTTGTCATATATGGCCTTTATTATGTTGAGGTAGCTTCCCTCAGTACCCACTCTCTGGAGAGTTTTTATCATAAATGGGTGTTGAATTTTGTCAAAAGCTTTTTCTGCATCTATTGAGATGATCATATGGTTTTTGTTCCTTAATTTGTTAATGTGCTGAATCACATTGATTGATTTGCATATATTGAAGAATCCTTGCATTCCTGGATAAACTGCACTTGATCGTGGTGTATGATCTTTTTAATGTGCTGTTGGATTCTATTTGCTAGTATTTTCCTGAGGATTTTTGCATCTATGTTCATCAGTGATATTGGCCTGTAGTTTTCTTTTTTTGTGACATCTTTGTCTGGTTTTGGTATCAGGGTGATAGTGGCTTCATAGAACGAATTTGGGAGTGTTTCTCCCTCTGCAATTGTTGGGAAGAGTTTGAGGAGTATCGGTGTTAGCTCTTTAAATGTTTGATAGAGTTTGCCTGTGAATCCATCTGGTCCTGGACTTTTGTTTGTTGGAAGATTTTTAATTACGGTTTCAATTTCATTACTTGTGATAGGTCTGTTTATATTTTCTAATTCTTCCTGGTTCAGTCTTAGAAAGTTGTACCTTTCCAAGAATTGGTCCATTTCTTCATGCTTTTCCATTTTATTGGCATATAGTTGTTTGTAGTAGTCTCTTATAATCCTTTGTATTTCTGTGGTGTCTGCTGTGATTTCTCCTTTTTAATTTCTAATTTTACTCATTTGAGTCCTCTCCCTTTTTTTCTTGATGAGTCTGGCTAAGGGTTTATCAATTTTATTTATCTTTTCAAAGAACCAGCTTTTAGTTTTATTGATCTTTGCTATTTTCTTTGCTATTTTCTTTGCTGTTTTCTTCATTTCTATTTCATTTATTTCTGCTCTGCTCTTTATGATTTCTTTCCTTCTACTGACTTTGGGTTTTCTTTGTTCTTCTTTCTCTAGTTGTTTTAAGTGTAGGGTTAGATTGTTTATTTGAGATTTTTCTTGTTTCTTAAGGTGAGATTGAAGTGCTATGAACTTCCATCTTAGAACTGCTTTTGCTGTGTCCCATAGATTTTGGGTCATTGTGTTTTCATTGTCATTTGTCTGTAGGTATTTTTTAATTTCTTCTTTGATTTCTTCAGTGATCTCTTGGTTATTTAGTAGCACACTGTGTAACCTCCATGTATTTGTGTTTTTTACAGTATTTTTCCTGTAATTGATTTCCAGTCTCATAACATTGTGGTCAGAAGAGATGCTTGATACTAATTCAGTTTTCTTAAATTTTCTAAGACTTGATTTGTGACCCAAGATGTGATCTATCCTGGAGAATGTTCTGTGTTCACTTGAGAAGAAAGGGTATTCTGCCACTTTGGGGTGGAATGTTCTACAAATATCAATTAAATCTATCTGGTCTACTGTGTCATTTAAAGCTTGTGTTTCCTTATTTATTTTCTGTTTGGATGATATGTCTATTGGTGTAAGTGGGGTATTAAAGTCCCCTACTATTATTATGTTACTGTCGATCTCTCTTTTCATGGTTGTTAGCATTTACCTTATGTATTGAGGTGCTCCTATGTGGGGTGCATAAATGTTTACAAATGTTATATCTTCTTCTTGTATTGATCCTTTGATCATTATGTAGTGTCCCTCCTTATGTCTTGTAACAGTCTTTATTTTAAAATCTATTTTATCTGATACGAGTATTGCTAGCCCAGCTTTCTTTTGATTTCCATATACATGGAATATCTTTTTCCATCCCCTCATTTTCAGTCTGTATGTGTCCCTAGGTCTGAAGTGGGTCTCTTGTAGACAGCATATATATGTGTCTTGTTTTTGTGTCCATTGAGCCAGTCTGTGTCTTTTGGTTGGGGCATTTAATCCATTTACATTCAAGGTTATTATTGATATGTATGTTCCTATTACCGTTTTCTTAATTTTGGGGGGTTTGTTTTTGTGGGTCTTTTTCTTCTCTTGTGTTTCCCGCCTAGAGAAGTTTCTTTAGCACTTTTTCTAAAGCTGGTTTGGTGGTTCTGAACTCTCTTAGCTTTTGCTTGTCTGAAAAGGTTTTGAGTTTTCTGTCGAATCTGAATGAGATCCTTGCTGGGTAGAGTAATTTTGGTTCTAGGTTTTTCTCTTTTATCACTTTAAGTATCACTCCCTTCTGGCCTGCAGAGTTTCTGCTGAAAAATCAGCTGATAACCTTATGGGGATTCCTTTGTATGTTATTTTTTGTTTTTGTCTTGCTGCTTTTAATATTTTTTCTTCGAATTTAATTTTTGTTAGTTTGATTAATATGTGTCTTGGTGTGTTTTTCCTAAGGTTTATCCTGTATGGCATTCTCTGTGCTTCCAGGACTTGGGTGACTATGTCCTTTTCCATGTTAGGAAACTTTTTGACTGTAATCTCTCCAAATATTTTCTCAGATCCTTTCTTTCTCTCTTCTTATGGGACCCCTGTAATTTGAATGCTGGTGCATTTAGTGTTGTGCCAGACGTCTCTGAGATTGTCTTCAATTCTTTTCATTCTTTTTTCTTTATTCTGCTCCTCAGCAGTTATTTCCACCATTTTGTCTTCCAGCTCACTTATTTGTTTTTCTGCCTCAGTTATTCTGTTATTGATTCCTTCTAGTGTATTTTCCATTTCAGTTATTATATTGTTCATCTTTGTTTGTTTGGTTTTTAGTTTTCTAGATTTTCGTTAAACATTTCTTTTATTTTCTCAATCTGTCCCTCCATTCTATTTCCAAGATTCTGGATCATCTTTATTATCATTAGTCTGAATTCTTTTACAGGTAGATTGCATATTTCATCTTCATTTTTTTGGTCTTGTAGATTTTTACCTTGCTCCTTCATCTGGGACATATTTTTTTGCCATCTCATTTTTTTTTTTTTATAAGTGGGATTGTGTTGCTGTCTTACTAGTTGTTTGGCCTGAGGCTTCTAACACTGGAGTTTGTAGACTGTTGGGTAAAGCTGGGTTTTGGTGTTGAGACGAGGACCTCCATGAGACCTCACTCTGATGAATATTCCGTGGAGTCTGAGGTTCTCTGTTAGTCCAGTGGTTCAGACTTGGAGCTCCCACTGCAGGAGCTTTGGCCTGACCCCCAGCTCATGAACCAGGATCCCACAGACTGCTTGGGGTGGCAAAAAAAAACCCAAAAAGAGAACAGTAACAAAGTAAGAAATAAAATTAGACTAGAAAACTAACAGGTATGTTAGAAAGAATATAAAAATAAAATTATAGATGAATCAACAACCAGAAGGTACAACAGTACCATAATAGTAAAAAAGAGGAGGAGGGAAAATAAATAAAATAAAGGGGGGGGGGGGGGAAGGCTGTGGCTGTGGAGGGCGGGGCCTAAGCAAGGGTGAGGTTTGGGCAGCAGACGGGACCTATGCTGAGGACCCACAGGGCTGGAAAATGGCTGGTGGGTGGGGCTTAGGCTCAACAGAACGGAAGTGGCCCAGGTGTGCCCCCCCCCACCCCTGGTCTCAGAGTGCAGGAAACCTCACCTGGGATCCCAGCAGGCTTCCTGGGCTCAAGTTGGTGAGGCAAACACCCTCCTCTCCTCTCCTGCTCCTCTGGTCCCAGAGGGCCCCTCCCACCTGCCTCTCCTGATTTCCCCGGCTTCAGGGGTGCTGATCCTGTCTGGCCTCCACTTCTCCTCCCTCCACATCCTACCAGTTCACTTGGGGGTTCCTCCCATCTCCTTGGGCATCAGGGTCCCCCACCAGCAGCTGGCAGGCACCCTAGTTGTGGGGAGACTCTAACTCAGCATCTTCCCCCACCCAACTCATTAACTCTTGCTGGTCCCAGACATTTCCCCCAGCTCACCTTGTTTTATTAGCCAAGAATAACAGAAGGCAGAAGGATGACATGTCCTCCTCCCAGTACACTGTCCCTACCTGAAGGGTTTCAGATGTCTCGAAACATGGCTGGTTACAGGTCATTATCATTATTTCAGCAACGATTCATTCACTGTCTGGGGTGGACTGGGAACTGGAGGCAGGGACAAGAAATGCCCCAAAACATGTTTAGATTTATAGTCCTTCAGATAATTTGCTGCTCACCAGCACTCATCTCTTATTACTCAGGCCATTTCTGGAATATTCACAGTGCTCCCATCTACCCATCAGAAAACCTCACTGACTAATTGTATCTCCTCCTTGAACCTTTCCATGGCTACCTAGGCTAATATTCCTCTGTAGTTAGGTAATTCAGTAGAGCACACATTAGAATGAGACCATCACGGGTTCAATTCCTGACACGTCAGCTAATAATGAGTTATATGCCCTTAAGCAAGTTTTTCACACTTAAAAGCCTATTTCTGAATTTCTGTGGTCAGCTTGACATCATTACCAGCTCCTTCTACATTGTCCTCTGCATAGCAGGTGAAAGTCTGGAGCAACATGAGCTAGAAGCCTTTCCCCTGTATGATTCCAAGTTCAATTTTACTACGTTTGTAAGATTTGGACATTCAGTATTCTCATTCAGTGCTCTTATTCTCTGGTGGCAGTTACAGGCAGAAACATGGGCAGACGTGAAGGCTGTAGCAGCCTTGTAGGGTGCTGGGAGGAGCCCCCGGGAAGGTCTGAGACAGTGGATCGTTTCAGCAGGCTTCTCCCTGTGATTGCTGATGTTTTTAGCACCTTTAGAGTGAATATCTTGCTTTGGCACCACAGATGGTGAGATTCTATGCACAGGTTTTCTGATTTGTGGACTTTGCTAGTGGCTTCCTTGCTTTTCATTCCTTTTTCCAGAAAGATATGCCAGTGGTAGTACAAGCCTCTAATTCCTATATACAGATATTTTTACTTGGACTAGCTGGAGCGTCTTCAGTTTCCTTCACCAAACCTTGAAGGGTACAAATCCTCGATCCCTCATTAGTAAAACAGAGATTAAAAACATACCAACCAATCTGGCTATTGTGAGAAAGGAATAAAACCCTGCACGTGAAGTGCCTAGCATGGCTCCTAGAACTCCACAAACAGCAAATTCCTTCTTGATTTCAAAGCACCTGGGGCAAAGCTGTAGTGCTAGTGCACAGAGACTATGTTTATTAATACAGTGCTCAGCTCAGTTATAGTCAGACCACAGGCACTGAATAAGTAGTAACTGATAGGGTAGTTCCTGAATTTCGCTAAGGTAATTTCTAGCACATCTGCTACTGTCTTCATGTCACAGGGAAGGAGTCCTGGGGGAGTCTTCCAATGACTCATTGTAAATCACATCAATAATTCTTGGATTTGGCAACAAATCACCCCAAATTAAGGTTAATAATATCATGTTTCCTAAAGCCAACAGCATAATTACATATTGCTATCTTCTAA
Organism: Aethalodelphis obliquidens; assembly: GCF_003676395.1. Taxonomy (NCBI): domain Eukaryota; kingdom Metazoa; phylum Chordata; class Mammalia; order Artiodactyla; family Delphinidae; genus Aethalodelphis; species Aethalodelphis obliquidens. The sequence continues at coordinate 22,610,901 of NW_020837955.1, forward strand.
CATAATACATGGGTTATGACTGTGGATTTAAGCTGTGTGCAGGATGACAGCAGCTGGTCCCAGGACCATTTTGGAGGTGGAAATGGGCTTTTGGGCACCCACAGGCATCATTCTATCATTCTAGTCATTAGTTGATAAAGAGAACAGTAGAGATAAATATTGTTACTTCTTATTTCTCTATAGAATTGAAAACAGTGACTCCTTTGTGCTTTCCAAAATGTAACAGCTGTGATTTGAACTAACTTCTTTAAGGGATCTGCATTTAGGGATTATTAATGGGGCACACTGTCTCCTCTGTGGTGTGAACTAGAGAAGCCAAGGAGATAAGTGTTGGGGTACCAAGAATGACACCATCGTTGTTGGGAGCAGACTCTTTGGCTTGTTTGCCCTCTAAGTTGAGGTCAAGTTCCCCTGGAGTAAGCTCTCTGAAAGAGAACTATTTTTCATTTCCTTATGTATGTATGTTGCCTGGCCGTGATGCACTGTCCCCAAAGACACATCATCTCTGATCAGCACCATTCTGTGTCTGCTGTCCTGCACAGAAATACGATGTCTAAAACATAGTCTCTGGAGTCAAACTGACTTGGTTTAAATATTGCCTTTGCCAGTGATAGCTGTGTGACTTTGGGCAAGCAACATAACCTTTCTGTGCTAGAGTTTACTAACCTAGAAGAAAGACAATGTGGGGATATTGATAGCAACTGTGTCAGAGGGCTACTGAGAGAATATAGAAGATATAGAATAAAGAAGATATTTATTGAAAGTCTTTAGCAGCATCTTCTACCTTTGTTATTATGGTAGACACTGCATATATAAAGCAGCTTGCATTCTTTTATAAATACTTGACATATTCTAGTAACTTTGCTAATCATGTAGGAAGATAAAATGTGAGTATATGTGGTTTACAGTCTCTGGTCTCATGGGCTCACATCTAGTGGGGAGGATGTGGCCTGCATGTAAAAACTCAAAGTACGAGGCAGAAAATGTTAAGTACTTTACATTTTAATAGGGAAACAGAAATGTGGATGCATGTCAAGGAAATATCAGTGGAATAATGTCTCAAAAGGTGGATACAGTTTAGACATGCGGAGATGACCAGTGGTACAGAAACAGAAAAAGGCTTTTGGGCAAAGGGATTGGAGCCAATAAGTGCAGCAGCACATAGAAACAGAGGGAGCATTCAGCTGGATGGGGCTGACTCCTGAAGGGCAAGTTGAACAAAAATATGCCACAGAAAGATCAACTAAGCAGCAATGGATTATAAAGTGTTAACTTTGGAAGTTAAGGAGGAAGGTACTATTAAAATAACCCAGAAGTTTATTGTTATGAATGTCATTTATCAGAAATACAGTGAGCACAGTGCCTGCCACAAAATGAGTGCTCAGTGATGTCTACTTCTTTTCGTCACTGGGTCTACCTACTTTACACTCGATACACATGAGATGGTTAATTTTATGTGTCAACTTGACTGGCCGTGGGGAGCCCAGTTTAATTATTTCTGGGTGTGTCCTTGAGGATGTTTCTGGGTTAAATTAGCATTTGAATTGGTGGACTCAGCAAAGTAGACTCCTCTCCCAATGTGGGTGGGCATCATCCAGTCCCTCGAAGGCATGGATGGAACACAAAGAGGAAGGAGGAATTTCTCCTTTTTTTCTTTGCCCACTTCTTTTTTTTTTTTTTTTTTTTTTTTTTTTTTGCGGCATGCGGGCCTCTCACTGCTGTGGCCTCACCCGTTGCGGAGCACAGGCTCCGGACGCAAAGGCTCAGCAGCCATGGCTCACAGGCCTAGCTGCTCCGCGGCATGTGGGTTCTTCCCGGACCAGGGCATGAACCCATGTCCCCTGCATCGGCAGGCGGACTCTCAACCACTGTGCCACCAGGGAAGCCCTGCCCACTTCTTGAGCTGGGACATCTCATCTCATCTTCCGACCTGAGACCAGCATTTACACCATTGGCTACCCTGGTTCTTGGGCCTTTATACTTGGACTGGTTTTCCTGGGCTTCCAGCTTGCAGACAGCAGACTGTAGGACTTCTCAGCCTCTAAAATTGCGTGAGCCAATTCCTCATGATAAATCTCTAGCTAGAAGATAGACGACAGATAGATAGATAGATAGATAGATAGATAGATAGATAGATAGGTAGGTGATTGATAGATCTAGACATAAATATAGATACAGATATAGCTATGCATAGAGATCCACAGGCATTCTATTGGTTCTGTTTCTCTGGAGAGAATTAGTCAGAGTTTCTCTGACTAATACAACACATTATCTCATTAAGTTCTCACACCTACCCTATGAAGTAGGTATTATGTCTACCTCCATTCTACAGGTGGGAAAATGAAAGTTAACGAAAGTAAAGCGCTTGCTTACGCTACACAGGTAGTAAGCGACAGACCTGGCATTTGAACCCAGAAAGTCAGAAACCAAAGTTCAGGATGCTGTGTACGGCCTCCTGTGATCTGTCTGCTTTAGGAACCAGCAGTCCTGGAAAAGATGGGCACGCAGAATATGTTCTGTGTATGTGATAAGAGCTACAAGAAGGCTCTGCAGAAGGGTCTGCCAGAGAACATGAGAAGAGAACAGGCGCCTTTCTGAATGAGGTGAGAGGGGCTTCCCAGAAGGAGTGTCACTATAGCTGAATCTTGAGGACTGTTTAGTTCTTGACAGCTGTGAGTGTCAGGGAGCAGGATGATGCCAGAAAAATACAGGAAATATCAAGAAGACATGTTCATGCATCCTTGGTAGCGGGCTCAGTCACCATCTATCAAAACATAAGTGATCCATGCCTCTTCTGTCTGTAACTTCACTGGTTGCAAAAGGGTGAACGAAAAATGCACAAAATGCTTATCTGAAATATTGTCTTAAATTAGGAAAAAATAGAAATTATATAAATGTACAGCAACAATAATATCATGAAAGTGATATAACAAACTAATACCATCAGTCATTGAAAGGGAAGATAGATACACGTCTACAGACAATCATTAAGTGACAAAGACAGGTAAAGGTAACCTTGTGTATGTAAAATTGGACACAGGTATGCTGTTGGTATAGAGAATAACGTGGAAAGATTTCACCAAAATATCAAAAGTGGTCATCTCCAGGTAGTGAAATTTGGGAGGAGTTTTAGTTTCTCCTTTTACTTTTCTAAATAGCTTGCATTTTTTTCAATAGACATGTGTCCCAAAAATTCAGGTATTTAAAAAAAAGAAACGAAGAAGCTTGGAAGACCAGACAACTTAAGTAGTAAGCAAAAGAATTATAGAATAGGTCTGTTGGCATGAGGCAAGAAAGTGGAAAGAGCAAAGACTGGAAAAAAAAAAGCGCCCTGATGTGCCCCATTTCTTTCTTTTTATACATATAACTGATGGCTTGGGTGACAGTGTGGTTTAAGGAAATGGTGTGGTTCAAAGCTGTGAAAGATCATCTGTTTGGGAGATTTCAGAGCTGTGCTCCCACAGACTTAATTCTTCAAGGCAGTGCTACGCTCTTGTGGGCCCAGTCACACTGATGAATCACAGTGGGCTGTAGGGGTGCAGGTGTATCCATCCTTCAGGCTTCGGGTTGAACGTGCAAGGCTTGTGAGAGTAGAAACCCCTGGACCAGGAGCCACTGGCAATGGACGGCCTCATCGTTTACCCTAATATGCCATTAAAATACTTTCTTCATTGTAAGCTGGGAGGTGAAAAATAATTGGGAGCCCTGCCTAAAGAGATTATTCTATGTGGTCCATTGTTCTTTGAAAAGAGTAACTGGCACTCGGGGAAGTTTAAAGATTTTCCAAAGTCATATAGCTCATTGGATAAGTAAATCAATCATTTATTAAAGTAGATGTAAAATGGATGGACCAAGAGATTATCATACTAAGTGAAGTAAGTCAGACAGAGAAAGACAACTATCATATGATATCACTTATATGTGGAATCTAAAAAAAATGATACAACTGAACTTATTTACAAAACAGAAACAGACTCACAGACTTAGAAAACAAACTTATGGTTACCAAAGGGGAAACAGGGGTGGAGAGGATAAATTAGGAGTGTGGGATTAACAGATACACACTACTATATGTGAAATAAACAACAAGAAAGTACTGTATAGCACAGGAAACTATATTCAGTATCTTGTAACAACCTATAATGGAAAAGAATCTGAAAAAGATTATATATACATATATACATATATATATCTCAATTACTTTGCTGTACACCTGAAACTTAACACAATATTGTAAATCAACTACACTTCAGTAAAAAAAAAAATAAATTAGAAATAAGGATATGGGAAAAAAAAAAAAGAACCCAAACATTGAAATACAATCAGAATAGAAGAGCACACAGCAAAGAAACTGAATTCTAGAAATGATCTATTCTGACAAAGTAAGTTGCCTCACTGCTTTTCAAGGAAACTGCCTCTCTGTATCTGACACAGATTACTGGCGATAGAATTATCAACACCTATAAAAAGAATAGTTAGAAATTCAAGCTCTTAGCCTAGTGCATCCGACAGTGTAGTTTTTACCTACGTGGTCGTCTAGGTCTGTTTTTTTTGTTTTCATTTTTTAACCATCTCTCTATAAAGAATCTTAATCTTCGTGGTGTTGTCTTCTATTGGAAGGTTCAATTCCAACTATTGATTAGTTATGATATTTATATCCACTTTTGTCTTCAGGACAGCACTGGGGTGTTGCACTCATGATGAACTTACTTGGGGCACAGCTGCCAGTCAGTGACATGGATTAGACCACTCAAAGTGGAAGCAATTTGGGAGATAAAGTGCTCACTTTGAGTGGCTGCTAGTGTGTTTTGTGAGGCTCAAGTTCATTTTCCACTTTATGACTTTTCCATCTTCCACATTGTAGGCCTCTCCAAGTCTCTATTAAAGTTCAGCTACACATTGGCCTTCTGTCTCTCTCCTCATCCCACAACTGATGTGTCTTCTCATTCCTACATCCCAGGTTGCTGGGCTTCATGTTTGCCCACTGCGTTCCTTTTTTTTTTTTTTTTTGCGGTACACGGGCCTCACTGTTGTGGCCTCTCCCGTTGCGGAGCACAGGCTCCGGATGCGCAGGCTCAGTGGCCATGGCTCACGGGCCCAGGCACCCCACGGCATGTGGGATCCTCCCGGACTGGGGCACGAACCCGTGTCCCCTGCGTCGTCAGGCAGACTCTCAAGCACTGCACCACCAGGGAAGCCCCATTGTGTTCCTTTGACTAGAATGATGAAGCAACAGGGAAATGGCTGCTGTGGGAAGCTGACTAATGCTCCTCCCCAAACGTCCACATCCTAATCCCTGGAACCTGTGAATGTTACTTTATACAACAAAAGGGGCATGAGATTAAATTAAGGCTCTTGATATGGAGAGATTATTCTGGATTACCTGGATGGGCCCTAAATGTAATTGCAACTGTCCTCGTAAGAGGAAGCAGGAGATGGAAGCAAGAGACTGGAGTGATACAAAGAAAGGCTCATGGCCAAGAGATACAGGTGGCCTCCTGAAGGTGGAAAAGGCAAGGAGCCTCCCCCAGAGCTTCCAGAAGGAGGAACACGCATGCCAACACCTTGACTTTATCCTAGTGAACTCGATTTCAGACTTCTGGCCTCCATAACTATAAGAGAAAACATTTGTGTTGTTTTAAGCCTCTCAATTTATGGCATTTGTTTGCAGCAGCGATGATGGGAAACCATTCCAGCTCCTTTGTATATAGAACTGTGCTCCCCATACTACCTGGATGCCCTTCCAGACTGCGAGAAAAATGCACTTGTGGTTAATTTCCACCTACTAATGGTAGCTCATCTTTATTTTTCTCTATTTTACGAATGAGAACATGGAGACTTAGAAAGCAATGCCATTTTCTCAAGGATGCATCATTAGTGAGTGATAGGGTATCAGGGGGAATCCTTTTTCGCCGCTTCCAGAGCTGATGGTCTTTCTCTTACACTAAGCCCTTTCCTGAATTCTGAGCTTCCCGCTTTGTGATGAAAGAAAAGCAGGGAGTCCCTGGACACTTTTCTAGTATGTATGTGACTGCATAAAGTGTCAATAGGACCGTGACTGTAATAATGAGGAGCTGTTGACTTAGGAATGCTGGGAGATGAGGCTGCTTGGAACATTTTGGAGCTCTACTCCCTAATGATGGAAGTAGAATCAGAGAGACAGAAATGCCATCTGAAAACATTATTTTACTATGTGACCTCTAAGGTCCCTGAGAACTGGATGCATAGAAGAATATTTCAAGAGGTTTGGGTCACTGCCACATTTTTGATAATATTTATGGGTGCCCTTTCCTGTTATTTAAATGCACTAGTTTATCTCTTTCTATGCTTTTTATCTCCACTTTAGGTAGAGCTATCCTTTTTAATCTCCCTCCTTCATGACTAGCCCCAAAGTGAAGCTGCTATGAATCTACTATTGGTATTGATGATGCTAAGGTCTAATATTTATTAAATGCTTACTGTGTGCTAGACTTGCTGTTAAGTAATCTTGCACAAACACTTTATTTTAAGCTTCACAACAACCCTATGATTTAAGTACTTGTTTTACTGATTAAGATTCTGAAACTCAAGAGAAGTTAGGTAACTTACCCGAGGTAACAATACTAGTAAGTAGTAGAACCAAGAGTTAATCAAAGTCATCTCATTGTTAAGCTCATGGACTTTCTTTGTGCTTTCTTCGAGAGCTACACTTCAACTCAACCACTTCTAGGAAATATTTAACTTCTAGCCATTCTGTTTCGGCTTAAAAGTCATATGAATTCTCTGGAGGTCTATAAACTCCCACTGCAGCCCTCTAATCTTGCCCACCCTTTTGGGCAGAGCCAGGTACTTCCAAATTATCCCGACATCTTCCTTCTTTCTTCTTATTGATGTACAGTTGATTTACAATATTTTGTTAGTTTCAGGTATACAGAAAAGTGATTCGATTATACATATACATGCATATATCTATATTCTTTTTTTCCTATTCTTTTCCACTATAGTTTATTATAAGATATCAAATATAGTTCCCTATGCTATAGAGTAAATCCTTGTTGTTTATCTATTTTATATGTGGTAGTGTGCATCTGTTAATCCCATACTTCCAATTTATCTCTCCCTCCATTCTTCCCCTTTGGTAACCGTAAGTTTGTTTCCTATGTTTGTGAGTCTGTTTCTCTTTTATAAATAAGTTCATTTGTACTATTTTTTGGATTCCACATATAAGTGATATCATATGGTATTTGTCTTTCTCTGTCTGCCTTATTTCACTTAGTACGATAATCTCTACGTCCATCCGTGTGGCTTCCTGGCCCCAAGTCCATTGGCACTCCCATTTCTTCTGAACAGCTGGCCTAGTGCAGCCTTTCTGAAGAATAAAGAGTAGATCACTTCAACCCCACTAGTGTGTGAAGTTTGCCTGAGGAACTATAAAGTCAGACTTGACAGTCACATGGTGGTGTGGAGGTTTCATGTGGATAGAATAGTGACTTGTGATAATTACAACTTTGCTTTATTTTTTAATAATCTCTCAAAACCTATCACCAATAATCTAATCTTTGACAGTGTACTTCCTTCTGTCTCCCTCACCCCCACCCCGCCTCAAAGGTTAGAACTCACTGGATTAAACAGAACATGGTAAAAACAGTGACTTGATGATTGATAGTTAGAAACTGCACCCTATTCCTCTTAGAAAATTGGCCCAGTCTCAGGGGTAACCAGAAGTGTGACATGGAAAAATGCAAAAGAGGTTTTTCTGACGAAGGACAAAGTCAAGGCTCAGACTTGCTGTTCACTTGAGGGGGGTCTTAAAGACCCCATTGTCCTCTACAACACACCCTCTACAACGATGTTATTTTAATTGAGCCCCATGTTCACTATCAAGAAGAGTGAGTGAAAGATGAGAAATAAAATGTTTCCTTTCTTTTCCACCAGCTGTTACCTCAGTAATGGCACTAATAAAAGTGACATTAGAAAGAACTGGGAGAAAAATCATCATTTCTCTTAGACCCATAAGAAATGAAGATTCAAAAGGTTATTGCCGGGCTTCCCTGGCGGCGCAGTGGTTCAGAGTACGCCTGCCGATGCAGGGGACACGGGTTCGTGCCCCGGTCCGGGAGGATCCCACATGACGCGGAGCGGCTGGGCCCGTGAGCCGTGGCCGCTGAGCCTGTGCGTCCGGAGCCTGTGCTCCGCAATGGGAGAGGCCACGGCAGTGAGAGGCCCGCGTACCGCAAAAAAAAAAAAAGGTTATTGCAGGTAATAGATTTACATCTTAACACGTGAAATGATTGTGGGCTTAGATTGCATGCATTCGGCTTAGTGATGTGTTTCCCATAGGAGTCCCATGCTAGGTGAATTGAAGTGGAACCTCTGGGTCAGGGAGGGAAACTGGTGCCTTTGTTCCAACCCTGGGCCCTGGAGCAGGGTCTCACTGTAAACAATTCCTCCTCAAATCTGTTCTGAAAAGCCCAGGTAAGATCCGTTTCTGTGCTTGCAGAATCTCAGAGGACAGGGAAGAAAGACGGCGTGAGATGAAGACAAGGTGAACACGCTGTCCAAAAGCTATTTCAGGAACCTGAGCACAGCCACTGCCTGAATGCTTCTGTTCACACCCAGGCTCCAGCTGATGCATTATGCTTCCTCTAAAACCTGAGTTTACCAAGCCCTGAGTTTAAACAAGCAAACTATGGTCATTCTTACCCCAGGAATGAAGGGATTTAAAATGGCTGCCACCACTTAGCCAAAAACATACATTTCAATGCTCAATTTATATATGAAATTGTTATTGCCTCTCTAAAGCTTTTTGGTTATAATTACCTTTACTCTGAATTTTAAGAGAGGAGAAAAAGAAGGAAAATAGGAAATCTCTCTAATGCTTTTTTTTCTTGCTTTTTAATTTAAAACGAAGGAGTAATTATTAACCATAAAATTTCACTTTGCTATTTTCCTCTTAGATTAAATGATAAGAATCCCTTTATGGCCTCTACCTACCGTTGTGGAGTAACAGAAAAGGCCCTAGGCAGAGAGTTGTGGTCTCTAGAATAGATTTTCTATTCTGTCTCAAATATTCAAAACCTCAGTGTTACTCTTTCCTTCTTTTCCTTTAATACTTTTCATCCATTCTTTCAGCAAATCTAACCATGTCTCACCATTTCTACCATTATTCTACCAATGTCCATTTTACCATCATCTTTACACACGCTCTTTTAAAAATAAAAGTCACACCAGATCTCTCCTGTTTCAAACTGTCTGATGGCTTCCCAACCCACTTAGAACACTTTTCAAAGCTCTTACCATGTTCTACAAGACATGGTCCTGGATAACTGTCCCTGCATTGCCTAGCACTCTTTCCCTTGTTCACTGGGCTCCAGCCATACTGGCCCCTTGCTCACCCATGGCCATGTCTCAGCCAGGAAGTTCCCCATATTGGTGACTCCACCTGGTTTGTCCTTTCCTGGGCTCTTCGGAAGGCTTGCCTTGGGCGATAGCCTCCTCAGAGAGACCTCTCTCACCACCCTGCCTAAAGAGGCCACCCTTGACACCCTTCATCCCCTATCATGCTTTACTTTCAGTGATTCATCTCTACCTGCCACTGTGTTTTGTTTTAGTTGTTACTGTCAGTCTCCCCCATTAGGATGAGAGCTCCAGGAGAGGAGGGATGTGGTTTTCATTGTTTTGATTGTTCTTGTTTACCGTACTTTCTCAGTGCCTGAACAGTCTGGCAGAGAGAAGGCACTGGATGGATAAATTAATGAGGTTAATGGATAAATTAATGAGGTGGGTCATCTCACCTCACTTGGTCTTAGTTGTTTCATCTTTAGTCTTAGATTTTAAGACTTCTAAGATGCCTTTTTTTCTTTTTTTTCTGCGGTGTGCGGCCCTCTCACTGTTGTGGCCTCTCCCATTGTGGAGTACAGGCTCCGGACGCGCAGGCCCAGCGGCCACGGCTCACGGGCCCAGCCGCTCCGTGGCATGTGGGATCCTCCCGGACTGGGGCACGAACCCGTGTACCCCGCATCACCAGGTGGACCCCCAACCACTGTGCCACCAGGGAAGCCCCTAAGATGCCTTTTTGATTCAATGTTCTGGAGCTCTCTAGCCTTCATATTGTTCACTACTCTATCTGTGATGCGCAGACAGTTTAAAAAACGTAGCAGATACAGATAACTAAAAAGAAAAAATAACCTGTAAAATTTTATTTCCAAGAGATAGACATGATTAATGTTTTTGTGCACAACTGTTGTGGGGGGTGTGTGTGTGTATGTACTGGGATCTGATGTTGCCCAGAGATGACGTATGGGCAGAAGAGCTAGAATGCCTGCTTTTGGGTCCCAGCTTTGGCACTTATTATATGTAACTGTGGGTGAGCTATTTACCTCATCTCTGCCTCGGTTTCCTTATCTGGAAAATGGGAGCTAAAAACCACTGAGTTATTTTGAGAAGTAAATTAATACATGTAAAGCACTTAGACCACTGAGTACCATATAGTGAGGACTAAAAATATTAGTGACTGTGTTTGTTCACATTTAATTATACATGCTGTCATATTCTCTGGCCACCTTAAACCTTAACTGCTCTTGTTTATCATTTTGTCTTTTCTTGTGAACACTCCCTGCCCCCCGACCCCCGCAAGCTTTGCTGGTATAATCTGCTTGGAGACTTGCTCCATCTGGCTCATAGTCATGAGTTCAATGTCATGAAACATTCATTGGATTAACCAATCAATTAGGAATATTGATCAAAGGCCTACTTGGGCTATGTACTCTTGGAAGCATCCAGAGAAGTATAAATATTGATTGTTTCCCTCTGGGTACTTACATACTAGCTGGGGACCTGTAACACACACACATACACACACACACACATAAAGATAACAATACTGGTGAGTGAATCAAGTGACAGTACCTTGGCACCATTAGCAGATATTGAAGGAACTCTGAGGAGGAAAAGGAACTTGTGATCAAGCTCCTTGAGGAGGCTTCCAGGACTCTGCATGATCTATAACCTCTTACTTCTCCCATCTCATCGCTCTCTGTTCTCCTCTCCTATAACCTCCTTGCATGCTATAACCCAGTCATGCTAAACTTCTTTTCATCTCTCAAGTATTTCATGCCTCTATTTTGTCTCTAAGGCTTTGTACGTTCTCTTTCTTGTGCACAGAACACTGTTTCCCCCATTTTCTCTACATCCAGCTAACTCCAATTCAATTTCAGAAATCAGTACAGACAACACTTTCTCTAGAAAGCCTCCCCTGGTGTCTGGGTGTGAGATCCTTTCTGTCTACACCTGAGTATCATTTCACACTGTAACTACCTGTTCACTTGCTGTACTTTCTCACTAAAATCCCATGTGGGAAGCTCATTATCCTCCAGTCCCCTGCTGCATCCCCAACTCATGGCACAATGTGCGTGTTAAACACAAATCTATTGAATAAATGACTCTACATCAGCTACTGTTTTGGAAGTGCTATTTATCCTAGGTTAGGAACATTTGTTAAGGGATATAATCAAAAATAATTCTTCCAGAGAAGTGGGGGCAGCTCTTTCTAATAGCCAGCAAAGCACTGATTAGAAGACAGTCTCAGTGCTCAGGACTGACATAGGGGTCTTCGTTCTCTTACTTGTTGTCTAAATTAATTTCTTTGCCTGTGCCTCTCACAGCTAGTTACATAATATCCCACCATTCTAGGAGTGTCCACTTTCCTACAGAACAGGGTGTGGACTAGTCAGGTCCATCTAGGATGCCATCTTGTCATGCCTCTGTGGATAGCATCCTGTTCCCATTGTGGCAGAGCTCTTCCTTTCCTTTCTTCATCCCAGACATATTTTCCATGAAGGAGAAGACACGTTGAGAGGTGGTATGGGCCAACTCTACCATGTTTCACCTGCCTTTTCCCTACAGGCTGTAATATCCAGTTCTGGGCTCTGCTGTATTCTTCCTTAGGGTGCCTTCTGACAGAGTCAGGAGTAACCTGTCTCTGACGCTTCTAGAGTCTTCATCATATACCTTCTCACTCCACCACATTCTCTGCATCACACTTCTCTGGGCCTGGATAACTGTCTGAGGACTATGCTGGATTTGCACATCACTATTTGGCTTTAACCTCTAGTTATGGATCAATCCCAAAGGCTGTCAGTTCTGCACCATTTTGCCCCACATTATAACTAACTTTCTTAAAAATTCCCCACCCTGGATTTCCAGAGTGCTGTGCCTTGCTATATTGATTTCCAACACTTTCCTTGATATATATGTATATATATAATATATATATTATATATATATTATATATATAATATATATATTTTATATATAGTGGGATCATAACTAGAGAATAGAGAACAGAAAGTATCTTTTATTTCCTCTGTATTACCCAAATCATGGAGGACAATGTCAGACACATAGAGGTCGCCCAGCTTCTATGTGTATGTATACAAGTGTGTGTGTTAAAGTCCCTGGGTAGGGAATGCAGAAAGATAACAAAGATAAAGTTTCAAGAGCCTGCTCAGTTGAATGTTCTTTGATGTCCAAAGAATTGATGATACCTGGGTAACTTTGTTAACTGATAATACTTCTCCTCTTTCTGAAAATGCTGAAAGGCGCAAAAGATGCTTTCTCCTTTCCAGTTTTTGCAGCCAGGTCTCGAGTTTTTCTGGCAGGTACATCTTTGACAAGTAGGTACTCACTCTTTAGGGCCACTGCTTCCTCCTCACTTGCCAGTTGCTGACAACTCTCGTGTGGACAGATGTGAGAGCCGTGCTTGCCGCTGAGCCACATGGACACCTCACAGAGGCCTCCAGCCCTGCAGCTGGAAAATGATTGCCAGGCTGAGATTGACTCCAGAGAGAAAGATGGTTCTGTTTCATTTGAAGGCTTTTTAAGTGGTGCTCAGGGAACAAGAGACTGCTAATGGTATAAGTGAATTTGTTAATTTTTAATTTTCTGAAGCTGTGGCTCCTTATTAAGAACTCCCGTATGTAAAGCCTGCTGGTTTTGTTTGCAGATAGCAAAACATCCTTGGACCGATGATCTTTGCACATTAAGTCTCCTGCTGCTGGGACTTTATCGCACATCCGTGATATCCAACCTCAACTGCAGGAAGTCTCTCAAATCATCCACGACACTTATTCTTGAGGCCTTAGCTCTGCTGCTTCAACACTGACCTCTGCAAAAGAATGCACCACTGACTTCCTAGTTCCTCAAGGATATATTTAGTAAGTTAGGCATTATAAGTTAGGCATCATGGTAGATAGAAGGGACCCAGAAGAATAGGACACAGTCCCAAGATAGACTTCAAATAATCTGCATATTTTTTGCTTCACTTCTGCTAAAAATATATCCTGCCAGCCTCCCCTTCAATTAAAAGAAAGAATTTATCTTCCTTTTTTTGGGCAGTTTTTAAAATTACATATACAAATCATGACAGAGTCCTCAATACAAATGTGTCAGACTCTGTCCTAGGCCTCTAGGATACCACAAGGATTAAGAGAGGCAAAGTCCCAGTTTTTTTAGAGATTAAATTTCAATTGAAAAGAGATATATTTTATTTTAAAAATATAGCTGAATAAGGTGATTCTGGATAATAATAAGTATTATAAAGAATATAAGTTCTATCATAAGAGAGAGTGAGAGAGAGAGAGAGAGAGAGAGTGTGTGTGTCTGTGTGTGTGTGTGTGTATATATAGTGTTCCTTCATATATGGTTATCAGGAAAAATACTATCTGAAGAGTTGACACTTGAACTAAGACGTTAAAGACCCAGCCACCCAACCATCCTGGAACTGAGTAGAGAGTTAAAACAGTGAGTGCAAAGGTCTTAAGCTTAGCATGTTCTGGTGAACAAAATTAAAGTCCTAAGCATGAGTCAAGACCTAGGAATACGGTAGGAAAAGAGATGGGAGAGGAAGAGGGATGGAAAAGGAGGGAAAGGGTCTGGAGACCTTGGAAGTCTGTAGTAAGGAATTTGGATTTGACTGCAAAGCCATGAGAAGGCAATGGAGGGTTTTGTCAAGATAACAAAATTATTGAATTTTAATTTCAAATATTCTTTTTTATCCACTGGAGATATTTCTTTCTCTTTTATTATTATGAAATACTTCAAACTATAGGGAAGTACAGAGAATAACATTACACCTATGTTTCCACCATACAGATTGCTTCAGAACCTTTTGTCAAAGATTTAATAAAATACGGCAAAACATTAAGGAAACAAAAGTATTTCAGATAGAGTTGAAGCCTCCCGCGCATCTCTCCCAATGCCATTTCCCTCCTTTGCTCCTCACAGAGCCAACACTATCTTCAATTTTGTATTTATTTTTCCCAAGAAATATTTTTACCACATTTATATGCATCCATTAACAATATGTACTATAGTTTTACTGTTTAAAATCTCTATAGAAATTATGTCAACTGTATGCTATCCATCTGCAACTTGCTTAGATATTATTCTTAATTTATGAAGATGAATGGGTTGTTATCAGGCAAAATGGGGAAAGAGAACCAATTTCCATGAGATCATGGAAATAGTCTATGAAACAAATAATTGTGGTATGATCTGGTATATTAGAAATAAAGGTAGAGAGGTTCAAGATGTGTGCTGGGTGTAGAACTGATGAGAATTGCTAATGCATTCCATGGGGGAAATGAAAGATAGAAGGAAAGAATAGTTCCCAGGATTCTATCTTGTATCCCTCTATATTGATGTATTTTACTGAGATGTGAAAGACTGAAGGACAAACACATTTGAGAGTGATGAAATATATGTTTTGCTATGCAGGCTATAATTCTGAGATGCGTACTAAATATCTAACAGGAGGTGTCAAGTAATCAGTAAGCTGGTGTTTGGAGCTCAGTGAAGGGGTCAGAAATAGAAATTATAAATTTGAGCTTCATTGTTATACAAATGGTACTTGGCTGAATGAGATCAGCCAAAGAGGAACAGGGAGTGTATTGACAAAGAAGTGATATAGGGCAAACATATTTAGAGATTGAACAGAGGAGGATGACCCAGCCCAAAAGACAGAGTTGGAATGGCCTGAGGGAAGAGCCTAGTGTGACGTCATTAAATTCAATAGAAGAAAATATAGACAGTCCCCGACCTTTGATCTTGTTGTTTTCTCAAACCCCCAACAAGTCTCTCCTTTCATTCTGTACCAAGGGTTCTTACACTCAGCACCATGGACCTGTGGGCCACATAATTCTTTGTTGTGTAGGGTTCTCCTATGCTCTGTAAGATGACTGGCAGCATCCTTGGCCGCCTCCCATTGTGACAACCAAATATGCCACCAGATATTGCCAAATGTCCCCTGGGAGCAAAAATGCCTCTTGTTGGAAACTACTGTTCCATACTTATTACTTTTATTACCTCCACCCACTTATTCTTAAATTCTATAATTTGGTTTCCATATCATTAGTCAATAAAATTCTCTTTCTGTGAAGTTGCTTCCAAGCAAATGCAATGACTGTTTAGCTCATCCTTATCATTTTTGTTTCCTATCCAGTTTTGAAAATCTCTCTTGAAACTACCTTACACTGGCTTCCATGATATCCTATCTTCTGTTTTTCATCCTACTTCTAAAATTACTCTCATTTTCAAATCTCTTCTTCTGCACTTTATATCTAAAGCTCTATAAACCTGACCTTAAACACATCTATTTCTATTATCTCCTCACTTAATCCCCACAGCTTCCATTATGACGTCTCTGTAAATGGGAGTCAAATGTTTATAGAACGTCAGCCTCTCTTCCAGGCCAAGGATTGTATTTCTTCCTGTCATGCTTTTATTTATGTTTATATATTTCTCTGGAACTTGAAAGTTCAAACTCAGAAGCTGATCATTTCTCTCAGCCGTACAGTATATTCCAACACAATTATTTATATTAATACCACTATGTTCCTAATATTTTAGTGTTGAAATGCTAGTGTAGTCTTTGATCCTACCTCTGTAATGATCTCAGCCACTATCTCATACTGGCCTAATTACTTCATCTACACAGTCATTGCCCAAATGTAGTCATTCAGTAGTTTGCCTGGAATATTGCTCTGGCTGATTCTTTGATCTCCTGGCCTACAATTTATTTCTCTTCTTTGAGGACTTCTAATTAGTCCTTGACACTGCTTTTCTACTTGTTTTCCTAAAGAAAGTACGTGAACATGATGCTATGACATGCCCCCCTCCATCAATTACATCTCAGGTTATGCACACAAGTGTTTTCTAAACTCCCTTAGACTATTATCAGGTCCTCCCCTATCTGGTCCTAAACTGTCTTCCCAAATTGATTTCCCTTTGTACTAATCAAATGTAACAGAGACATGTCCCACCCAGGTAACTCACATTTTCTTACCTTTTAGTATTGCTTATGATTCTCACTCTGCCTAGATCCGTGGCCCCGCTCTCTTCCCATGGAACAAACGTTATCAGCTTCGACAGATTCTCCTGATCTTTCCAGAATCCTTAACCTGCTATCTCCCCTTATTCAGTTATTAGAAAGAAAACATTGTTTACAGAGTTCTTACAGGATGCCATGCACTATGCTAGTTTTAAATATATATGCTATATAATATAGATATTGTATATTATTCTTATATAGTATATGAATATATATATGATTTTAATAGATATTTCCAATTTATAGGTAAGGAAATGTAGCACAATGCAATTAAGTAATTTATTTCACTTTGTATAAAATTTAGATTGAGGATCTGGGTGGGCTTCCTAGATCTGTGTGGATCTAAAACCAGTGTTTCATCCACTACAAACATGACTTCAAAGGTAACACTACTTTCCTCTAACTGTTCATTACTTTTTATCTAAACTTCTATTTTTTTAGCATTTTTACCTTTCAATATCGTGCAACAGTTATGTAGGTAGACATTTCATTTTTCACTGAGCTCCCAAAAGGTCTTTACTTGAATCTTACGTATATTCTCCAAAGCCCCTAACCCAGTACTTCACACATTCAGCTGAGGTTTGCAGAAAATTTCTCTGACAGAAAGGTGCAGTTTTGTCGTTGCGCATATCAGCACTGAACTGAGATCTAGAAAATAGTTCCGACTGCAGATCCAGCTCTAGTGATTGATGCTTCCAGTCATCACAACTTGAGCATTAGACCTCCACCATCAATATGAGGCATCAGTATGCCTAGTGTTCTATTAAAAGGATTTAGACAGGGTCCCTGCCTCTAAAACTACCATCCCTAAATTTTTACCAAAATAAATTTATTTATTGGAGGGAAAATCATTCATATTTGGTTGGAAAAGCACATTCATTTGTAATCACTAATATCATAGCCGGGATTTGTTTCTTCTATTTTATAGCAGATCCTGGGTAATATTATAGCATGAGTGTTGAGGAGAGTCCAATTTCTAAACCCTTCTCTAGTGTTTACTAGTTATGTTGATGTGGTCTAGACTTCTAAACATCTTGAGCCTCAGTTTCCTCTTCTATAAAGTGAGGGGTTTGCTAACACCTACTAGGGTTGTAAGGGTTTTGATTGGATAACACATATAAAATATTTATCTGAGTACCCAACACACACTGGAAACCCAGTAAATGATAAATAACAATAATATTAATATGTGAGGGAATATGTGTATAACAGGTATTTGTGGGACTGTATATGTGTGTATGTATATATACTTATTTGTGGCAAAACAATGCCTTTGTAACTCACAGTCATACAACAGTTCCTTAACCTCCACCTCACACCAAGATGAGCACTTGTCATCAAATAAAATGCAAAATAATGACATCAGAAAGTGAGCCTCGTACCTGTGGAGTAGCCTAACTCTCACACATCTGGTTTTTCTTTTCTCTCTATTTAGTACCCATTGATGTTGTGAATAACAAGTTCATGGACAGCAGTTTGGTTCTAGCCGTTTGAAGGATCTCAACACTCGTGGCAATTATGTATGGATATTTGATCTGACACCAAGTAGAAGGCCACTATTTGTGGCTGCTTTCAGCTTTTCAGAGGGGCCTTGTGTTTGCTTCTTGTGGCAGATGGTAAAAACTCTCTACCTGTTAGGAGAGTTTTTATCTCTCAAACTGGGCCATTAGGGGGTATAAATTAAATACTGATCACAGGTAACCTAAGGTCTGGGACTGGTAGCTTGCTTGTGAACTGATCATGGCATGTAGATTATAAATTGAGGAAGAGGGCCAAGGTGAGTTGTAACTCTAGATTTTAGGATAAGGTACCAGGAGGCAAAGGCCACAGAGATGTGGGATCATTACCAGAGCAACTAGTTGACCTAGAGTCATGTCTCACTACTTTTCTGAGCCTTGTTTTCTCATCTGTATATGGGGAATGATAATGCAAACCCCATGGTGTTGTTGAACCATGAAGAAATTAGGGTTAAAAATGTGCCATCAGGCCCGTGAGCCACGGCCGCTGGGCCTGCGCGTCCGGAGCCTGTGCTCCGCAACGGGAGAGGCCACAGCAGTGAGAGGGCCGCGTACCACAAAAAA
>NW_020837955.1:22629747-22871474 GCF_003676395.1 Aethalodelphis obliquidens
TGTGGCCTCTCCCGTTGCGGAGCACAGGCTCTGGACGCGCAGGCTCAGCGGCCATGGCTCACGGGCCCAGCCGCTCTGCGGCACGTGGGATCTTCCCGGACCGGGGCACGAACCCGTGTCCCCTGCATCGGCGGGCGGACTCTCAACCACTGCGCCACCAGGGAAGCCCCATTTGGTATTTTTATTTGCAGGTGGGACTAATAGCTTCCAAGGATATAATAGGTTGGACAGGAGAGTCCTGGTCCTCACCTTCATTGGGTGATTTGTCCTTTGGGAAACATCTGTTCCTATATTAGGAGAAAGAACATACATCAGAGACCAGAAAGTAGATGCCTATAGTTGTGGTAAGTTTTAGAAAGGCATAGCAATGAACTAAAAAGAAAACATCCTTAAATTCTCATTAAGTTTCTTTCAGAATGGAGCTGTATTTTCTAAAGTACAGCTTCTTTTTCTCCCCCCTATTATTTTTGAAGCCTTGTCCATTGGATAAAATATTAATCAGTTCAAGGTAACATATGACCATGATAAAAAGACAAAGGTTTTAATCATTCATTTGGCAGGTATTTATTTTGTGCCTACGGTAGTCTGGGCTCTGTGGTCCTCACAGTCTGAAGGAAAGGGTGAAGGTGATGGGAAGACAAAGAGGTATGCAGGGAAGTGCAATGATACATAGCGGGCAATTAACTCAGACGTGGGGTTCAAAAACTGCTCAAAGGAAGTAATGTCTCTACTGAGACCTGAAAGGTGAGAACAAATGAAGATTGGAAAGGAAACCAATTCAACTTGGGAAGAGCAATCTGTGCTAAGACAGTGCATTTGTGCAACTCTCTTCTTGAGTGAAGCATATATTTTAGATGAAAATGATTACTGAAGAAGCTAGGAAGGCGAGATGGGGACAGATCGTGCAGAATCATGCAAATCATGTTAAATTTGAGCTTTACCTTAAGAGCAAGGGGTAGGGTAGCGTCAAACTATTGTACCAGGTGTGTGACTAGTTCTGGTAAAGCTGAGGCTTAGAAGAGCTGAGATGTCCAGGCAGGTATCCAGGAGAGACGGTGGTAGCCAGACCTAATGTACTGCTATTTAGTAAGTACACTGTGAATACATATTGCGCCACTGATTTTGTCCTGGATCTTATAGGAGAAATAAATACGTGACAGGACCTGCCCACAAGGGAAATCTGTTTGCTACTTTGAGTGTTATAGTTTCCCCAAACAGCTTAATGACAGAAGGGAGGACATTTATGTCCTAGGATTTTCTTGGAGCTCAAAGCAAAAATCATACTGGACAAAGTTAAACTGGCATGGAAGATTTTTAAATACTATAGGATAGGGAGAGACCAGACTGCAGTCTGAACTCAACGTTGCTGAAACAGGCAGCTGGAGAGCTTTTAAGAGCTGGAGTGGGGAAACTTTAAGGCCATCTGTGTTTGCTAATTGGCCTTGCCCAAAGGAAAAGTAAACTTTCTCCTATCTTCATGACAGCAGGTAGTTTTACAACAAAACCCCTGGCAGTTAGACCCCTACCCTCCCAGAGACTTGGAGATAGGGATGCTGTTTTCCTCGGTGATTATATTTCAGATAGAAAGCTCCCAGGTCCTTGAGAAAGACATTCCTGGGTTATAAAACTGGCAAGAGAACTGGAAGAAGATTTACATCTCAGAGGAGCAGATAAAGAATTTGTAATTACAAGTTTTCTAAAGTAAGTGCTCTAAAAAAAAGGGAGGTCCGAGGCCTAGAGGCAGGAGAAACCTGTCTAAAGTTCATTCAAGCTGAGGGAAATGTTGAGGCTGACTTGGTCAGAAGCACCCTGCCATCACACAATATATTGTCCAGAAATACAGTTTTATTTTGAAATCCTATAATGTGTGTTGTATTTCACAATGTATGTGTTTATCAAATGTAAAGATGTTTGTCTTTGGATTCTGCCAAGAGCAGAGCTTGAGATAAAGACTAGATTTGGGGTGGTGCCTTTCGGAAATCATTCCAAGAAGCAGCAGTGAGAATGAGGCGAGTGAGACAGGGAAGGTGGAAAATTCAGTAAAGGCATGTTATGAAGGTACACTATTGAGTTGTTGCAGTTGGCTGTAAGAGCTGAACTTGGCAAGGACCTTTGAGAGTAGTACCAAAAGAAGGAATGCAAGGAATTTAATGAAATGTACTACAAACTTTCCTCCTGCAGTTGGTTCTGAGAGTGAAATTGATATTCATTCTGTACCTCCCTCACCACCCATCCTAAGATTTTCCTCACCTTCAAAGAGAAATTTAGCTCCTAGGTTGTTTACTTGTTGTGGTGATCCGATCCTTCATCCCAAGGGATAATCTTGTGATTTTCCTTCACTTGTCAGACCGTGTTGGCTTTAATTTCCTACTTACTGTACAGACCAGACAGAAAACTCCAAAATGCATCTTAGTAAATTCCCATAGTTCCAAATAGAATCCTTCTCATCTCATGATGTAATAGCAACCCAGCTTCTCAATACCCAGGGCTGATAGCCCCAATCTTTTTTGGCCTGTTTACCTTCCTGTGTGTAGATCCCGAAGTGACCTGGCAGCATTTTTAACTTTGGGTCCAATGGAATTTTCACTGTGTCTCTCGGTGGAAATATTCTTTGCTGGATAAGAGCAATTTTAATCCAAAAAAGCTTAAAATTGTGGTGCCAGAAACCACAAATCCTGTAACTGGCTTCTGGGCATGATGGAAGAAGGGCCAAACATATATCCATCTCTAGCTTTCCAGTCTGATGTACTCTAGCTATTGACTCTGCTGTTACTATAGTGCATATACAGAATTTTTGAGAACAACTTCCTCCCATAGCATTGTCATCCACAAGCTGCTGCCTTAACTGAGCCTTTAATAATTTATTAAAATTCTATCAGGACATCTGCTTTGAGATGATAAAGTACATGGTAGGAAGAATTAATACTCTGGTCATGAGTCCATTGTTATATCTTACTTGCTTCAAAATGAGTCTCTTGGTCCAAAGCAAAATTTTATAGGATTCATGTCACTAAGTCAGGCTAATTTTAATAATTCTGTAAGCCCTTGGATAATGGGGCTGGCAGAATACTGTAGGATGAGATGCCAAACCCGAATCTGAAGTAGTTGGGGTTTTTTTTAATAAGGAAGAATAACTGCTGCTTCAGAGTTGAATGAGTCCAGTGGAGTCACCTTGCCACCAGGTGGCTGTCTGGTCTTATGGAGGGCTATTTCCATGCTGAGCGTTCAGTCTTTGTCACTGATGTTGGCTGCCTGGACATTTATCAGTAGCAGTGGCTAGATCAGCTTTGATGAGAGAGAGCCCACGTAGAGCCTCCGTCCCTGCCGCCATGGCTGCTCCTTTCACAGCCCCGTTGTACGAGCCTTGGAATGGCTGAGGACAGAAACAGGCTGACGTCCACTGGGTGAGCCATTCTATCTCCCAGATTCTTTAGTGCCTCATTCACAGTTGAAGTTCTCTGTTGGCCATTAAAATAAGACACAAAAATCTGCCTACTTTGTGCTACATCTTTGGACCTGTCTCTATGCCTCTTCCCTAGAGTTGCATATTTCTAGGTCCCTGACTCCGTTGGAAAGTGAAGTCTATGGATCCCTTGCTTAAATCCACCTTTTACCCCATATTAAGTTGATGACTAGTATAATGAACCAGGGAAACGTCCACCTGAATCCACGTGCCCACTGGAGACACTGTTGGAAGGACTTAGGCCAGGCTTACATTGATCACTTGTCATGATTTTAAAAATAAACTGCCCTGTAGTTGCGGAAAATGGAAATCTTTGTGAGTGTTGCCAGAAAGCCTTCTGGCTTTCGCAGCGTGCCCGAGGCTATAGTTGTCTGATGGAATCCTGCCATTCTCTTTCTTTAAGGTGCCGAAAGCAGTTAGCAAAAGCCAACCAACTCCACTGTTCTTAAAATCGCTCTTGCATCCAAACTTTCGAAGTGCTAGAGCTATTACATAAACCAGTGTTTGCCCTTACATCTGCATTATATCCCAATCTACCACAAGTTCAAATCTTAATAATTGTGATATTTCAATGCATCAGATGTTATCATGACTGCACTGTCAGCAATGGAGTTTGTACTGGCACCAGCGTGGTCCAATATCAGAATCCTATTCTAAGGTTCCATTTCCTGGGTTCATTTCTATAGTCCTAGTTTGGTTTCTCCTTGTGATAGGCATTGGGTACAAGTATTTCATATGGGTAGTTACCTTTCAAAGCAGGAATGAGGGAGTAGAGAAGAGTGAGATAATTGAGTGAGAGAAACCTGTAAGTTTTTCATTATCAAGTTTGCTTCTGTAGGAAATAGAGGCTCAATTCCAGAGGAACCTCTGAAAGGGTCCTCCCAAAATTACCTGACAAAGAATGAGAGGCTCAGGAATTTATCTGTTGGCTCTTGTGCCCCATTATTTGAGAGTTGCCCCCAAGGGTTTTAATAGTCCTGCAATTATGGGTTCTACCTTCACTTAGTATCAGCTGGATCCCAGAGCCACGAGGCAGAAACGTCCAGAGATTCACAATGGCTTCTTGAGGGGTAGCGCTACCAACCTGCACAGAGTTGTTCATAACCCTATGGCTCAAATCAGAGACAGGCCAAGAGGATGTGATGCTGGACACCAAAAACACATTACAATATTCTCTTTTAAATCACCCAAAAAGAAAGCAGACAAACAAATAAGAACAAAACCAACCAACCAACCAACCAACAAAAAAAGCTCTAGAATGACGAATCATGAATATCTCATGGATCTTGATGGTGCCTGATAATCAGCTGCTTTTCCTTGAGCTTTTGCATAACCAATCTTGACAAATATGACAAGAGGAAAATAACTTTCCCATGTAGTAATTACTCTAATCAATGAATGCAACAATATTTATCGGTTGCCAGATTCCAATATAAGTAGCTCAGGAGATGCTGTCACAGAGAGATTTCCTGGAAAAAAAAAAAAAAAGCTTCTATAAATAGGCAAGGTGAATAGGGTTCAGCATAAAAGAGAGAAGAAAGAACATGCTATAAGATTCAGTGAGGAGGGAAAGATTAGCTGAGGAAATCAACATGGCTTTATTGAAAAGCTTATCTGATTTGGATGTTGAAGGATAGGACAATAAAATTATTGAAAAAGGATAATAAGTCTATTTGAGATGAGTACTCTAATGGAGGGAACAGTAGAAACGAAGAGAGGGTGTCATCAGTGAATACCAAGTAGTTCTATCTGGGCTGATTCCAAGATGAGTTAATTCTTTTTCAAAATGAGAAACTCAGGACATAACTACTATCATAATTTGACAGAAAATTATTTTGTAAGTTGTCTTAAGTCCTAATGAAGTCACCTTGTGATGCATACCGGGAATATCACCCGTTGAGAATGAACTGCCTGACCAAGAGTTTCTAAAGCCACATGGCACAGATGCCAAACACAGAGGCTTATGTGCCTCAGCCATTAGGGAGTGTCCACAGTCTGAACTGCATAATCTTGGAAGGAAAGAATAGACCATGGTTTCCAATAATGTCAAGGACTTGCCAAGGAGAACACAGAAATGGAAAAAAGCAGCAAGGCAGAACTGTGATTTTCTCTAATTATTCACTCTTGAAACGAGATTTTTCTCAAAGCAGAACAGAACTGCTCTTTTTAATTTATTTTATTTTTCCCAAGGTCTGGGCTGAGGTTTCAACTTTAAAGTGCAGGTGAGCTTTCAAGTTATAGCACGGCAGGTCTCCATGTTACCAACAACAAAATTTCTTTCATCAGCTCTCCAAGTTCAAAGGGAAGAAAGGTTCAAATGCATATGTTTTCAAAGGGACTAAAAGGACTGATCATCTATAGAGCCAGTCACACCTGTGAGCTCACGCCAGCTACAGTCAAGTTTTTCTAAACATGCTTAGAAAAAAAAAGTCATCTCTTACAGGGCAAGTATTCTGTCCTTTTTGGTGCCTGATGCCTTGCAGGAACTCAGCTCCAAGGTGTTGAGAAACAATGTCATAAGACCTTTGTTTTATGTATCTTTTTCTTTTAAAAATTATTGTTAATGTTATCATTATTTGAGGTGACTGGACAAGTGAAGGGGATAGAATGGAGGAGGATCAAAAGGTTCCCTTCTAATTAGAGCTGGTCCTGCTATTGTCAGACTCATTTCTGGATGTGAGCCAGTGAACAGTTAAAACAGTTATATTATCTCCCAATATACTGAACATACCACACGGCATCTGACACTGGACTCAATCCCAGAACCCAGCACAGGTTCAGTAGGAAGCCAATTGGGTTCTGTCCCAGTGGGTACAAAAGTCTCCTCATTAAGATTTTTCCATTAGGTATGTTTCTATCTAAATGAGAGAATAGGGGGGTGGTCTGCTACACTGCATCATCTGGGTTGGTATTGGCTATCTTGCTCCACTGTCCATTTCTTCCCTGTCATTCTGTAACAATGCTATCCTTTGAGACAACATGAAGGGCTCCCTTGAGAACTGCCTTTAAGTATGCATTTCCAGAAGTAAATGATAAAAATGTTCTGATAGAATAGAATGACTGGATTAATAGAATGGAATGATTGGATTAATTCAGCAGTTAATCCAACAGACAACCCCCATATCATTTGCTGCTTGGGGCATCTTCGCTTATGAGATTAATGGGGGACCATGGCATGATTAGAGGCTCAAGCAGGGGTTTACAAGTATTTCCACACAGGTTAGCCTTATTTTAAGGGAATATGACACACTAAATATGCAAGTCAATTAATCAGGACACCATATTTACTATATTTAATTTAAAGCAGGGATTCTTTCCATGTTAGTTTTGTAAGAATCCTATAGTATATTACTTGAGTAACAACACAAATTGTATTTATACTCAACTTTCCCTTGAGATTGGCACATGTGTATGTCAAGTAGAAATTCATCCATATATTTGCAAAAGGAAACTAATTTTTATGCAACTACTATAAAGTCATAATTGGTTTTATTCTTTTGTTTGTCTACCTTTTCTCTAAATTGTGAGCAACTTGAGGGTGGAAACCAGGATTTTTATATTTTTTATTTAACTATCAATTTTTAAAAATTTTAGCCTATTGTTTGGCCATAACAATGACAGTAATAATAGTAGTAGATATGAACCTAAAATTATTTGGTAGTTGCTGTGTGTCAGATACTATTCTAAGTGTGCTTTACATGCATTATTCTATGTGGTAACCACAACTTAATTTAAAAAGGGGGAAGATTAAATATATTACCCCAAATCACACAGCTACTCTGATAGAGACAAAAACTTGAACCCAAGTATGTTGACTCTAGAATCCGTATTCTTATCCACCTTAGATATAGTAGTCTTCTGTTTTTGATTTGGGTTCCATAAGAAGGGAGGCCTGAGACAAGTAGTTGATTACAAATAGTTTATTTGGTACGTGATTCAAGGAGCCTAGGTAGGAGAAATGGGGAATGAGTCAGGAAAGGGAAGGAAGCCAATGACAGGATGCATTATTGAGCAAGTTACAGCTCCCCTTGCTGGGGCTCTCGGGAAGATGGTATAAAACACACCCAGAGTCTTCACCCAATTAGCAAGGAGCCTGATACCCCAGCTCCTACTTACTGAGAGCTGCTCATAGAGTGTCAACTCTCCAGCATGTCTGGCCTTCCCTATGTGGGGATGAACACAGTTCCATGGCCCAAGGAAGCTCTCAGCAGATAGTCATGGTGGGTTAGGGATGGTGTTGGCTTCTTCAACACAAGCACACATTTTTGGACAAAAAGAATGATTAGAGATATGAGGTATTCATCAGTTCTGGGTCCTTTGATGACCAGCCAAAAAAAATTAGCGCAAGTTCCTAATGGGGCTCTCCAGTTGCCAGGCCAGTTTTGTGGATCCCAGCCCTGTTATGAGGAGGTGAAGTTTTTTTTTTACTGACATCTTAAAGCTGTTCAGACAATTACTATATGGTCATTTTCCCTTACCAGAGATAGTGCAACCAGCCTTCCCTGGTACCAGTTAACTAAAGGAAAAAAAAAAAAATGAAGGAAAAAATTTAGTTTCCTGTACCGCTTCATTGCTTTACTTAATTGACCTGTTTGAGTCTCTGTCAGAACTGAATCTTGTTTGAGTGGCAAAGTTTAACAATCAACTTAAATTTCAATTTCATGCAGCTTTCAACATAGAAAATTTCATCGTTGTTGGTGATGGGGGGTAGTGACAATGAGCTGGGATGGAGAATGTATTTAGGAAAAGGAAACAAATTAGTTGCTTCATGTGCTGAAGTCTTTAATAATATGGTAATCTAAAGCTGAGTTATTATGAATTCTGAATAAGCATTGTCTGCTGTTTAAAACTTCCCATGGCTTACTGTCAAATACATTAAAATGGATTTGGAAAGTCTGTAAGCCTTCTAATCACGGATAAAATATATTATTTGATGGGACTCTAAATTTGTGGTAATTATGTGCCATTTAGTTAATCTCTCTACATTATTTACCAAGCATATTTTGTAGTCAAATACTTGAAGAATTGACAGGGTAACGTTCAACAGCAACTATAAGCAGAAATGAGAGAGACAGAGAGAGAGGTTAGGGGAAGAAAAGCATCAGAATGTAAAAATGATTTGTTTTCCTGTTGGTTGTGTATGGAGTATTCCATTCAATGAGTAAGAGAGTTAACAGAGTCACCTGTGTTCCGTTAAACACTAAGGTTTGGGTATGTGCGAACACATGTTAAAAAAAAAAAAACAGTCTTAGGAACACAGTGACCCCCAACACAAAAAGCAGATTTAATGAGACTAAGTATTAAGATTCCAGCTGAAGCACCCACATCACAGATACTGGTAAACAGCTGAGGCATGTGAGGACAGTGCAGCTGCTTAGATATTCTGGAGCCCCTAAGTAATTGTTCACAATAAATAGCTTTTCTGAAGCTGCTTGGAATTGGAAGGGATTTATTTTGCCAAATCATAATTGACAGATATTGAGAATGATGTTGTAATGGTGCATTTGGCCACCTAAATATTTCCAGATCATCCATGCTCACACATGGTAGCTGAAAATATCTTGATATTTATAAACTCTCGTGCCAATGAACACTCTGGTGGGAACATTCAGAATGGCCCTGTAGCTTCCTGGGTATCCCAAGGAAAGGGAATTAAGACTTTGCCATTTTTGACTTACAGCTGTAGAACATATAAGAAGATACAACTTGAAAAGGGGGACGTCTGGGCTGTTGGCGTACAAAATTCCATTTTTTGTTTTGTTTGTGACACGAAGGTCCAATGTAAATCTTGGACAGACACAGTTCTAACCACACATCCTCAGCAGGAAATTTTTATACTAAAATTAATATATTACAACAGTATGATAACATAGGTGGTCACTGTAAACTAGAACCTCAGTCACTGGATATGGTTCTCTTGCATTTTACAGAGCAAAGAATCACAAACATAGGAAAGGAAATAATAATTCTTTCCTTTCCCCGTATTTTAAGTTACTAAGTTAAAAGATGAATGCATGATAGCAAGTGTGTCATTCCCAGTGCGACTTCCCTCCACACCTAATGCCAGTTTTCGTTGCCTACATGTTTCCTATATCCCATTCATTGCCTTGAAAAACGTTTGTTAGAGGCTGCTACCTTTCCATCTCTTTAAGGCAAGTACTTGGGATTCTCCTATCATGTGGGCTCACCACGTCTCAGAAGGTTTTATTTATTTTAAAATATGGCTAATGATGCTGGGTACAATGAATATTACTCTGGAAACTTCCATTTTCTTCTTGATTCCCATGTGAGTACTACTTCATGTTATAGGGCATCTCTCTGAAAAGAAAATTAGCAAGATTAACTGCAACAGACTGGAAACTCTTGGAGGGTGTAGTCTTACTCTACTTTGTATATCCCCAGGACCCAACACAATGATTTTTAAAAAATAGTCCTCATATGAGAAGTAAATTCTGTTGAAGTGAATTGAAATACATGCACAGACAGGCAGCTTGCCTTGGTTTTGACCCTTAAATGTCTTAAACTTTAAACCACCCGTGGGAGATCAGGCGCTGGTATGGCTGAGTAGATGACCTTAGCTATCTTAACATGCATTTGTAGTTCTATGAAGATACACTTGGAATATAAACTCCCTGATTTTGATCTGGTAACCAAAATGCTAAAAGACATTCTCTAACCAAGTGGAAACAATAAACACAAGATTATTTTGCTAGAAACGCTAACATACAAAGCATTTGAGGGCGGGGTGGGGAGGAGGACACATTTGTCTGTTCTGAGGGAGGAGGTTAGTAGGAAATATCAACACCAGCATTTTGAATTGAGAGGCTTCTTGGCTTCAGAGTTGCCAAAATTCATCTTATTCTGTTTGTGAACCAATCCATCAAAGTATGTAGGGAAATGACAATCACATCTACTATACAGATGGGAAAACTAAGAGATACAGAGTGTGTAGTTTTTGCAAAGTTGCTCAGATATTGATGGTGATGAAATAGATATCTACCCTCTACTAACTCTGAGTTCAAGGTCTTTCTTCCCTAACCATATTAACACTGAATTTCCTGTTCTCCCCACTTCTATTCTAAAGTATGTTGGCACTCGAGGCATACTTGAAACATGCAGTCACATCTGAACTCCTTCACAGGTCAGATGAGCACATCTTGAAGAGGAAATATACAGTGAGTCTAAACATGTGCATCTCATTCAACTTGTATACATGATACCGAAGGAACTTTTCAAAGCTTACCTCTCCTGGCTTCTGATAGTACATAAACCAGTCTTGTAAATAATGACTAGCCTGTACAGAGTGCTTTATACAAATGGGAGTGGATCCAGGGGATATGATAACTGCATGTATGTGTATAACTGTGTCTGCTGCTTATTATTATTTTTAACAACTCTGCTCACTCTCACCAGAGTAAATACTAGAAATGACTGAATCCACTGGTCTTTTATTTTCTTTAGAGATAACATAATTCTCCATAGGTGACAAACAAATGGTATTTTTACTGACAGATCTCAGCTGCTCTAAAAAGAAAAACACATTATTTTCTCTTATATGTATTATGCTTTTTAAAAAAAAGACCTTTAGCAATAAGCACTACTTAGAGGGCAGAGTCAACGCATTAAAGATAGTGTCAAATTATAGCTATGTCCATGAGAGGCCATATACATTAAAAGAGTAAAAATTAGTATGGACTAAAAGAATCTAACTAGTTTAGTCTGATATATTGTATGAAAAGAGAGAATACACTACATTTTGAGTGCCCTGGGATACTAATAACATTGATCTTATAATAAATGATAATGAATATCTGAATGTATTCCAAAAAGTGGAAGTGGTACAGATGATATTCTTTAGTCAAAATTAATAAACCGGTGTATGAATAAATTAAGAAAACTATAAAACAAAAAGAACAAGGAGAGAATAAAAACTGAAACCACAGAATTTATAGAAAGTAAAATTTAAAAAGGTTTATATTCCAGCCTATGAGATATAGCTAAAGCAGTGGAAAAATATAAAAATTTTATTTAAATAATAGAAAGTAAAAACAAATATATTAAGCATCAATATCAATAAGTTAGAAAGTGACCAACAATAAAAGCCTATAGAAAGTTGAAGAAATACTTTAATAAGGATGTAACAAAAATAAGTTAGTAAAGAGAAAAATAGTAAAAATAATAAATGTATTCACTTATTTGAAAATTAAAATAAAAATAGATTATACATTGAATTAAAGATAAATAGGGAAAAAGAAGCACACACATAAATAAGAAATGGGAATGGGGATATAACTATTGATACAAGGGATATTAGTAAACTAAAACATCTCAGCTCAAGTCTGTACAAATAGATTTGATACCCATATAAAATAAATGTATTTCTTAGCAAATATAAGTTACTATAGCTACCCAAAGAAGAGAATAAAATGAAAAGTCAAAGAAAGCAATAGTGAAAATTTATTCAAGTGCTCTTCTTAAAAGAGTATAAGCGTCAGTGGTTTTATAGGTATATATTACTGAAACTTTAGGAATAGATAAATGTTATTTAAACTCATTGAAACATAGATGATAAGGAATACTTCAGTATTCTTTTAAAAGATAAAGT
Organism: Aethalodelphis obliquidens; assembly: GCF_003676395.1. Lineage (NCBI taxonomy): Eukaryota > Metazoa > Chordata > Mammalia > Artiodactyla > Delphinidae > Aethalodelphis > Aethalodelphis obliquidens. Next base: position 22,641,816 of record NW_020837955.1, read on the forward strand.
TGGTGTAATACTATTCCTAAAACTTGATAAATATGTTAAAAAAACCACTAATAGACTAATCCCTCTTGTGAGTCACTGCAAAAATTTCAAATAAATAAAGTCTAGAAACATATTAAAATACTTGATCATTAAAATATATTTCAAAACAAAAATACAATGATCTTTCAAAATCAGATCAATTAATGTATTTTGCAGTTGTAGTCCAAAAAGTAAGAAAGCCATTTCCATAAAAGTTGGAAAGGTGTTAAAAATTCAACAAGGCATTAAATTCCAACATTTATTACTAACTTAATGCATGTACTTATAGATTAAATACATTTCTATTCCAGAAATATATGATTTTGGGCATATTTAAAATCTTTTATGTAGATGACATTAAAATGTGCATATCATTTTGTAACTTTTTATTTTAGTTGTACGCTAAATATATCAACATATTGAACTATGTTGATACTCATAGCTTTAACTTATTTATTTCAAATGTAACTATGGCAGTGTTGACTTATCAACTTTTTTTTAATTGATAGACATTTAAGTTGATTCAGTATTTTTCTTTATAGCAATAGTGCTGAAAACGTGCCTTTACACGTCTTTTTACAAACAAATGTAAAAATTTCTCTAAGGTATATTCCCAAGACTTTAATTGATTGCTTGTAGTGTATGTACATCTTAATATTTACTAGAACTTACTAAATTGCTCTCCAAATCGGTGTTACAAACTTATGCTCCTATTAGCAGAGTGCAAGGCTCCACATCTTTCCCAAACCTCAGAATTGACAGATTCTAATTATTGTTTCTCTGTGATATGTGTGAAATGATATACCATGGTTTTAGTTACATTTCCCTGATTCCCTGTTCCAGAGCATAGAAAAGGAAGAACTTCCTAATTTCTTTGCTGAAGCCCAGTATTATAAAGACAATGAAACTCCACAAAGATATTACATAAAACATAGAAACAAAGGTCAACTTTCTATATGAATAGAAGAATAGAATTAATAAATACAAAGTTATCAAAATAATTCAGAACACACTGACAGACAACATTTAAATAACTATGTATAGTTTTAAAAAATTTTTTTGACATAGGAAAAGCTATATATATTTAATATATGCAACTTGATAAACTTGAAGATAAGTATGCACCTGTGAAACCTTCCCCACAATCTATGCCATGAACTTATCCATCACCTTCCAAAGTTTCCTCTTGTCCTTATATTTATTGTTATTATTATTTTATTAAAGACATTTAACATAAAATCTAATGTCTTAGAAAAATTTTAACTCTACCACACAGTACACCGTTGTTAATTGTAGGCAATATGCTCTACAGTAAGTGTAGGACTTATTCATCTTGTATAACCAAAACTTTGTACTCGTTGACTAATACCACCCCTTTGCCCCCTTCACTCCAGCCAGACCTGGGCAACCACCATTCCATTCTCTGCTTCTGTGAGTTTGACTGTTTGGATTCCTAGTAAAGTGGTATTATAGAGTATTTGTCCTTCTATTTTATTAGCGTAATGTTTTCTAGATTTATCCGTGTTGTTGCAAATAGCAGGATTTCCTTCTTTTTTTTAAGGGTGAATAATATTCCATTGCACATATATGCAATAGTTTGTTTATCCATTAATAGCCATGGACATGTAAGTTGCTTCCATGTCTTGGCAATTGTGAATAATGTTACAATGAACACGGGGGTGCGTATAATCTTTTTGAGATCCTGATTCCAATTATTTTGGATATATGCTGAGAAGCAAGATTGCTAGATCATATGATAGTTTTATTTTTTATCTTTTTGAGGGACATCCATACTGTTTTCCATAGTGGGTGCACCGATATGCATTCTTAGCAATGATGTACAAAGTTTCCCTTTTCTCCAAATCCTCACCAACATTTGTTATCTTCTGTTATTTTGATAGGAACCAACCTAAAATGTATGAGGTGATATCTTGTGGTTTTGATTTGTATTTCCCTGATGATTGGAGACGTTGAGCACCTTTTTCTATGTCTGTTGGTCATTTGTATATCTTCTTTAGAGAAATGTTTTTTATTTATCTGTTAAAACTCTAGATTCAAGAGGATGATTTATTCAAAAGCAATATTGGAGTAACTCCTAAAACTCTTGGCAAAAATTTTATTCTTACAAAATAAATTACATATTCCACTTCTGTCATGAAAAAGTAATTTGGTCTGGATATGTGTTTCTTTCAAAAATAACTTTAAAATTGAAATATATAATACATATATATATATTTCAATATATATTTTTATATATACTGGAAACCAAAGAGCAGAAAATATTAAAAGCAACCATGGAGACAAAAAGATATCTTACATTCAGGAGAACAGCAATATGAATGACAGTTGACTTCTTAGAAACCATGCAGACCAGAAGAGAAGAGAATGACATCTTTAACTTGCTATAGAAACAGTCAATCCAGAATTGTATATTCAGCAAAAATATTTTTCAAAATTAAGGATAAAATAATAACCTCACTAATCTCTCTGAATTCTCTGGTATAAGCTACACATGATTAAAAAAAAAAAAGCCCATTGCATAATCAACTGATGAGGTCTATGCTGCCAGAGGATTCTGCTTCTAAATGTATCAAGAAAACTATATTAACCTTTAAAATTAAGCTAAAACCGAAGCAGTAACTTTTGCCACTCTCTATCAGTCAATGTGCTGGATATACTATTTTTCTCCAAACCCATTCTCTACCATTTTTCACCCTTCTGTCTGCCCTGAGATGTTGATCTTTTTTTTTTTTTTTTGCGGTACGCGGGCCTCTCACTGTCGTGGCCTCTCCCGTTGCGGAGCACAGGCTCCGGACGCGCAGGCTCAGCGGCCATGGTTCACGGGCTCAGCCGCTCCGCGGCATGTGGGATCTTCCCGGACCGGGGCACGCACCCGTGTCCCCTGCATCGGCAGGCGGACTCTCAACCACTGTGCCACCAGGGGAGGGAAGCCCTGAGATGTTGATCTTTACAGATGGCATCAACAGGCTCACTTGCCTTCCAGCTTTCTGTTGAGTTCAACCAGTGGAAGGTACCAGTAAGATAGTGGGCTATGAGTTACCATGTCTGTATTCCTCCATCAAAGACCAGGCTCCTTGATGTAGCCATCTCCTATAGCTATAGCTCTCTTTCAGAGTTCTGGTGATTTTTCCTATTCTGTCTTCCTCAGAAGAGTAAGAGTATAAACTCCCTGCTAGCAGCAGAGTACTTCACTGTCCTTTGTAGTTTTCTCTTAATACTGCTCATACCTTTGTCAACAGTATTTCTTTAAACTACCCTCAGTTATCCTAATTATTACATCACCTTTTTTTTTTTTTTTTTTTATAAAAACCTGGAAGGATACTGTCAAGGTTCTTATTTGCAAATAGCAGGATGCAGTGCTGGAAGTTTGAAGCAAAACGGCAATTACTAAGCTCACACCATCAGAGTGGTAGAAGGCCAGGGATACTGGCTAGTGTAGTCTTCCATTAAAATTTATCCCTGAATAAACCAGTATTAATGTCTACAGGGTTCTTCTAAGATCCAGCATACTCTTTCTCGCTCCCACTGTGTAACAGCAAGCCTAAATCCCCTGATGAAGGGAATCAGCCAGCCTGTGTAGTACTGTACATTCTCCCATCATTTTTGTCGGGTTTTCCCTGGTTGAGAGAACCTGGCCAGGGGGCAGTCTCAGCTTCATTTCAGTGGAATCTTTTTTTTTTTCTTATGGTGGAAGAGTTCTTTCTTGAGTATGGGTATTTTTAAGCCAGCAAAGTCCAGTAAAAAGAAAACAAATATTTTTTTCTAGCCTTGTAAGTACATCTTCATCTAGAATAATGAGAACTGCATTCTCTTCTATGCTTGTATTCTGCCTTTGAGAGAAATAGTACCCAATGTCTTGTGTCTTTCACTGTGATTTCTTTGGTCAGAGCCTATGGCGTATCAGATATTATTATGGTAAATTATGAGATTTCATGGAAAATGATGTTGACAGAAGAATGGCAGGCACAAAAGGGATAACCAATTTTAAAAATATGTCTGTTTTGGTGAAGACAAAATGTTCAACTCTCCAAGATGGAAAGGGCGTAATACAATATCCTTTCCACTATGGCTCAGGGGTACAATATTGTTTGAGAAATCTGGCGTTGGTTGCCGCAATTGCAAAAGCAGGCATTCGAGTAGGCTGGGCCCATCAAAAACAACTAAGATGTTCTGTCCAACTCTTTCTGCTTGAGAGTCATCCAGTGACTAGGTTCTTTAGGATAACAAGAGGCAGTGTTCTAGAACCTTTAGGTTCCTCTGATTCTTGTGAGATAAAGGCAACTTCAGGATTTGAGAATGGGGTTTAGAAAAAGCCGTGTCATAAATGCAAAACAAGACAAAATCAACATAGAGAAGAGGTTGAACCTGGCCTTCCTTAGAAGAAATTCACACAGAATAATTTTTTCTTATTCATTTAAGAAAGATTAGAGATTAGTCACAAGGGCACTAGAGTAGCAGTTAAATATGTTGTTGATGGATATTTATTTTAAAATTCTGTACCTGTCGTCAACTATACGATCTTAGTTCTGTAGCCTTTTCCAATCTCCGTTTTATTTTTAGTGAATGGGCAAAACTGCAATTCCTGCCTTACAAGATGGTTATGAGATACTTAAGATAGTTTCTATAAAGTTCTTAACACAGGGTATGGTACATTCTAAGGGTTCAATAATGGTGACTATTGTTTTTTAAGAAACTGTAAGTTCTCTGAAAAATAAATTAAAACTGAAGTTTCCATAACTTAAAAAAAATAACACATTGATAGAATAAGGATGGTTGATGTATAATCCAGAAAAAAAAAAAGCTCTGAAGGAGTAAATTCTCCAGTTTCAAAGATGAGAAGCATTCTGTTTATTTGCGCTAAGTTTTCTGGTTATTGGAGATGTATATTTCATCACTGGGCACACCAGTTTTTTCCATAGTTAGGATAAAATTTCTCTAAATATTTAAATGTTTCTCATTATTCCACACAATATTCCACAGGTCACAACTTGTAATTTGAAAGCCCCCCAAATCTGAAAACTGAATTCTCATTCCCTCCCTCCCTTCTCTTTCTTCCCTTGGTAATTTTTCAGGAAATTTGTTTGTTTGTAAAATCTGAACTGTGTTTATGAGAAACTCTTTTTACTCATCATCCCTCTCCCACTCCACCCCTGCCACAGAACTCATTGGGGATGTTGAATAAGCTACACAAAAAGTACTAAATCACCATTCAAAAACCCTAAGAATTCTAAATTCCAAAACACATCTGGTACCAGTGGATTGGGACAAAGCTGTGTAGACTCACCTACTGTTTTAGGTGCCATGACACTGGACTTGGATTATCCATAAAAATGGTTAAAATTATTTTAGATACTGGAAAAGTAAGGATTCTGTTTAAACAGTGGGTCGTATTCCCTGATCAACTGATAAATTCTCATTTCTGGTTCTGCCAAGCTGAGAGCCCTCACTTCAGGCTTTGCCCCACTCAGGAACTTTCCACACTGGCTATTCCTATTTGACTGAGTTCCACTCTTCATTGAGTCTGTATATCCAGCCTTTACCCTGAAGACATTCTCCTCATGATTCTCCACCTCGCCCAGCAGCAAGGTGGTAGCAGCAGTACCGGGGACTTCTGTAACAGCTGACTGAATGATTCTCCAGAAGAGGTGCTGTCACTGATACCCTAGCGCTGCATGTGCAGCAAGCTCACTTTGGTTTTCTGTGCCACCTTTCTTCTTTTCCTCTTTACTTAGAAAGCTAGACTACTTACTTAAGTAGGATTTCTAGAATTCTGAAATGTAGCCCTGTAAAATTAAATCTTCAGATTGGTTCTTCAGTGAAATTGAAAACTCCTATGTGCACTTGCATATCCCTTAGCCAAAAATGAAGTTTTATAGTTCCTTTCAGATGGATGGGCAATGAATGAAGAGATAAGTCAATTAAAATCGTAACTGTAGTAATGAAGATAATCATGGTGCTCGGAATATCGGCTTCAGTAGTAGTGACAGTAATTACAACTGCTGTGGCCACCTCCACACTGGTTACCATGTTCTCAGCTCAGATGTATGTGCCAGATACCGTGCAAGGTGCTTTACAGATATTATCCCTGACCCTGCTACATAAACAATTAAGCCCATTTTACTTATGGGAAAATGTTTTTGGAGTACAAGTAAATTTTCCAAGTTCATGTGGCCATTAGATACTGAAGCCATGTTCTGAAGACGAGTGTATGAGAATAAAGCTGTACTCACCATGCCATTTTATTTTGTTCTAGCTTGTCTTATGTAACTTTGACTTTCGTTATGGGACTTTATAGATTATTTTTTCATGCTTTCTTGTCTCCATTCCCCCACCTGTGGAGTAAGCCTCTCAGCGCTTCTATTTTCTTTGCACTGCTCCTCTGTCCATTGGGCATCTGAACACAGGGTTCTGAACACAGCAGTTGTGATATAAATATTTGTTAACAAACTGTCCCTTTTTTATTCATGTAAAACATTACCCACAGTGTTCACTACTCTGCCAATTACCTTGTTTAAAGTCTCAAAGTCACTCCATAAATTAAAGCTTGATATGGGGCTGACACAGTCTACCAAAGCTTTGTTCATTTTCCCTACTAAAAATGGTGAAAAGCACCAGTGAAGTTCTTAAGGAGAAAAAAAGAAAACAAAGAAAATGATTTGGGGCTAAGTAGGTAAACACAAAACTCAAAGCTTATGGTAGTCTAGCTAAAGAAAGGAAAGAAAAACAAGCAAATAAGTAAAAGGTTTGTAAATGAAAATATGCAATGAGGGATTAAAGCAGTTTGACATTTCTCCAAGTGAAAACACTGCTGGTCTATTATACCAAAGGAAGAAGGTAAATGCGTGTTTTCTTCATTTCTAGTTTTTAGTTAATGCCGAGAAATGAAATTATATTTGCTGAAGAACTCAGAGACTGCTGGCAATATTTTCACTTGGGTTATTAAAAAAAAAAAAAAAACTCTTAGAAAAGAAGAGATTTTACCCCAGCCATGGCTCTTTTTAGAAAACTGCAGCTTTTAAAATTAAAGTTCAACAGATGATTTTAAAGTTTGAAATTAATTTTTAAAGTTATGTAATTTTTAGTGGCTTGTTGACTGATATTTCCCACTCAAGATGAGAGATTAAGGAAAGGTGTCACAAGACAAATTATAAATGACACCCTGGAACAGCCAACTTGGATCAAAAAGAAATAAGAGAGCAAAAAATCTGCTTTGGCCTGTCTGTACAGCTTGATCAACACTCTGGTCCCAGGTAGCTGGGGCGTGTAAGTCAGACTTGAGGCTGGCTGTTGGCCCATCAGTCCCAGTCTCTTCAAAATTACGGCCAGCTCTTTAATAAGTCCCACTCTAATCCTGCCATTATTCAACTCTCTTCCAAACAATATAAGGTAAGATAAAGAGCTAGAAAGTGAAAGAGCTGTGCAAGAAAAAATTTTGCATCTAAGCAAGAAATATCCAATGAAAATAATTCTTTCACACTAAATCCTAGGTCTTTATTTGAACATACAAAAGCACAAATAAAAAACATAACTCCTCAACACGATTACCTGGTCTCTCTCTCTCTCACTTGGAGAAGTAGCAAATGGTAATAATGAAGCCAAAAAGCTACTTTTTTGAAGTTAGAAGAAAGTTGTGCTCTTATTATAAGCCTCTGTGAATTGACTAAAACGCAGAATGGACCATTTGAAAACATTATGAAGTTTGAGAGCCATTACCTGTGTGTGAGTATGTAAGATGTGAACAGTTAATAAAATAAGGCACATACATTTAATAGAATAACCATGAAATATAGAAGTTTAGAGAAGTTTATATGTAGAAATATAAAGAAGCAACAGAACACGAATACTTACATACCAGATGCCCTGCCACGTACATTTTTGAACCTTGAGTGTGGCCTAGGTGATGTGTCTTAGACCAGTGATTCACAACAGTGGCAATTTCCCACTGTCTACCCCCTCCCATCCCAGGAACATTTTTGGCTGTCAAAACTGGAAGGAGGGCAGGGATCGTGTGTCACTGGCATCTAATGAGTAGAGACCAGGAATATTTCTAAGTGTCCTACAATGCATGGAGCAACTCCCCAAATTAAAGAATTATACAGCTCCCAAATATCAAGAGTTAGGAGGTTGCAAAACCCCGGTTTAGACAAACTTCCAAATAGGCTGGGAAAAATGAGAGAAAACCATTGCAGTGAGGCTTGCCTCGCCTTCTACTCTCCAGCTCCTTTGTAAAATAAATAAGAAAACTGTGTCAAGACATCAGAGGCTAACAGATCCAGAGCCAGAAAAATTCAAGTCCTGTAGGTGCCCCAGATGAATTCAGGGCATGTGTAGTTCAACCTAGATAAATCTTTCCTAATCAGTCAGGGAGTTAGGCAGTGTCCAAAATCACCTTTCCTCAGAAGCTCCGCAGTCCTCTCGAACCTCTGACTTCTAAGCTCCTGTAGAAAACATCTCTGAAATCCTTTGAACTACATGGTTTATTTTGCTTATTTAGTTGACCATCCACATACCCGAGATCAGGGCATTTCTCATCTCATTTGAAAGTATATAAGGAGCATTGCTCAAGCTACCACAAGTGCTGACTGTCTATTTCCATCCCAGACCCGCTGCGTGGGGAGATGAGAAGCAGTGAGTAGCTACAGAGGGGAAAACACCACAGTGAGTGCTGGGGCATGGTTAATTACTCTGTTGTGCCGTGCTATCTCCAGCTGAGTCCCAGTGCCACAACAAGCCATTATTTTTAGCAGAAATAATGAAATTAATTCATCTGAAATTAATTAGTTCATCTGAAATCCTGACTCAAGCTGCCTCTTCAGTATAGAGCAATTTGCTGATGCCCTTTGCTGCTGACAGGGTATGAATGTATTCTGTTGGGGGGTGAGTGTCATCCTCTGTATATCACACAGCAGTAGGCCCGACCTCTGTCAGATCCAGCACTGAGCTCAAATAAAGTTAATCTCTCCAATGGCAAGAGTAGAGAAGAGGAAGAGGAAGATGTAGGAATAGATCTTTCCTAAGACGGATTTCCATTTTTTACACTGCCATTGCACAGAACACCATAAGAAAACCGTGTCATGACATCAGGTGGAGTTTTATATTCCACTAAATTTCTTGCCTAGATCTAAGGAGTTGAGAAATTGATTAGAGCAGGTCCTGGGCAAGCTAAGATCCAAGGTTAAGGCAAGTGTCCCAGTCTATTCCTGGAAATGTCAGGAGCAAGGTGAGAACAAGTGCAGCAGTAAGTTGAAGTTATATGACTTTATGGTAGTGTTTCTCAAACTTCGGTGCACTTTAGAATCACCCAAGGAACTTTTATAAACACTGAATGCCCAGGACCAGCCATGGGGATTTTGATTTAATTGATCTGGGATGACACCCAATTATCTGTGTTGTTCAAATGTTTCCCCCCCAGATGATTCTGACGTGCAACTAGACTTGAGGATCACTGGAACAGTGTGGGCCCTGGCGAGGAGCAAGGGCATCACCTTGGAACTTGCTAGAAAAAATTATTGGGTTCCACCCCACACCTGCTGAATCAGAAACTCTATGGGTTGGACTCAGCAATCTGTGTCTTACCAAACTCATCAGGTCATCCTGATGTGCACTAAAGAGCTGCACATTAGAACAATGAGTTACTTTGTTTCCTGGGCTTTCTCTATCCTCCTGTTTAGGTATATTGGTCCTGGGGGTGTCCTAGTCTTGGCACTGTTTTTTTTGTTTTGTTTGTCTTTTAAAAAAATTATTGGAGTATAGTGGATTTACAATGTTTTGTTAGTTTCAGGTGTACAGCAAAGTGATTCAGTTATACATATATTCATTCTTTTTCAGATTCTTTTCCCATATAGGTTATTACAGAATATCGAGTAGAGTTTCCTGTGCTGTAGAGTAGGTCCTTACTGATTATCTATTTTATATATAGTAGTGTGTATATGTTAATCCCAAACTCCTAATTTATCCCTCCCCCCCCATATTTCCCCTTTGATAACCATATATTTGTTTTCAAAATCTGTGAGTCTGTTTTGTGAATGAGTTCATTTATATCATTTTAAAAATTAGATTCCACATATGAGTGATATCATATGATATTTGTCTTTGTCTGAATTCCTTCACTCAGTATGATCATTTCTAGGTCCATCCATGTTGCTGCAAATGGCATTATTTTGTGTTCTTTTTACAGCTAAATAATATTCCAATGTATATATGTACCCCATCTTCTTTATCCATTTGTCTGTCGATGGGCATTTAGGTTGCTTTCATGTCTTGGCTATTGTAAATAGCGCCGCAGTGAACACTGGGGTGCAGGTATCTTTTCGAATTATAGTTTTCTCCAGGTATATTCCCAGTAGTGAGATTGCTGGATCATATGGTGTTCTATTTTTAGTTTTTTAAGGAATCTCCATACTGTTCTCCATAGTGGTTGTATTGGCACTGTATTTTAAAGCACCCCAGAGTTGAAACATATTTCTCTAACCTTTACAACTGGGACCATGTCAACTCTATATGTTAATCCTGGTCTCACATTTGAGCCAATACCATCCCTAGATCCAGCTTAAAGTAAATAGTAATGATAATGGATAGTTACTAAATATTAAAATCACAAGGGCTCCTTGCTTTCAAGTGATAGCTTCATCCCAACCGTATACAAAGATCTCATCAACTTTATCCTCCAGTTTTCCTTAAGGGGCGTTGCTTGGAAGGAGACACAATTCTTTCAGATAGAAAGATGATTATTTAGCTATTCACTAAGGGTCAGGGACCCTTTCTTATTTGGAGGGGCCTGGAAGTTATAGCTACCCTACTCTTCTTGATCCACAGATTTAAAAAAAAAAAAACAAAGAAGATAGATTACCCACAACACCATGTGTTGTGGCTGACTGAAAGGAAAACAGCATGAGATTTGGGTGTTGAGGGAACTTTCCTGAAAAGTAGAACAGCATAAAATGAGAACTGAGTAAAAATGTCTCCTTTTCTACTCAATGAGGCTTATTAAAATAATGCCAGAGTCTGTCGGCACTGGACAAAAACTTGAGACTCACCAGGAGAGTTTTAACTGCAAGGATTAAAAGACACGTGTTTCCTGTTGTTGGCTGGGGGTCAGTGAGGCGGTGCTAGGAAGGCATATCCTCCTAGGCTCTAGATTTTAGAAAGCAGGAGCAGGCAGAAATGCCGGTGATTGGCCTGCGTTGAGTAATAAGAACTGCACTCTTTAAGAAGAGAATATTTCCCCTCTGGCTTCCTTGTAGAATAGATGTGAAGCTCCAGGAATCAGTGACTGCATCCTAGCAAGGGTCCTAATTATTGCTGTGAGAGTCAGTGCAGTCACGAATGGTTCTGTCAGGAAGTGTGGGTAGAACACATTGTGTGTTTGTTACTATGCACGTGCCACCAGATTACAGAAGTCTCATTTCTGACAACAGATTAAATTAAAACAAAACAATCTGTGAGTTTGCTATCTGGCATTAAACTTTTATGAAAACAGATGGGTGAGCATAATCTCTCAGAGGAGCTCATCCAGGCTGAGGCACTTTCTTCAAGCTGCAGGTGTAGACATTTCGAGAGCCCCCTGGGTCTCCTTTTGAAGAACAGAAGCAAAAGCAAAACCTAACGGAGAGAATTGTACCGTATATGGTTCCCTGCACTAGGTATTTGCAACTGTTCTAACAATGAGTGAAGAGAAAGATAATCTGTTTATATTTCCATATTACATGGGTGGAACATGAAGACATGTCTATTTGATTGATTCTTCATATCAATCAATAAAAGTTTTAACTGTGCTTTAAACTTTCTTGTACATGTACAGGCTTACATGCCACCTATCTGAACAGTCCCCAAATTATAAGGGGCCGTCAAAGAAGGAAGGGGATTCTAGTAGATTAGGCACGGTTTTATAGATTATGGACTCTGCAAACAGAAAAACATCTCTTTGAATCCTGCCTTTATAATTTATTAGCTTTGCTACCTTGGGTGATATTCAACTTTCTATTAGTTTCCTCATCTACCAAGTTGGACTGTTTTAAGAATTAAGTAAGCTAATACCTGTAAAACAATAAGCTCCATGGCTGTTATATAAATGTGTAAATGTTGTTGATGGTGATGAAAATTTGGGGGAAAGAGATTAAATTAGAGCTTTCAAATCCTTAAGCACCTACCAGGAATTATGATGAGAATCTGTTTTATTTACATTAATATAAATGACACATCTACTGAGAATACAGTAATCTAAGTCAGCACAACTATATTTTAATAGTTGTACTTTCAGGAACTTTGATATGCTGCAGGTCTGGTTAAATTATCTGAAACTTGAACCTGTAAATTTGAACGCTGATCTAACAGTTAACCTAGAATATGTACAGAGAACACTTTGTGGAGGAAAAAGACACAAGCTCACTTTTGGAATAACATTTCACTCTCTTCTCTACATAAGTTAAGTTACTTCTGGGAATCTATTTTTAATGTGTCATTCTGAGTTTCTTGTTGCTGCTTGTATTAAGTAATGTGTTACTCCTACACGTTCATGACCTTTGAAAAGGAAGTACACATTAAGTACTATTCTAAACTGTACCCTTGCAGACACCCTAAAAGTCGCTGTTGTTTCTAATTAATTCAGTCCAAATTTATTGAAGTCTTACAAATTTGCAAGGTACTGGGATGTAAAAGGATGGTAGGACATGGTCCCTTTCCTAAAGAAACGTATTTACTAAGATACATATAATACAAGGCAGAATAGGATCAGAGCTATAGATGTATAGAGAGTACTGGAAACTAAAGGAAGGACAAATGGCTTCAACCTGGTGAGATTAAAAATTACGGAATGAAAGATAAGGAGTTTTAAGGGGCTTTGAGAGAAGAGTGTGGATTATTCTAGGTGATGCAGAGGAGGAATATATAGGAAATTCTCACATCGGGAAGAGCAAAGATATGGAAGTGGGAGAGAACAATCATGAATTCTAATAAAACAGTCTAGTTTGCTGGATATAGAGGTTACATTTCAGACCATCCAAGTTGGGATTAGATTATAAAAAAATATAGTAAAACAGTGCTCACCAAAAGCCAGCAAGTGATGAGAAAACGTAAAGATGTAAGTTGGAGAATGATAGGTTTCACTTTAAAAAGATGATGCTGGAATCTACAGATAGGATGTCTTACTGTCAAGTGCATAGTATTTCAGGCAAGAGGTGATGGGGTCAAAGCTAAGGGAATAATATGGAAGTAGAGACATAGAGAAGGACAAAAAGCCCTATGTTTTGGTGACTGAGAAATGATTCAGAGAAAAGAGTGAGTGAGAAGACAACTTCCAAGTTTCATTAATGACCTTTTCTTCCCCACTCGTCCATTTGGTCAGGAACTGGAGGTTATGTGAAGAAGGGAAGATACATGTAAAAGTCCTTCTGGGTACATTCAGGGATGCTTAGCAGAAACTGGTTGAAAAGATGTGAATTTCAGGGAAGAGTTGGCAGCACTACAGATCTATTTATACATTTAGGGTTTCTCAACAGACAGAGGAGAGTTGAAGCCAGAAAGGATTCATCACCAAAGGAAAGTGTATCGGGCTACCTTTCTTATAGGTTTGGGAAACACAAGGCTCTCAAAATAAAGGTCTAGTAAATAGTGCTTCAATGCTGAAGAGTGAGGGAAGACATTAAGGTAACAGAAAATACATGTAAAAATAATGACACTATAATAGTGCTGCAAATCAGGAAAGGCAGCCAGCAGCAGATCATTTATTTTGAATAAATATTGGAAGATAGGGAGAAGATGAAGTCAGATTGAAAGGTGAAATGAAGCAGGGGGGAGCTCACAGTCACCTGGTGAGATGCTAAACTTCAAGTCGGTGAACGTACAGAGCAGAAGTGGGCCTTGGGCAATGCTCAGGGTAACTGACTGAACTGTTCTCAAAACAGCTGAGCTAGTTCTGTGTACCCTCGTCGCACTACCCATGTGTTCATGCACATGGGAATCTGGCCCCTTGATAGAAATCTTTAGCGTTCCTTGCCAAAGAAAAATGTGTGATCTTTCTGGAAAAGAGTGCAAGTGTGGGTGACAAGGTCTGAGACAGCACATAATCCAGACCTTATATAAGGCCATGGTGAGGGAGAGGGTTGGTAACTCCACCCTCCGGAGTGAAGTATTACTTAGTCTAGAAATTATGGGCGTCTGCCTGCCTTTCTTTTCCACACCAAGCATCCTGCAGAAAAGACTGGCTGTGGTCCTGTCCAGTTATGAAAAAGCAATTTGACTTCTGATTCATTTAACGAAATCTCAAATCAGCTGAGTCAAAGTAACAGAGAGAGAATGAGGGAGGGATGAAGAAGATGGAGGGAGAATGAAGATAAGGTGATAGCGCTGTGGAAAAAGGCAGGGAAAGGTAGAGACTGAGGGGAAGGTGGATGGAATTCGAGAAGCGGTCACAGTGTGGTTGTGCTCGTGCTTTGGCGTGCCTCAGAATCACCTGCGCGGGTTGTTGAACCAGCTAACGCTGGGCTCCACCCCCAGAGTACTTGATTCAGCGGGTCTGAGTTAGGACCTGAGCGTGTGCTTTCCTAGCAAGTTCTTAGGCAATGCTGACCCCAGGGCAAGTTTTGAGAAACAAGGGTCTAGGAAATTGGGAAGTTTTAGCTTGGGGGAGATCACTGTGAGCCAGAAGTAGGGGAGGCTGATTTAATAGGCCTGAATTTAAGGAGCTGGTAAAAAGGTGGTCAGAGGGGCAAAGCGGCTGGCAAAGAGTAAGGACAGGGCAGCCCCTTGAACATTGGATGTATTTTCTATTGCTGCTGTAACAAATTACCAAAACTTAGTGGATTAAAAATGACACAGATTTATACCCTTATGGTCCTGGAGGTCAGAAATCCAAAGTCAGTTCACTGGGCTAAAATCGAGGTGTCAGGCAGGACTGGCTCCTTCTAGAGTTTGAAGGGAGAATCCATTTTCTTGCCTTCTTTGGCATCTAGTGACCAGCTAGAAGTATTCCTTGGCTCGTGGCCCCTACTTCCATCTCAAAATGTATCACTTTAATCTCTGCTTCCGTCATTACATACCCTTCTCCTCTGAAGCTGACTCCTTCTGTTCTGCGATGATTACTCTGGACTCACCTGGATAATCAAGGATGATCTCCCCATCGCAAGATCCTCAACTCGATCACATCAGCAAAGTTCCTTTTACCCAGTTGGGTAATGTCCACAGGTTCCAAGGATAGGTTGTGGACATATTTGGTGGGGGGCATTATTCAGCCTGCCAAAAAAAATGTTCAATAAAGTGGTCTTTCCTTTGTGCAGCCCTCTGGGTCTACACTGCCACCCTGAACTGAGATGGGAAACAAAATCACATCAATCTCTATACATCCAGAAGTCATCTAGCTCTCTCCCCACCTTACCGCAAGGCATATTTGTTCTTAAATTATCAAAGTACCTCTTCTATGTTTCAAAGTAGCAGTATCCATACACTATTCAGGTGATTCCAAATACAATACAACTTAAATCCAGACCTCATCTAACTTTATTTATGTGTTTTTTTTTTGTTTTTTTGTTTTTTTTGGCTACGTTGGGTCTTCATTGCTGCGCGGGCTTTCTCTAGTTGCAGCAGCAGGAGCTACTCTTGATCGTGGTGCGTGGGCTTCTCATTGCGGTGGCTTCTCTTGTTGCAGAGCATGGGCTCTACGCGTGTGGGCTCAGTCGTTGTGGCATACGGGCTTAGCTGCTCCGCGGCATGTGGGATCTTCCTGGACCAGGGCTCGATTCCCTGTTCCCTGCATTGGTAGATGGATTCTTAAACACTATGCCACCAGGGAAGTCCCGAAACACTCGCCTTAGACAAAAATTTTCCTGCTCTAAGTAAAGAGTAAATGATAAAACAAACAAGTAACCCTTTTTGGTGGACTTTATTAATAACTTTCAGGGCCCAGTTCAAAAACATCTATCTCTGCTATACCTACATTTAATGATAATGAAAAGGACATGCCCAGAAGAGAATGCTTAAGCGTTTGAAAAGTCCTCAGCTATCATTATTGAACTTATTAAGGCAAGAATAAGGAACTCACCCAATTGTCAGCAAATCTTCTGCTTTTTGGTTCATTATTTTCTGGAAAGTTTGTCTCATGTACACATCAAACTGACTTCCCTTATTCCAGGTAAGGAACTGGCCATGAGATACTTGTATGCTGTTTATTCTTCCCTTCTCCATATGTCATACCCACTTCCTAACATTCTAGGTAGCAGATCCTTTCTGTCCAATCCTGCTATTTTGAGTTTGCTCTCTCCTAAAGAAGACTTAAGAGTGCCTGGATAAATGTTTTGTATGACATAATCCCATATGTAAAGCATCTGACCCCTATACTCTGTCGGACGGTAAAATATGGCTGCTCATGAGAGGCTATGTCAGACAATGGTTAGGAAGGAGAGCTCTGTAGTGTCATACTGTCTAATTTGAATTCTCACTCAGTCCCTTGCAAGCAATGCCATTTTAGACAAGTAATAACTTTACTTTTTTGGGCCTCATTTCCTGCTATGTAAAATAGAGATAGTCACCACAGTTACTTCATAGAGTTGTTGCAGAGATCAAATGAGATGAATCCTAAAAACTGGCATATAGCAGATGCTCAAGAAATATTGACTCTTTGAATTTTAAAGCTGGGATTTATATATTTTGAACATCTTTAGACCTCCATAACTGGTGCAATGTGTTAATTAGTAGCTTACCCTGTGATCATCACCATAGCACTAGAGTAACTGCAGTCATCAATTCATTTCACCAAAGAGCACATTACACATTTTAAAACATTGTTCAGATTCCCCAAAACAAGTTACAGATAGTTGCCATCATTTAAAATGATGTGATGAGTTCACAACGTATCTCTGTGTATTTTCAGAATGACAAAATACAGCCTTTGTAAAATAATATAAAATCCTTAATTGCTTCTCCTCACATATAAAAAGCAAGCGTATACTTCAATCTCCTTCAATTCACCACAACAATATAAAGATAGAGAAAATCTAGTGGGGGAAATTAGTGTTTAAATAGTAGCTGTTATCCAAAACTATCAGAGCATACCGCAATTCCTTGATGTTTTTTTATTATCTTTAAGTTATGACAATATTTTATTGCTTAAAATGAATCTTTTAAAAGACTGGCCTCTCTCAGTAAAATCAAGAGAAGGAAATAATCATATATGATTTTCTCCACTTTCCAAACAAGAAAATTGAAGACATGGTGAAGTTATCCAACCCAAACAGGATCAAAACTTTTCATGGTACAGCAGCACCCTTAAAACTTGGAAATAGGTATTATCAATGTAAACACAGTGAAAAATGTATTTGAATGATGAATTTTATCAAGTTCCTTGCTCTCAATTTGTTTGTAGACAAATATAACCTCTTTGTTAAGGCTTATGGCAAGTTTCACCTATACCTTTCCAGTTTAAGTTCAAGAGATCAGCAAAGGGATTTAGCTAGACTTTCATTGCCTGCAGTTTAAGAGGTGGGGAAAATAAAAGAAGTATTTGATGTTGTTTGAGTCCATTTCTTGATCTCTACTAAATTCCCCAGTGGCCTGACATCTTAAATTACCATCATTCCTAACTTGGTTTTCTAAAATTGAACTAATGTGGAATCAAAAGAAAACTGAAGTAAAGTGTTTCCCAATTAAGTAACACCAGAAACCCATGCTATATTTTGGGGAGGAAAACCTTACATTATAAAACTACTGTGCCTGTCTGTCAAGTTGTATAATGTGAGTTTTTTCTCCCAAACATGTTGCATGGATTCCTGGTGTTAGTTAATTTGGAAACACTTACTGCAGTTTTCTTGTGATTCCAGATTAGCTCAATTTCAGAAAATACCAAAACTTGGGGCTTTGTAATCTGACATCACTGTATTGTCTCCTCCCTGCTCCCATTTCCCTATTTCCTTGAATTAGTATTTAAGGGCTCCCATATGAATCTGTGCCCCTCATATTATAGAAGAATGACAGACGCACAAACTAAACATCTTAAATTTAGGTAGCTCAATGTAGGTAGTGTGTTACCCAACCCAGGGGCATGTGCACTTTATAGAGAATCAACAGAGCACAGTGCTTATCCTAAAGTTATGAATGAGAGAGGAGAGAATTTAGGCTTCAGGTTCAGGACAAAGGGGAGTAGTAAAAAATTCAGTGGAATCAGATTCAGACCCCAGGGCCACATAGCCCTAGTTTATCTCTTACTAGCTGTGTGCCTTGGCAAAGTCACTTAATTCTCATGATCTTTAGATTTCAGTTCTGAAAAAAAGCCTAATCTTTTGTTCTATCCTATGTCCATAATCATTTTATGCAAATATAAGTATTTATAGCATTTAATATATGTTTATAAATAACTATTATAGATATAAATGTACTCTTAAGTACTTATGACTATCTAGTGTTATCCCTATGTTAGTCGAGAAATGTACTCAACATCTATGCTGGTCACCTTATACAAGACAAAAAGATGAGATGAGTATTTCATACTTTCACAGTTTACAACCTTGGAGACAAGAGATTGGCAAAGGAGGCTTTGCCAATAAGAAAGGAGGAGATGTATATATGCTAGAAGAAGAATTCAAGGTAAGAGTTGAGGATCAAAATTATCATAGATTAATGGCTGGTAGGAGGGAGTGCATTCTAGGTAGGCAAAGAATGTGCACAAAGGTACTGAGACTGTAGTGAGACTGAAACATTCAGGGAATGATAAGGAGTCAGAACAGATTGGGGCACAGAGGATGCACACTGAATCATGTAGAAATCAACATTATATGGGTGGGATGTAAGGAAAGATCAGGAAATCTTCAAGGCCAGGAAGTCATGCTTGCACTTGATGCTATAGGAAATTGGGTGGTGACTATTACTGTTGGAGCAATATTGAGATAGCTAGCCCACTTAGGCAACAACCCAGGTATGAAGTGGTGTGACCCACTTGATACTATGATACCACCTGTGGTTCTCCAGGAAGAACCTGTGGTTCTCCAGGAAGCTTTCACATACCAAGTAGACTTTTTCTGGGAGAGAATTGGCCTATTTGTGATTTTTTTTTTTTTTTTTGTGGTACGCGGGCCTCTCACTGTTGTGGCCTCTCCCGTTGCGGAGCACAGGCTCCGGACACGCAGGCTTAGTGGCCATGGCTCACGGGCCCAGCCGCTCCGCGGCATGTGGGATCTTCCCAGACCAGGGCACGAACCCGCGTCCCCTGCATCGGCAGGCGGACTCTCAACCACTGCGCCACCAGGGAAGCCCTATTTGTGATTTTTAATAGGATAAGCGCAGATTGTGTTTATTATCATTGCTGATTGTCTTCTTGGACAGTAATAGTTGTTTCCAACATTCCTTTTCAGTGTCCCACTGGTACTTTCCCCATAATGGGGTTGATTGGTAGATGTTTTAGTGCAGGTGGCCCAGAAGCAGATTCTGAGACTATGATTGATAGTCAAGATATTCATTAAAGAAATGCTCCCTGGGAAAACCAGTAAATGAGTGGAGAAACAAAGACAAGGAAAGGGAAGAAGCCAAGCAAGGAAGTGACTTCAGGCAAGGCAGCAGCCTCAGGTGGACCTTATGGAGGAACTCTGGGGTGTGAATTACACCTGAGTTTATCCTGAGTTCATCAAGGCAAGAGAGAGGGGTTTTCATTCCCTTGTACTGATTAGTCACTGGCTAGGAAGTGCTTGGGGGAGGGAATAAGAAAACAAACTTCCAGGCACTTCTAGCTCTCTGTGCTGGCAGGTGAAGCAGTCCTCCTCCGAAAAGGAACTAGAAATAGGACTCAAAGCAACACAGAAGCCAGGCGATGGATGCCCAGGAAAGGTATGAGGGGATCTGGAATGAGAACCGGCAGTAAATGATTCCCCCCGGGGCGGGGGGTGCGGGGTGGGGGGTGGGCATTACTGGTTGTATAGTAATATTATTTTTTGCCCTCCTTTCATATTGTCCTGAACTTGCAATTTCATCACCATTATCTCCTCCCACCTGAGAATCTGAAACAGAATTTGGAGGCTCCAGATTTCCAAGATACAAACTATCCCTTTCACCTCTCCAGCAAGAAGTGTTCAGATTTAATCCTGCATCACAGAAAATAATTAGGTGTTTAAAGCGTATAAATTACATTTGTCAGCAGCAGAGGAAACAAATGGAGTTTCTGGTTCTCTGGTGGCAATGATGAATGGCAACGTTGAGCTTTTGCCATAAGAAACTCGCGTGGACCTAGTAGCTTGTTTACTGACTCTTAACGAAAAACTATTAATCCAAACTGATTTAGATGGTGGTGGCCAATCTCTGTGTACAATGAGGATGTGTGTGTGTGGGTATCCTACTGGATTGGGAAGTTTTATATCGCTGACATCCCTCTGATGACAAGAGAAAATGCTGCCCGGGCAACAATTTAGAGTAGAATATGTGGCAAAAGTATACGGATTAGACAAGTCATTAACTGCAATTTATACGATGCTAGCAGGTATTAATAGGGTTGACAGTATCTGGACAGGACATCGATTTCTGGCTAACATTCATGATGTAAACCCCTCAGATTCTGGCTCCACAGGGTGGTTTAGTGGCAACATTTCAAAGTTTAAGGTAAAATGTAATTGATTAAAAATGATTCTAGAGGTACAGAGTGTGTAGACTGAGAAGAAAAGCTGGCTTTGCCCTAACAACTGCTAATAGGTTGCTAAAACCAACCTGCGTTCTGTTTGCAGTTTTTGAGGAATGTGGTGCATGGAATGGCCCTGCATGCTCTGGGAGGTGGGCAGGTTCAAGGCCTAGGGACATGGTAAAGCAGGTCATTATGCTGTGCATTTTGAAGTTGCTGAAAATAGAACTCCCCCTCACCCCAGTTCTGCTCCCACAGCAGTCATTAACTTGCTGTTAAATCGGGAAGATACTAGGGTTGGGATTAACCAAGAATGCATTCCTCCCTTCTCTCCCATCTGAGGAAGGAATTGACGGCAAATGAGCGTATATAGGCAAACGTGTGTCAGCAAGTGTTTTCAATCAAAGCTGATTTGCATCCAGTAATACCGTTAGTAGGAATCACATTGCTAAATAGAATAAACAGAAAGGCAAAACAGAACAAAAGAAACACAGCTAAAAGAAACACTCAGCTAACGTTTCAGCCTGCTTCTTAGCAATACACACAAGCAATCAGCAGAATCAACTAATGGAAGATGTTCCTTTGGCTTAATGCTCACAGAAAAGGGGAAATCTGTTCAAGGTCCCTGTTCAATACAGTTCAGGGAAAAAAGCCTTGTTGAATTCAAGTTTTTTCACAATTCAGCTACTGTGTCACCATCCAGAAACCTACATTTGTATTCGTAAGTTAGAAATGTTACTGTAAAATACAGGAAATGTCTCCAGACTCTGTGGACTCAATGAAGAAAAAATAATTCATATGCCTTTGAATCAATAAAAGGGCATGGTAAGGGTATCTAAAAAGCACTTTAAGCTTCCACATAATTTCTCATCACTCTGTTCACTCCCTGGAGAGAAAACTGTGCATGTGTCACACATTCATTCAGCCCTCCAGTGTGGAAAGAACAGTGCTACATCCTATGGAGGTTGCAGACATGCATGAGGTTTGTCTCCGTTTCTCTAGTAGATACTCCTTGAGCTCAGGAATCCAGACAGATACAGAAATAATTGCTGTAACAGGCATCCTGATAATCACCAGACACACAATTGGAAGCAATACCATGTATTTAGGAATAGGGGGACTGGGAGAGGCAGCATCACTTAAAATGGGCAAAATGTTGAATGTTGCAGCAATGCATCCTGTATAAACAAAGCGGGCCCAAAATACACAGCCCCAGACAAGCTGATAATTGAGCCCCTTTTGCCAAATGAATATTTCTTAAATATTTATTCTGTGTTTGTCAGTGAGGTTGGGAAAGTGATTTGTTTTTTAAGTAAATGTTATACCAAAAAATACTGTAAATAGAAACAGATTCCCTCTCAGTACTTCACAGACATTGGGCAAAGAAGGTTCTAAAATCTATGAGCAAATTAATTTCTGCTTTCATGCAACTTTAAAATTTTTATTTTATATTGGAACATAGTTGATTAACAATGTTGTGTTAGTTTCAGGTGTACAGCAAAGTTACAATATTCTCTAATAACCTAATTGGGAAAAGAATTTGAAAAAGAATAGATACATGTATATGTATAACTGAATTACTTTGCATGCAACTTTCATTTATTTTAATTAGATTATCTCTATTTATTTAGATTTTTCATTTCTCTCAGGAATGTGTTGTAATTTTTAGGGTAACATGTTACATTTCTTTTGATAAATTTATTTTTATCTATATTATCCTCTTTTTTTGTTCTTTTTTTAAAATTAAGGTATAGTTTATTTACAATATTTTATTAGTTTCAGGTGTACAGCACAGTGATCCAATATTTATATAAGTTATACTCCATTTAAGGTTATTGCAAAATAATGGGCTATATTTCCCTGTGCTGTACAATGTATCTTTGTTACTTATTTTATACATAGTAGTTTGTATCTCTTAATCCCATACCTCTATTTTGCCCCACCCCCTTTCTCCCCACTGGTAACCACTAGTGTATTCTCTGTGTCTGTGAGTGTGTTTCTGTTTTGTTATATATAATTTATTTTATTTTTCAGATTACACATTTAAGTGATAACATAGAGTATTTGTCTTTCTTGGTCTGACTTCTTTCACTAAGCATAATACTTTCTAGGTCCATCCATGTTGTTTCACATAACAGAATTTCATTCTTTTCTACAGCTGAGTAATATTCCATCACATATACCACATCTTCTTTATCCATTCATCTGTCGATGGGAACTTAGGTTTCTTCCATATCTTGGCTATAATAAATAATGCTGCCATGAACATTAGGGTGCAGTGATTTCTACAAATTAATGTTTTTGCTTTCTTTGGATAAATACCCAGCGGTGGAATTACTGGATCAATGGTGGTTCCAATTTTATTTTTCTGTGGAACCACCGCACTGTTTTTAATAGGGCTGCGCCAGTTCACAGTTGCCCCAACAGTGTACTAGGTTTCCCTGTTCTTGACATCCTCTCCAACATTTGTTATTTGTAGACTTTTTGATGATAACTATTTGACATGTGAGAGGTAATATCACATTGCGGTTTTGATTTTCATTTCTTTAAAAGTTAGCCAGTTGACCATCTGTGTATCTTCTTTGGAAAAAATGTCTATTCAGATCTGCCCATTTTAGGATTGGGTTGTTTGTTTTTTTGATATTGAGTTGTATGAGCTGTTGATAAATTTTGGATGTTAACCGCTATTTGTCATATCATTTGCAAATATTTTCTCCCATTTAGTAGGTTGTCTTTTTGGTTTGTTGATGGTGTCCTTTGCAGTGCAAATGTTTTTAAGTTTAATTAGGTCCCATTTGTTTATTTTTGCTTTTTAATCCCTTTGCTTTAGGAGACAGATCCAAAAATAATTTTGCTGTGATTAATGTCAAAGAGTACCCTGCCTGTGATTTCTGGTCTTACACTTATGTCTTGAATCCACTTTGAGTTTATTTTTTCTATGGTGTGAGAAACAATGAGGCTCTAATCTCATTGTTTTACATGTAGCTGTCCAGTTTCCCCAGCACCACGTTATTTTTAAATTTTTATTGAGGTACAGTTGATTTACAATGTTGCATTAGTTTCAGGTATACAGCAAAGTGAATCAGTTATACATATACATATGTCTGCTCTTTTTTTAGATTCTTTTCCCATATAGGCCATTACAGAGTATTGAGTAGAGTTCCGTGTGCTATACAGTAGGTTCTTATTCGTTATCTATTTTATATATAGTAGTGTGTATATGTCAATCCCAATCTCCCAATTTATCCCTCCACCCCTTAACCCCTGGTAACCATAAGTTTGTCTTCTACATCTGTAGCTCTATTTCGGTTTTGTAAATAAGTTCATTTGTACCCATTTTTTAGCTTCCACATATAAGCAATATCATATGATATTTGTCTTTCTGTGTCTGACTTCACTCAGTATGAAAATCTCTAGGTCATCCATGTTGCTGCAAATGGCATTATTTTGTTCCTTTTGTATGGCTGAGTAATATTCCATTATATATATGTACCACATCTTCTTTATCCATTCCTCTGTCGATGGACATTTATGTTGCTTCCACATCTTGGCTATAGTAAATAGTGCTGCAATGAACATTGGGGTGCATGTATCTTTTTGAATTATGGTTTTCTCCAGATATATGCCCAGGAGTGGGTTTGCTGGGTCATATGCTAGTTCTATTTTTAGTTTTATAAGGAACCTCCATACTGTTCTCCATAGTGGTTGTACCAGCTTACATTCCCACCAACAGTGTAGGAGGGGTCCCACACCCCCTTCAGCATTTATTGTTTGTATATTTTTTGATGACAGCCATTCTGACTGGTGTGAGGTGATACCTCACTGTAGTTTTTTTGATTTGCGTTTCTCTAAAAATTAGTGATGTTGAGCATCTTTTCATGTGCTTTTTGGCCCTCTGTGTGTCTTCTTTGGACAAATGTCTATTTATATATTCCACCCATTTATTTATTTATTTTATTTATGTTTTCTGGCTATGTCGGGTCTTACTTGCAGCATGCGGGATCCTTCGTTGCGACGTGTGGGCTTCTCTCTGGCTGTGGCACATGGATTTCTCTCTAGTTGTGGCACACGGGCTCCAGTGTGTGGGTTCTATAGTTGTGGCATGTGGGCTTTCTAGTTGAGGTGCACAAACTCAGTAGTTGTGGCACGTGGGCTCAGTTGCCCCGTGGCATGTGGGATCTTAGTTCCCCAACCAGGGATCAAACCCACGTCCCCTACATTGGAAGGCAGATTCTTTTCCACTGGACCACCAGGGAAGGCCCTTCCACCCATTTTTTGATTGGTTTTTTTTTTTTTTTTTAAATATTGAGCTGCATGAGCTGTTTGTATATTTTGGAAATTAATCCCTTGTCAATTGCTTCATTTGCAAATATTTTCTCCCATTTTGAGAGTTGTCTTTTTGTTTTGTTTATGGTTTCCTTTGCTGTGCAAAAGCTTTTAAGTTTAATTAGATCCCATTTGTTTATTTTTATTTTCATTACTCTAGGAGGTAGATCAAAAAAGATCTTGCCGTGATTTATGTCAAAGAGTGTTCTGCCTATGTTTTCCTCTAAAAGTTTTATAGTGTCTGGCCTTACATTTTGGTCTTTAATCCATTTTGAGTTTACTTTTGTCTATGGTGTGAGGAAATACAGAAACAATGAGGCTCTAATCTCCTTTTTTTACATGTAGCTGTCCAGTTTCCCCAGCACCACTTATTGAAGAGACTGTCTTTATCCATTGTATATTCTTGCCTTCTTTGTTGTAAATTAATTGACTGTAAGTGAATGGGTTTATTTTTGGGCACTCTATCCTGTTCCATTGATCTGTGTGTCTGTTTTTGTGCCAGTACTATGCTGTTTTGATTACTGTCACTTTGTAGTATAGTCTGAAGTCAGGGAGTGTGATTCCTCCAGCTCTGTTCTTCTTTCTCAAGATTGTTTTGGCTATTCTGGGTCTT
Source organism: Aethalodelphis obliquidens (assembly GCF_003676395.1). NCBI lineage: Eukaryota > Metazoa > Chordata > Mammalia > Artiodactyla > Delphinidae > Aethalodelphis > Aethalodelphis obliquidens. The sequence continues at coordinate 22,667,378 of NW_020837955.1, forward strand.
TCGTGTTTCCATACAAATTTTTAAAAAAATTTTTCTCTAGTTCTGTGAAAAATTCCATTGGTAATATGATAGGGATTGTACTGAATCTGTAGATTGCCTTGGGTAATATGGTCATTTTAACAATATTGATTCTTTCAATCCAAGAACTCTGTGTATCTTTCCATCTGTTTGTGTCAGTTTCTTTCATCAGTGTCTTATAGTGTTTGGAGTACAGGTCTTTTGCCTCCTTAGGTTTATTCCTAGGTATTTTATTCTTTTGATGCAGTGGTAAATGGGATTGTTTCCTTACATTTCTCTTTCTGATAGTTTGTTAGTATATAGAAATGCAACAGATTTCGGCATATTTATTTTGTATCCTGCAACTTTACTGAAATCATTGATGAGATCTAGTAGTTTTCTGGCAGCATTTTTGGGATTTTCTATGTATAGTGTCATGTCATCTGCAAACAGTGAAAGTTTTACTTCTTCCTTTTCAGTTTGGATTCCTTTTACTTGTTTTTCTTCTCTGACGGCTGTGGCTAGGACTTCCAAAACTATGCCAAGTAAAAGTAGCAATAGTGGGCATCCTTGTCCTGTTCCTGATCTTAGAGGGAATGCTTTCAGCTTTTCACCATTGAGTATGATGTTAGCCGTGGGTTTGTCACATATGGCCTTTATTATGTTGAGGTATGTTCCTTCTATGCCCAGTTTCTGGAGATTTTTTAATTATAAATTGGTGTTGAATCTTATCAAAAGTTTTTTCTGCATCTATTGAGATGATTGTATGATTTTTATTCTTTGATTTGTTAATATGGTGTATCACGTTGTTTGATTTATGGATATTGAAAAACTTTTGCATCCCTCGGATAAATCCCACTTGATCATGGTGTATGATCCTCTTACTCTATTGTTGGAGTTGGTTTGCTAGTATTTTGTTGAGGATTTTTGCATGTATGTTCATCAGTGATATTGCCCTGTAATTTTCTCTTTTTGTGGTATCTTTGTCTGATTTTGTTATCATGGTGATGGTGGCCTCATAGAATGATATTGGAAGTGTTCCTTTTTCTAAACGTTTTGGAAAGTTTGAGAAGGATAGGTGTTAACTCTTCTCTGAATGCTTGGTAAAATTCACTTGTGAAGCTATCCATTCTTGGGCTTTTGTATGCTGAGAGTTTATTTTTACATTACAAATTCAATTTGACTTCTAGTGATTGGAGCATTTATTCCATTGACATTTAAACTAATTATTGATAGTTACGTACTTTTTGCCATTTAATTACTTGTTTTCCAGTTGTTTTTGTAGGTCTTCCTGTTCTTTTCTTTTTAGTTTCTTCCCTTGTAGTTTGATGACTTTCTTTAGTGGTTTACTTGAGTTCCTTTCTCCCTTATTTTGTGCATTTATTGTAGGTTTTTGATTTGTGGTTACCATGACATTCATAAATGTTGACCTATAACTGTATCTACTTGTTTTAAACTGGTAGTCCTTTAAGTTCAAACATATTCTAAGACATCTACATTTTTTAATTCCTTCCCCCATACTATGTGTTTTTGATGTCATACTTAACTCTTCGTGTTTATCCTTTTACTGATTATTGCATTTATACTTGATTTTACAATTTTCTTTTGTCTTTTAATCTTTGTGCGAGCTTATTTAAGTGATCGATCCTAAGCCTTTATTGTCTTTACTTGTGTAATTGTTCCCTTATTATAGATACTTACTTCTTGTTATAGCCTTCTATTTTCCGCTTAGAGAATACCCTTTGGCATTTCTTTTAGGGTTTTAGTGTTGATGAACTTTTAGTTTTTGCTTGTCTGAGATGTTCTTTATTTCTCCTTCATTAGTTGGGTTTTTTTCAGAGTTTTTCTCTTACTCTTTAAACTGAGACAAATTCCTCTGTCTTTTCATTTTGCTTATCTTTCTCTAGCTCTATGAAATTAGGTGAAATAGTTACTTATGGTGATCTTGGAGGGGTGTCCTTGTATTGGAGCATCCCTATACACTCTGTCTATGCCCAGTGGCTTTGTTGGGAGAGCTGGATTTGCAAGGAACACAATTCACATTTTTCCTTAGGATGTGCTGTCAGCTATCACCTTGGTAGGAGGTAGGGCTGGAGAAGGAGGTGCTAGGGCCAGAGCCAGGTGTGAGGTGAGGCTTCCTCTCCACTCAGTGGCCGTCATTGCCCTTGGGGTTGGGTCAGGTCCCAAGTGTCTGGAACAGAAGCCCTGACGTTTGGGTCCCAGCTGGCCCAGTTCCCTTTATGAGTGTGTGCTCTTCTCCCTCCTAGCACCAGCACCCTCAGCCCCAGATGTAGGTATTTGGTGAGGGTCAGGCCTGGCCACCATTAGAGATCCAGACTGCCTCTGATGGGCCACCTGTGCAATTGCCAGTAATGGCTCAGACCTCTCTTATCATTTGCCACTTAGGGTTTTAGCTGCCACATCGTCTCACAGCCTAGACTCTTCCTCAGTTGTGGCCACTCACATTCCAGTATGGAGCTGTGATGTGAGGCCAACAGTGCTGGAGCATTCACTCAGCTCAGTCTGGGGTGTCCATTGGGGCAGTTGCAGGAAACCAGTCAGCCGGTCACATAGTGGTTTCAATCGACCCTTTCTGCCCTGCTTTGGAAGCTGGCGAGCATTCATGCAGTCCTCAGGAGCAGCGTCCAGCTTCCCACAGCCCTCCTGCAGTCTCACCAGCCCTTCAAGCAGCCAAGGGGGTTCATCTTCCCACTGTCGGACCCCAGGGCTGGGGCACCCAATAAGTTACTCAAACCACTCATTCTCCAGAGAGGGTCTCCACCCCTGTAATCTCTCTTTGCCTCTTTTCCTGTGCCCAGAGGCACAGGTCCTGACCTGATTCCTTCTATTCCCCTCCTACCCAATTCTGCATGTATCTTTCTTATAGCTGTGTTTATATGGGAGTCTTTTTGCTAGTTTGCAGTTTTCAGTGAGAATTTTTCCATATGTAGATGTATTTTTGAGGTGTTTATGGGGGGAGGTGAGTTCTGTATCCTCCTACTCTGCCATCTTGATTCGAGTCTCATGCAACTTTTAACTTCAATTTCATTTTATGATTTTATGAACTAAACTTCTGGGGAGGCATGATAATTATAATTACATCTAAGATGTATTGAGTGCATATTGTATTCCAGGTCCTATGCTAAGTGAATTAAATTATCTTTTTAAAACTTTAAAACAACCTGGTAAATTGAGTGCTATAACTAGCATCCTTTAATTAATGAATCTAAAATATATAAATTAAAATAAATTACTGGTCCACCACAAAGAACATTAAAAACATTAAGCCATGTATAAACTGCTTTTAGAAACCCAGCAGATTATGGACACATGAAAGTTGAAAAAAATACTCAGTGTGTACACATTTGTGCAGTAAAGATGAATTTCATTTCTTCACATCTCCTTGGGAGCATGCTGTCTACTCTGCTGGAAGCTTGATGAATTTAGTTTATTATTCTTTAGATGTAGGTAACCTCACCTTTAATCTGATTTGGGGTCTATAAAATTTCCCCCAAACAAGATTGTTATTATTCACAAATATTTTGTATGACTGATAGAGATTTTAGTGTGTCAGTCTTCATTTGGCTTTTTTTTTTTTTTGGTGACAATTATAATAATCTTCAATTCTTAAAGACAAAATTATTTTTATGTCATAATTTGACCCTAAGGTTGTTAAAAGAAGGAGGGAGTTTACAAATTTCCCACAAATGAAGTTATCAACTAACATTCCAACATATCAGGGGGTAACATTGGATTTTTAATACCTGCCTTGTTTCTTAGGAAAATTTCATTGACTTTCAGATCATGGGTAATATAAAATACACTTTGCAGATTACAACCTTCTGCTTTCTACCCTGCAGGATTTCGCTTATTCAGCCAATCCTACAATATTGTTCTAGGTAGTATTTAACAACAAGAATAAAATCTTATTTTCAACCCCCTTCAAAAACCTATGATCTATGGCTTATTATTAACAGGTAGGGAAACTGAGGTTTAGAGAGTTCCAAGTTCACGCAGACAGGAATTGGAGAAGCCAGAATTCAAACTTGGCTACATCTAATGCTAGGGTCTTCAATCCTTTCTTGATAAATTGCTGCCCTGAGTTTCACTGGTAATGTCATGCTGACCCCATAACGCTGTGGACTTCAGAGTGTACACATGTCTGCTCATGTGCATGTGTAAAAATTAAGATACCTCTACAAGGCAGCATGACCTAGAGAGCAGAGGTTTGGAGTAGGAGCCAATCCCTGATTCAGAGATTCCTGGCCAGTTGATCTTGCCTAAGTCAGGATATGTTGTGAACCTCGTACTAGGAGGAATCCCAGTGACTCAAGCTGTCTCACAGGCTTGTGATAAAGGATCAACTCATACTAGCCTGTTTAGTTTCATCACTGCAGTTGTCATTCTGATATTTTCTTATGTGTTCATCATTCATGTATTGCCTCCAACTCTCTAACCTCTTCTATCTAGAATTTAAGCTTCCAGGGAACATTTACCTAGTTCAAAGTGTTTACCACCACTGCACCCCAGAACTTAAGATCGTGTCTGGAACAGAAGAGGCAATTCGTTGGTTGACTGAGTGAAGGAGAAAAGGAATGGATTTTGAAGTCTCTGCAGAATATCAAGGGTTCTTTTATTGTTCCGATTGTTGTGATTATCCTCTTCGTAATACTTTGAGGTGGTTAATTATTGTTCCCTCTCTCCATGAAAAATTTGGGCTTTGGCTTGAATTGGTATCTTTTCCTTCATTTCAGTTCATGGTATTTGGCAGTTTTAGATGAAAGACTTTTTTTTTTTCCCATCAAACAGATTCATACACAGACACACAGATACTTGAGACAAAAGACTAAATGTTGAAATTCATCATTATCAAGAAGAATCTATTAGAAGAACCAGACATGCTGTTTGGGGCACACTTGTTATCTTGGAGATACTAAGACAAAAAAATGTAGCAAAGTTTGGGTGGATTTTGTTACTTAGTTTGTTTCTGGAAATTGACTACTTCTCCTCCTTAGATGGAAGTGTAATTTCATTGCGACACTGAGCCTCTAGGCAGCCTATGGGCAGAGAGCTTGACAAAGAAAGCCCTGCTTTTCCCTTTGATGGCTCATCTGTTTCCATTGCCTCCCGAAACTGTGTTAAAGCACTTATAAAGCAATTAGTTTGCTGGGCTGTTAGAGCCATCCTAGGTTCATCCTTTTCATCAGGCAATTCGTGCTAGGGACCAAACAGTCTGGAACGGGTTTACTAGAACACTATTAAGAATAATCACTATTTGTGTTCCTTACTTTCCGGAAACCTCAAAGCATAAACATACAGGTTTTATTTAGATAAGGGTCCTGTCATCACTAGAATCTTATTATTGTACAGTCCATGGTAGGTAACTGGAAGATTTTTGTCTCTGTTTTCACATACTCTGGAAATGGTTAAGCTGGGACAGTCTCCAACTTTTTATTTGCTTTTCATAAAGATTTAATACAAAGTTATTTTGGGAATGGAGTGACTGAATCCCTGAAACACACCCTGGATAATCCTGCATGTGTGGTCGGGGATGGGAAGAGGTTCTATCTAAGCCAACTTAATTCTTGCCAAAATGTGCCTCCCCCATGTAAACAACAAGTTCAGTTTAAATTCAGAGCTAGAGGAAGAAAAAAATTAACATTGCTTCCATATCTATCAATAGCATAATAGTATTTACTTGAAAATATCTTCCCATCCTTTAGCCCATTCCATTGTATCAAAATTCTATAGAGTCAATTGTTCTGGCATCATTTCCCCTGTGTTTTCAAGTTGAGGAAACTGGCTCGCAGTGTTTAGGTCTTGAATTTTTTGCTCCAAGTTTTACTTCAGTGATACCATTTCAAGTTCAGAGAAGGCTGAAATAATTAGGTTAAATCATATGATTATGTCCAAATTCAAACTGTTCTTAACCTAGAAAACAGTGATTCAACTAAATAGAAAGCAGTCCCATTCTAAAACAATGTGTTAGATGCAAATTAAATGTCTTTTAGAAACTGAAGTTGCTAATCACTTTACAGTTTACAAGGTGCTATCACATACTTTAACTCATCTGAGGTTTCCTACAGCCTTTTGGGAAAAGACGAGAAAAGAGTCTCATAGAATGCAGAGTCCTTATGTGTTTCAGTGGGTTGAAATGACTTGCTCCAAGTCCCACAGTTGGAAGATGGTTAAGCTGAGACAATACCAAAAATCCCTTACTTGCCTTTCATATGAATTTATCGCAAAATTCTTTTAAATAATGAACCCCTTTGTGCATTTCAAGTGGAGTTTGGTATGCAGAGATTGATTGACATACCACCATTCCTAGCCCTTCTTTTGCTTACCACTGAAGAGATTTTCTAGGAGGCACTTGTGATACTGTCTACTCAGTCTAAGATAATCTAAGAATCAGCAGTGAGGCTAACGTTCTTAACCTTCAGCCTGCTCAGGCATTTCCTTTTCTCTCCCTTTCTGACATTCCATTTCAGCATTTTCTTACTGCACAATTTCCTGTCACCTGCTTTGTAGTCATTTGGTTTAATACCTTTGTGTTTTCCTGAGACCTTTATGGATGAGAAAAATAGAGGGTCAAAGTGTCTCTCTCCCTTGCACTCTGATTTCTCTCACTACTGTTTCTTTGGAGGTATTCCTCTTACCCTGCAAGAATCCTCCCCTCTTTTGAACCTCTTTGCTATTTATTGGCTTTGCTCATTTTCCCTGGTTTATCTTCCCTGGCTTTGCTCATTGTCTTAAGGTTTATCTCTCCAAGATTATTAAAAGTCTCTGCCCAGTTGAGGGCAGAGAGTGTTAACTCTATTATTTTATATTTAGGACCCTAATCTGCATAGTGCCTCCAGATGAGAAATGCTAGAAAAATATCTACAAAATGCTTGATTTCTTTTTTCTGACATAACCATTATCAATGAAGATACAATTATATTTCCCGAACATAGGACATGCACAATTGGTAATATGAGCATTTGTAAGGATGCCCAGGGGTATAATTCTAGAGAATATTTATTCCTCAAAAGAATCTATTTAGAAAACCATCTATGGTTATTGCATTTTTAATATTAAATACCTAATATTTAGTAGATATTGAGTGCTTACTATGTGCCAGGTAACTGTTGTAAATACTTTATGTCCATTAATTCATGTAATCTTCAAAAGAGACAGGATAGTGAAAGGGTTAAAGAGGTGTGCTGTTCTAGACAGCCCTAGTATATTGCCCTATATGCTTCCAGAATGAGTTCCTTCAGCATAGGAATTTTGTTTTGCTACTTCACTCCTAGCACATATTAAATGCTTAATAAGTATTTAATGGATGGAGGATTTAATAAATGAATGTCAATATTGATTGAAACCTTTGTTTTTGGGTGCCATGTTGGAAATTGTTGTGTAAGACAATCGGTCTCATTACTCTGTGATCATCCCTTGTTTCAGTCCAGAAATGGTATTTTCCTGCTTGGTGAACCACCTAAATCATCAGACTTAGCTTCAATGACCTTTAGATAGTTCTCCAAAATCAGCCAAATTTTCCACTGAAGAAAATCAGTATAAACCAAAGTTTAACCTTGGCACTATTGATATTTTGGATTGGTTAGTTCTTTATTGTAGGGAGTTGTCTTGTGCGTTGTAGGATGTTTAGTGGCATCTCTGATCTCTACTCACAGATGTCAATAGCATCTCTCCTGTCCCCACTCCCGTTGGGACAACCACTGGTCCCCAGGTTCTGGGGGGTGAAGGGTGAGGGCTGGAACAAAAGTGCCCCTGGTTAAGAACCACTGTTGTAAATCATTAAGAAAAAAAATTTTTTTAATAAGCTGCGTTTGTTTTTCTGGCAATTCTCCAAGAAGATGTCTGGACAGGACTTGAGAAATAACAGCATCTTTAGAATAAGTAACATGCCTTCATAAGAGGACTATTTTGAAAGGAACAACAGACATTTTGTTGTTTCTTAAGTTCTTGTGAGTCTGTATACATTAAAAAAATTGGACTCCTTATTTCATTGTCATGTAGTGCATCTTCCTTTGTCAAGTTCAGCGGTGTTGCTTAATGAATCCTCTCACTTATTAGGTAGGAAAAGGAGCCTAGGAACATACAGTGACTTGGCTGAATGAATAGAACACCACCCTAGGCATCCTGCCTCTAAGAGGCCTGAGCTCTTCCCCTGACTGGTGTCCCTTCTTCGGTGGCTTCTACTTTTGCTCTAGCCTGTGTACCTTCCCTCCAACTATGTGGCCTCCAAGAATTCACATTGCTTCTCCAGAACCGCATCAGCCTCACAGTTCACCTCAGATGCCTCACTACTTGTCACAAAGGATGAAGACATCTCCCTAAGAGTGGCAGCCTTTTGCCTTTCCAGGACCACAGCCTGGTAACAGCCCCACGATTACCACCACGATAGCTCTGAGAATGTGTCATGACAGATTGACTGAAATGCCATGGTAAACCACTCCTTTTCCTCGGCCTGAAGAACCTAGGGGCAGGACAGGAATAAAGACGCAGACATAGAGAATGGACTTGAGGACACAGGGAGGGGGAAGGGTAAGCTGTGACAAAGTGAGAGAGTGGCATGGACACATATACACTACCAAATGTAAAATTGATAGCTAGTGGGAAGCAGCCGCGTAGCACAGGGAGAACAGTTTGGTGCTTTGTGATCACCTAGAGGGGTGGGATAGGGAGGATGGGAGGGAGACGCAAGAGGGAGGAGATATGGGAATATATGTATACATATAGCTGATTCACTTTGTTATACAGCAGAAACTAACACAACAATGTAAAGCAATTATATGCCAATAAAGATGTAAAAATATAAATTAAAGAAAAGCTAAGAGCTAAAAATATATATATACCATCTGATAGTGCCCTTATTTCATGTGCCTGATATTTTCCATATACTTATTTAACAAACTTTATTTTGGCCATACTATGCAAGGAGTTGGGTGTTCAGCTGTGAGCAAGACAGGGCTGCTGCCCCCACGGAATATGTGGTCTAGTTGAGGTGTTAGAGATTAAATAATTGGAAATGAGATCTTCTAGCATAGTGGAGATTATAGAGCAGGAATTCTAGAACCAGTTATCATCCAAAGTTCATACTTTACATGCTGGTTCAATCTTGGTATGGTGCATTCTATGGATTTTGACAAAAGTGTAATGATACGCATCTACCATTGTACTATTTTTTTAAATTTAATTTACTTATTTATTTATTTATTTTTTGGCTGCATTGGGTCTTTGTTGCTGCATGCAGGCTTTCTCTAGTTGCGGCGAGCGGGGGCTACTCTTCGTTGTGATGCACAGGCTTCTTATCGCGGTGGCTTCTCTTGTTGCAGAGCACGGGCTCTAGGCGCACCGGCTTCAGTAGTTGTGGCTTGCTGGCTCAGTAGTTATGACTCTCGGGTTCTAGAGCGCAGGCTCAGTAGTCGTGGCACACGGACTTAGTTGCTCCGTGGCATGTGGGATCTTCCCGGACCAGGGATCAAACCCATGTCCCTTGCATTGGTAGGTGGATTCTTAACCACTGCGCCACCAGGGAAGCCCCCATTGTACAATTGTACAGAGAGTTTCACTGTCCTTAAAATCCTCTGTGCACTCACTGTCTTTTCATCTCTCCCTCCTAATGACTGCCAAACACTAATCTTTTTACTATTGTCATAATTTTGTGCTTTTCAGAATGTCTTCTAGTTTGAACCATACGGTATGTAGCATTTTTAGACCGCGTGGGTTATTTCACTTTGTAATATTCACTTAAGGTTCCTCCATGTCTTTTCATGGCTTGATAGCTCATTTCTTTTTGTTTGTTTTTTTTGAAGATAGGATGTAGATTTCCTATCTTCTTCTTTTTTTTTTTTAAGATGTTGGGGGTAGGAGTTTATTAACTTATTTATTTTTGCTGTGTTGGGTCTTCGTTTCTGTGCAAGGGCTTTCTCTAGTTGCGACGAGTGGGGGCCACTCTTCACCGTGGTGCACGGGCTTCTCACTATTGCGGCCTCTCTTGCTGCGGAGCACAGGCTCCAGACGCGCAGGCTCAGTAGTTGTGGCTCATGGGCCTAGTTGCTCCGCGGCATGTGGGATCCTCCCAGACCAAGGCTCGAACCCGTGTCCCCTACATTAGCAGGCAGATTCTCAACCACTGCGCCGTCAGGGAAGCCCCTGATAGCTCATTTCTATTTAGCACTGAAGAATGTTCCACTGTCTTAGTGTACCATAGTTTATTTATCCACTTACCTACTGAAGGATATCTTGATTTCTTCCAGATGTTGCCAATTATTAATAAAGATATTAGAAACATACTTGTGCAGGTTTTTGTGTGGACATAAGTTTTCAAATCATTTAGGTAAATACCAAGAAGTGTGATTGCTGGATTGTATGACAGTAATATGTTTAGTTTTGTTAGAAACTCTTAGAGTGTCTTCCAAAGTGGTTGCACCGTTTTGTAGTCCTACCAGCAATGGATGAGAGTTCCTTTTGCTCCACGTCACCACCAGCGTTTAGTATATTGTCAGTGCTTAAGTCTTTGGCTATTCTAATAGGTGTGTAGCGTTAACTCATTGCTTTAATTTTCAATCCTCTAATTATATATGATGTCGAACATCTTTTAACATGTTTACTTATCATCTTTATATCTTCTTTGTTGAAGTTTCTGTTAAGGCCTTTGGCCTATTTAATCTGGTTGCTTGTTTTCTTATTGTTGAGCTTGAAGAGTTCTTCCTAAATTTTGGATAACAGTCCTTTATTAGACGTGTCTTTTGCAAATATTTTGTCTCAATCTGTGGCTTATCTTCTCATTCTCTTGACACTGTCTTTCACAGAGCAGAAGTTTTTAATTTTAATGAAATGCAGCTTATCAGTTACTTCTTTCATGGATCTTGCCTTGGTGTTGTATCTAAAAAAGTTGTCACCATACCCAAGGTTATTGTGGTTTTCTCCTGTATTATTTTCTAGGAGTTTTATAGTTTTTCATTTTAGATTTAGGTCTATGAGTGATTTTGAGTACATTTTGTAAAGGAAGTGAGGTCTGTGTCTAAATTCGTATTTTACATGTGGATGTCCAGTGTTTTGTTCCAGGAGTGACGAATTATCCTTAGAGACTGAGGTTGTCTTTACCAATATTTTATTTAACAGAGGTTCACTGCGGGAATTTAACAACCTGATAGCATGCAGGGTAATGTCTCTTAATAAGCCAATAAAGAAATAACATACTCCAAACAAATGCTATATTAATTACACTATTGTTCTAGGCAAGGGGAGATGACAGAAACAAAGTCCAAATTAAGTCGGTGTACCTTTTATACAAGGTTGGTTTCTCAGGTGAGCTGGCTTAGCCAACCCAGAGCTGACTTTCAGCCACCAGAGCAAAAGGAAAGTCCCTTGTTGCGAGGGTACCAAGTTGCTGGTATTGACAGGCAGGCTTGGCTGCTCTCAGCGTTATCACTCCAGGTACTGTTGCATGGCTTGTGTCACCGCCTATGAGGAATGCCTCACCAGGGCAGAAACATATGGCCCTTCTCTTCTTAGACCACTGCATGATTTAACACTATTGCCAACCAGTAGTAGCCTGGCCAGGCAGGAGCAAGTGCCTCAGGATCTTAGAAGAGCCAAACCAGCAAAGGGGAGCTTTTGCCCAGACCCAAACTCTCGGATATTCTTCACAAACTCTCAGTATTTACGTTCTAAATGTCTCCTTGCCATAGTTTCTTCTCCATGTATTCTTATTTATACACCCCCAGTGGGGTACCTTAGTAGCTGAACTGCAAAGAACTTACCGACAGCAAGAGATGAGATGATGACATCCTGACAAAGCTTACTTTATTCTTGATCAAAACAACTTCACTTCTATAAACAACATTGTTTTTGTCTTTGTGATAAACAAGTAGATTTGAAATCATATCAAATCAGTAGGTAACAGTCCAGTTGTTTCAGTACCATTTGTTGAAGACTAGACTTGCTCCACTGTATTGCCTTTGTTCCTTTGTCAAAGATCAATTGATTACGTTGGTCTATTTCTGGCCTATCTGTTCCATTGATCTAGCTGTCTATTCTTTGACCAGTAACACACTGTCTTGATTATTGTAGCTTTATAGCATGTCTTGAAGTTGAATAGTATCAGTCCTCCAGCTTTGTTCTCACTCAGTAGTGAGTTGGTTATTCTGGGTCTTTCTCTTCTGCAAATAAACTTTAGAATCACTTTGTCAATATCCATGAGATAACTTACTTAGATTTTGATTGGAATTGCATTGAATCTATAGGTCAAATTGTGAAGAACTGACATCTTGACAATATTGAGTCTTCCTATCAATGAACATGAAATCTCTCTCTATTTATTTAATTTTTCTTTGGCATCTTTTGTCAAAGTTTTATAGTTTTCCTCATATAGATCTTGTGCATATTTTGTTAGATTAATACCAAAGTATTCCATTTTGGGGGATGCTAATGTAAACGGAATTTTGTTTTCAATTTCAAATTTCACTTGTTCATTGCTGGTAAATAGGAAAGTAATTGACTTTTGTATATTAACATTGTATTTTGCAAACTTGTTATGTTCACTTACTAGTTCCAATAGTTTTTTTGGTCAATTCTTTCAGATTTTCTGCATAGATGATTATATCATCTCTACAAACAAAGCCAGTTTTATTTCTTCCTTCCCAACTGGTATACTTTTTTTTTTTTTTTTTTTTGCGGTACGTGGGCCTCTCACTTTTGTGGCCTCTCGCGTTGCGGAGCACAGGCTCCGGATGAGCAGGCCCAGCGGCCATGGCTCACAGGCCCAGCTGCTCCATGGCATGTGGGATCCTCCCGGACCGGGGCACGAACCCGTGTCCCCTGCATCGGCAGGCGGACTCCCAACCACTGCGCCACCAGGGAAGCCCCAACTGGTATACTTTTAATTTCTTCTTCCTGTCTTATTGTATTAGTTAGGACTTTCTGTACAATGTTGAAAAGCAGTGGTGAGAGGGGACATCCTTGCTTTATTCCTCATCTTAGCAAGAGAGCTTCTAGTTTCTTACAATTAGGTATGATGTTAGCTGTAGGTTGTTTTGTAGATATTCCTTATCAGGTGGAGGAAGTTCCCCTCTATTCCTAACTTGCTGACCATTTTTATCATACATGGGTATTGGATTTTGTCAAATGCTCTTTCTACATCTATTTAAATGACAATGTCATTTTTCTTCTTTAGGATTAATTAATGGATTACATTAATTCATTTTTGAATGTTGAACCAGCCCTGCATATCTGGGATAAATTCCACTTGATTGTAGTGCATGATTCTTTGTATACATTGTTGGATTCAATTTGATAATATTTTGATGAGAATTTTTGCATCAATGTTTATGTGAAATATTTATCTGTAGTTTTCTTTTCTTGTAAATGTCTCTGTTCATTTTTGATATGAGGGTGATGTTAGCTTCATAAAATGAGTTAAGTATTCCCTCTGATTTTATCTTCGGGAAGGAATCGTAGAGATTTGGCATAATTTCTTCCTTAAATGCTTCATAGAATTCACAGTGAACCCATGTAGGCCTGGTGCTTTCTGTTTTGGAAGGTTATTAATTATTGATTCTTTAATAGCTATAGGCCTATTCAAATTGACCATTTCTTGTGTGTGTTGAGAGATATGTCTCTCAAAGCATTGGTCCATTTCATCTAGGTTATCAATATTTTAGGCACAGAGTTTTTCATAATATTCCTTTATTTTCCTTTTAATATCCATGGGGTTTGTAGTAATCCCTTCTTTCATTTCTGATATTAATAATTTGTGTCATCTCTTTTGTCTTTGCCTGGCTAAAGGCTTATTGATTTTACAGATGTTTAAGAAAAAACAGTTTTTGGTTTTGTTTATTTTCTGTATTGAGAAAAGCCATGTCCAGCTACTAATGAGCCCATCAAAGGCATTATTCATTTCTATTAGCGTTTTTGATCTCCAGCATTTGTTTTTGATTCTTTCTTAGAGTTTCCCTCTCTCTGCTTATGTTATCTGTTTGCTCTTTCACGCTGTCCACTTACTCCTTTAAATCCCTTAGTGTACTAATCATAGTTTTTTTAAAAAAAATCCTGGTCTGATTATTCAAATATTCCTGCCATTTGACTCTGGTTCTAATGCTTGTTCAGTCTCTGCAAACCGTGGTTTTTGTCTTTTAGCATGTCTCGTATTTTTTGTTGAAAGGTGAGTGTGATGCACTGGGTAAAAGGAACTGTGGTACATAGGCTTTTGGTAATGTAATGATAAGGTATAGGAGGAGAGGAAGTCTACTACAGTCCTATGATTTGGTATCAGTTTTTGGCACCCATGGACTGTGAACTCCATCTGTGCTTCTCAGTACCTGCACCAACACTTAGATGGAACGGGATGGCTGAAGGGGGCTGGAATTTTGTTTCCCTTTCCCCACATGGAAGGCTAGAGTGGACTGGAGTTGGGTATTTCCCTTCTCTCAGGTCGTTTAGGCTCTAAAATAACTCTTGCAGGTTAGGTTCTGGTAAAACCGTTTTTTCCGAGGGCAGACCTTTTTACGAACAGAATGTTGTGGTGTATTTCAGAATTGTTCCTTTCCCCCTCCCCCTTCTGGAAACATGAGGTGATGTTCCTCCGTAATTTACTGTGAGGGGCTGGTAAACCTTCTGGATGTAAAATTCCCAAAAGTGTAAGCCCACCCATGACTGGGTCCCCTGGAATTTTTCCCTCTCAGGTTTGTCAACATTGAGCCTTCAGCAATTTGTTCATGAGAATTCAGGTTTTCCTACTCTCATACTGGTTTCCAAGGAGGTTTCTGCTCTGGTAAATTGTGAATCTCTCTATCTGCCCATCTGTCTCTCTAATCTTGGGGGCAGTGATTTGCCCTGTGACCTTCTTTCTCTGACAAAACTAAGGAGAGTTGTTTGTTTTTCAATTTGTTTAACTTGTTACTTGTTGTTTGGATGAATGAAGACTTCTAAGCTCTTTACATGCCAGACCAGAAAGCAGAAGCCCAATATTATTACATTAATTTCACAGATTATGAAGCTTAGCTCAGAGGAGTAAACTCCGTTGTTCTTCCAGGACAGTTACTCATGGAATGAGTGAATGATGGCAGAGACTCAACCCCCACTCTATTTACTCCAAAACCCATTGCTTTTAGCCACTGGCGTATAAGGAAACTCATTCTTGTACATTCCCATTTTTAGTCCAGTGACTTGAATTAGGTGCTTTTAAAATATATTTTGATCAACCTCAAAATAAACACAGATTGAACAGACGGATCCATTATGATTTTCTCTGGAGACACCAGTGAGGTTTTTGTCTGGCTTTTATTCATTCCCATGAATAAATGATTTATTCGCAATGGAAAAAAGCTAGAACACTATTAATATTAATATTATGAGAGTCTAACACATCTGAAATCTGGAGGAGCTGAAGGACCATCCATTGGGAACAGCTTCTTTAGAGTTCAGCTGTTGAGATTCAGTGCACCAAAGTTAAATGTTTCCTCTTGTGAGAGTTCAGAAATGTGTTATCTTAATCTACCCCTTCAAGCCCGGGGCTGAGAAAGAGAACTAAGCAGTCCGACTACCTAAAGGGACAGAGGGTGAACATCTTTAGTTTTTGGTACATCTCTTCAACATGGTAGGAAAAGAATAGACTTAGAATAACAGACATGGGTTCCAATGCTATTTACTATCTGTGACAACTAACAACGTCTCTCAAACCTTTTGGACCTATTTCCACATGAGGGAGTTTTAAAGTCCAGCTCTAATATTTTATAAATTTAATAAAATTCCATTGTTATTCCTGTCTAAAGCAAAGGGAACTCTCACCTAGAATCTCCTACCTCTTGAGAAATTCTTAGCGATGGGGGAAGAGTGATTACTCATGTTGTCCTTTTGTTATATTGATTGTCCTTTTCCTAGATTGATTTTCTGCATAATTAGGGAGTAGTTACTTGATAGCATTCTCTGAAGGAACAAGCTCTAGTGAGGTTTTCCATCTGCCACAATATGTATAGTCAGAAAATAAAAACTTGTTAAAGACATAAGTGATGGAATCAAAAATGTTACGTCATTTAGAGTGGTGGGGTCTTGTAAAAAGCCTCAAATGGCCTAGGAGACACACTACTATCCTGGAAGAGTTTTAAATCTACTTAGAGAAGCAAAACCAACACATGTGAAACTGAAGACTAAACAAAATGGCACATGGGCAGAGGGCAGTGAACTAGGACGTGGAATATCTCTGATGCTGATTATATGCTCTCTGGCAACTCGGGCTGTCTCCTTGGGCCTATTTCACCTGCAAGATGGAGAAAATGAAGATGAACTCACATGGGGCTGCCTGATGGTGCCGATCACTTACATTTAATACATGTGACTCTACTCATGTGGGCCCTCAGTGCTGCCTAGAAATCCTACTGCATTTCCCTTGTCCTTTGACACTGCCATTCTCTTAGAGGACTTACATCTTCTCTTTTTGCCCCTCCAATGCCTCCTTCCTCATCCTCAATCTCGTTTGATGACCTCAATTTCTTTTTCATGGAGAAAATAGAAGCAGTAGAAGAAAACTTCTGTAGGTCTTCCCACCATATGTGCATCGTCAGTGTCCATGTGCTCACTTTTCCTTCCTGGTTCTGTGAGTTCTCTGTGCTCCAAAGGCCAGCACCTGCCCTGTCATTCAGATCCCATTTCCTGTCACCTCTTAAGTACACCATGTGAGGAATTCGTTCTTCTTCTTCTCCTCTCTTTATCTCCTGCATTTTTAGTTTTTTCTCTCTCAACTGGATTATTTTCTGAGCTCACAAGCATACTATATATCTATGTTTAAAGATGAGAGATATGTGTGTGTATCTTGTTCCTACTTACTTGTTCAGCTAGTTCAACCACTCCACTATTTCTCTACTCCTTTATGTCAATTCTCCTTGAGAGAGTTATTTATACTTTTTGTCTTCAAGTTATCTCCTCCAATTCTCTGCTCAACCCATTTCTATGAGTATTTACATACTCACGGAACTCACCCTTGTTAAAATACAGTGAATTCTATTCTCCTAAATTTAATTATGAATTCTCAGCCCTCATCTTATTGATCTATAGGAGCATTTAATGTTGTCAATAATATGCTCCTTGTTAAAATGCTCTTTTCACTTGGCATCTGGAACACCAGTTCCTACTGTTTCTCCTTGTCTATACTTGGACATTTCTTTTCCATCTCCTGTAATGGTTCCTCTGCATCTTTTTGACAGCCATATACTGGGAATACTCCAGAGCTCATTCCTTAGACATCATTCCTTCTCTTTGTATAACTATCCCATGTCATGTCTATACACACCACCTATAAATTTACAAATCCAAGATATAGCTTTAATCTGAACATACCTCATGAACTCCACACTTTTGTATACACTGCCTTCTGGGTATCGCCACTTAGATGTCTAAAAGGCATCTCACACTTAGCCTATTCACAAAGACTTCCCAGACTCTCCTCCAGTCTGCTGCCCCAGCAGTGTTAGTAAACAGCAACCCACCTCTCATGTCACTCAGGCCAAGCACCTTCGAGTTATCCTAGACTATCCTCTTTTTCTTACATCTCACAATTTAACAAATCTTGTCATTGCCACGTTCAGAATGTATTCATAATTCTATTCTTCTTTAGCCCCTTTAATCCTACCACCCTGGTGCAATTTACCATCATTGTTTACTTGGTTTATTATAACAGCCTCTCTTGATTATTCCTTTATTCCCCTTTAGTCTACTCTCAACATAGTAGCAAGAGCATATCAATGAAAATACAAAATAGATCATGTGTGCCTCAGTTCAAACCCTCCATTTCATTCTTATTTGGCTCAGAGTAAATGCAAAAGTTCTTACAGTGGCCCACAAGGCATTTTGTGTTCTAATACCTGGGTTTTTTTTCTGATCTCACCCACAACAGCTTCCTTGGTGTTCATCAGACACACTAAGAAGGCTTCCACCTGAGGGCCTTTGCAATTCCTCCTTTTATCTGCCTGAACGTCTCTTCTCTATATAGCTGGGTAGCTCACTCTAGTACCCCTTTTAAATCTGTTAAAATATTACCTTTATTGAGAACTTCCTTTATTACAATTTGTTAATAGTGCATACTTTCCCCCCACATCTTACCCTGCTTAACTATCGGTTGCTTTATATATATAGATATAGATATAGATATATAGATATATATATATAGGTTTACTGTCTGTATAATCCCCTTAGAATGCCAAGTTCCTTGAGGATAGGGACTTTGTCTCTCTAGTGGCTGTGTTTTCAGTACCTACAGAAGTTCCGGAGACACAGTAGAAACTTAAAAATAC
This sequence comes from Aethalodelphis obliquidens, assembly GCF_003676395.1. Classification (NCBI taxonomy): domain Eukaryota; kingdom Metazoa; phylum Chordata; class Mammalia; order Artiodactyla; family Delphinidae; genus Aethalodelphis; species Aethalodelphis obliquidens. Next base: position 22,685,668 of record NW_020837955.1, read on the forward strand.
ATGTTGAATGAATGAGTATAATTGAAAGAGTTCTTTGAACTCTGGTATCAGTATTCATCTATACAGTGCTTCCTGTGGGTCCGAGAGGAGGGACTAGAGCATAAGGGCTATAAACTGAAGTTCGCCTTCATCTTCCCCAGGTTCCTCTCTTTAGTTTACCCCCTTCATTCCTGCCTTTACTGATACATTTCTGCAGCTTTTTGTTCAGTCATACCTCAAGGGGCTGTTCTCCTATTTGCAGAGTAAGAAAGCACAAGGAGAAAGGAGACCCATCTCTTTCCGAATATACGCAGGAGACCACAGAGAGCCAACGTTCTAACAAGGTGGTAGAGCCAAAGGATGCTCTCTGTAACAGAGAAATAGCACAGAGCACAATTTTGTGGAGGAGAATTAACAGTCCATCAGCCAGCCTGAAGGAAGCTCTGATGCCTTACCAACATGGCTATTACTCACAGACCCACCTACCACCAAAACAGTTTCCGAGGAATACTAATCTGAAGTTGTTATTCAATTTGAAGATCACTGATAGGTTCTGGAATGCAGGGAAAATTAGCATTAAATTCTGCAGTGAGGGGATGGATGAGCGGTGGGGGTCACTAAGGAGACTGATGGTCATGGAGGTTCTTGTTGCTGGGTAATAGGAAGGTGTATCAACCAGGAAAGCAAAACCCTTTGATGGAGGGCTTTATGTGTCAGGTGAAGGTACTTATGCTTGATTCAGTAGGCAGTAAACGAGGAGCCATTGTATTTTCTTAGATAGGATAGAGGTGGTGACATTGTGAAAGCATTGGTTAGAGTGATTGAGAAACCTGGCTATAAACAATATTAGAATGTAGGCCTTGAACAACCTGCATCAGAACCACATGAAAATGCATGTGGTTTAGTTGGTCTGGAGTAGGGCCCAATAATCTACATTTTAATCTGAATCTCTGTGGGAGAGGCCTGAAAATTTGCTTTTTTAAAAAAAAAAAAAAATCTAAGCCAAATGAATGCACACTAGTTTATAGCATGCATTACTGCATTTTTTTTTCCAAACTGTAGGTTGCAAGCCATTAGTGAGCTGTAAAATGAATCTAGTGGAATGCATTGGGTAACACAAATGAGTACATACATATGCTTCCATTTATATAGAGTTCATGAACAGGCATGACTATTGTGAAAGAAATCAGAATAGTAGTTTTCTTGGTGGGAGAGAAGGCTGACCAAAAAGGTGCACAAGGCCGGTGTTGGAAATGTCTATATCTTGATTTGGGTGATGACTGCCTAAGACAGATCCAACTGTACACTGAAAATCTATGCTTTTTGCTCTGTATAAATTATTCCTCAAAAATAACAAAAGTCAGAAAAGAATGTAGAAATATCAATGCATTACCTGAAGTAGGGTTAAGGGGTGTGTGTGTGTGTGTGTATGTATATGTTGGGTCATGATTATTCAACATGTATCTATGTGTGTGTTGGAAGCACTGCAGTGGAGGATACAAGCTGGCAGCTAAGGGACCATTTATGTTTACTCTGTCTCCCTTTTGTTTTCTGTAGATTGATACTTTGATTCCTTGCAAATATCTTGCTATTAATATTTCTAGTATGTTTTTATCCTTATGAGGCCACTTGAGATTTTTGGTAACTTTTCTTCCAAACAACTCAATCTGATTCTCATTTCTTGTAAAGTTTTCAGTGCAGCACAGTGTTTTGTGTTTCTGATGCATGTGCAGGGGTAAGGCCTGGCTACAGAAGAATTTGGTCATATTTGTTCAGTAAGACAATTGACTGCTTCTAAAAGCTTTGTTTAAATGAGTTGTAGATTTATAGCAGATCCATGGTTATCACCAATAAACCTTGCATTTTAAAGCAGGTAATACGCTGCCTGTTCAAAGGGAGATGTTTGGAGGCTGTTCATTTCCTGTTTATAGAGTTGGAAAAGGGAATACATGAAAGTACTGGGAATCCGAAGATGCATGCAAATAGCTTAAGCTTATGTTTACTTTCTGTTTAACCTGTTATTGCCGTAAAACATCATCAAACTTACAATCAAGTTCATTTTCTTGGGGTACTATGTACTCAGTGCACAAAACAGTTTTTCTCTGACAACTCTAGATATTGTTGATTTTCAGAATGAAAGTTCTCTTTGTATAATGAGAACTAAATATGTATCACTCTGAATCGAAATATGGACTATTTTAATGAGGTAAAAGAAAGAGAGGCAAATTGTATTGAAATGAGCCATGCGGAGTATCCTTCTTGTAGGACTAAGGATTGTTAGCTGGTTAGAACCTGCTTTTCTCCTGGCTTGAAATCCCTCTTGGGGTAAGGCACATACTCTAACCACCTACATTTCCAGGATGATTTTTGGATCTTTTTTTTTTTTTTACTTGAAATATAGTTATAATCCTATGCATTATTTGTATTCTGTTTTCTATGGAAGGCTTATATAACACTAGTCCAGTCTTATTTTCATGTGGAAATACTTAGAACTACTGTTGATTTTGGGAAGGCAACTTTCTCCAAGCTAATATAAGTGTCCAGAAGAATCCAAACAGTTTAAAAGTTCTGGTGCGTTCAAGAAAGTTAGGAATATTGGAGGCATATGATGGGAGAAAACAAGGCAAAATTTCCCTTTTCTGTCTTTTCTACTAATGCCCTTCCCTGTGAGATATGGGATTCTGTGGTGATAAGGGTCAGTAGGATGTTGGTGAAGGTGGCCGGTTAGATAACTGGAATGTTAAAGAAGGTCCCTTCATGGAGGGGAATAATAAGACAGTTTCTACCTTTTGAGTTGGACTAAGACCACCACATTGCCTACTCCCACGATGCTAGGAAGCACCATAAGATCGACACATTTTCATGACATACTAGGAGAAAGACTAACTTTTTTGTCTTTTCATTACTTTAAATCCCAGGGAGCTCATGGTTAAAGTGAGAAGTCCGTTAAGGAAATACACTCCACTCACAGAGGTCTCGGCTTATTATTTTAACACAGTCCTCAGCGTGATCCATTTTTATTGCCTGTGCCTCAACAGCACCACCCCCCCCCAGTTAATTAAATTATCTAGGCAGTTGTCTTCTAGTTATTCAATTTCTATAGATGGGTTTTTATCCCTCTTAGAAGTGTTAATATAGAGACACTAAGGGTTTGAAGAAGTAATGTGAACATTTTAAGAAGAATTTCAGCTTATACCGAAGGAATATTGAATTGCAGAATAAGGTAACACCAGGTCTGATGAGAATATATAAGAAGGAAGTATATACCAGTGACAAAATCTAATAGATAGAGGTCCATTACGATTCTGGGTTGCAAGTAAGGGAAGCCAATTCTGATTGTGTAAAGGAAGAGATTACTGGGATGTCATAGGATGTTGAGAGTTTGGAGGAACAGGATTGGAAAGGGGTGGAATTAAGGGAGGACTGAAGCATGGACTAAAGTAATCTGGTCAGGACATGGTACACAGTATGCTAGATGCACTGCGCACAACCACATCTGCTAGACATCACCTCTGCCTCACGACATTACTTTTGGGCATGATCCCCTGGCCACTATAAGTCACCGTCTCCCTCATTCTAGATTCACATTACTGAGCAGAAATATACAACCATCCACTCTTAGTTCATATGCTTAGATCCTAGCTGTAAAGGAACTGAGAGAGGAAAGATCTTTCAAATTTCCATTTCTATATTGAGAAGTAATGTTCTATGCCTCCTACCCCCTTTCCCCAAATTAGGCACATGGGAAAATCCCTACCCAAAGAAGAAGTGTTCTTTATTATTATGCAGGAAGGCAAAAAACAAATGTTCACTATGGTGTGTCTAGTAACTGGGAATTTTTAGGTAGATGTTGGATGGATAACTAGAAATAATACTGTCCACTGTGTTGCTGTATGAGAGAACAGTTAGAAGATAGTTTCCTGCAAGCCCCTGGTCTAATTCTAATTCTATGAAACGTGGGAATTTTTGAGTTACTCTGGGGTGACTGCTGAGTTGTAAGAGATAAAGCAGGGCAGCTGTGTGTGCCGTTTCCCTGGAAGCTTCACGTTTCTGAATACGTTTCCGCCCCCACTAATTCAGAGCTGAGTCTTAATTAAATACTGTAGATTTGGCCTGTTACCACTAGGGGTCATTCTTTTACATGTGTCATTCAAAATCATCTTAGAGGAGTTACCTGGTTCTGAGACAACCTTAGAGGTTTGTTTTCTTTCCGACAGTTTTAACTCCGGCTACAAATTGCATTTGGTGAATCTGTGGTTCCAGTGGCCAGGTACAGAGTTAATTGCTATGGGGCTTGTGCTGCCACTCAGAAATAAACAACGTCCTGGTGAATGAAACTGGCAATTCTTAACATTCTATGCAATTGAATTTTCAACCTAGGATTCCTTTCACTTTAAGACCTTCCCTCTCTGTTTAACACACACACGGGGCATTTCAAAAATCGAGTGAGGTTTGGGCTCGTTACAATGTTAAGTTTTTATTAAAACATGAGGAAATAAAGACACAGAATTAAGGCATTAAAAGTGTTCAACATATTAAATATTCCATAAATTAACATTAAAACAAGATGATTCCATATGTAACGTTCTTTGGGTATAATGGTACGTGTCTAAATTTAAGTTTCTTTGTCAATACCGGATTAGACACTTGCACCCCTGCACCCTACTGCCCCCCACCCAGGGTGGGCCCTGTGTGCTGGCACACCCGTGTACATATGCTCCAGCACGCACACCTGCTGCAGCATACAGGGCTTTATCTCAGACCTTGAAGGACGTGGTTTTGGCCGATTGCTTTGTGAGGATCAATGAAAGTTAACGCATAGTCTCCATTTTATAATGAAAGTTACCTTTCTGCCCTTAATGAACATTATTGCTCCTCACCATAATTAGATAAGAGGTGGGGTTAGTTTAGTGCATCACGGCATGGCAGCACACTCCCTGAACTCTACCGCTGCTTCCCTACCTGCTGATAGTTTGTTTTTGTTGTACTGCCTGTTTAGATTCAGTTTTCAAATTTGATTATTGAATGGTTCACTTAGTTCAATCACAAAGGTAGGAAGAGCCTTCCTGATGTTGGCACTCCAGAACACAAGTCCTCAGAGTCCTGTGTCTGAGGAATAAAGCCTGATCTGAGCACGTGGATTCATTGGGGCTGCCATGCTGCACCACCACTGTAACGCCTCCCCTTCATCTTTTCCCTGATACTCAGCATTAATCCTCTATTCTTCCACTCCCCTCCTCTTCAACATTCTTCCTCCTCCCCTTTCATTAGTCCTTGTGCCAAGGGAGAAGAGTGTCTTACTCCTTCCCCTATCTCCTTCTTATCAGGGCATCTGTGGGGGACAATGGCAGAGCAGTAACGCACAATGACACTTGATTTAATGCTTAAGTATACAACACGAAGAGATTCTTCTGAGCATTTTAATGAACTCTGTTTTCCTGGAATGGCAGAGAAAAGAAATAAAAGACAGTATGCAGAGCTCCTGTTTTTTTCTTCTTGCTGCCATGAGGATAAAGATCAAAGTCTTTATCTGTGATTATCCATCAGACAAATGCAATAAAACGCCCAATTTGCAGGCAAGGCTAACTATGTTCTGTCTTTCAGAACACATTCATCTCCTAACCTTCTGGAAAAATCTTTCCTCCCTGAGGCCCCACGGGGCCGTGAGGAAGCATCCCTACCAGCAGCACCAAAATCTATAGATTGTTATTAAAAAATATGTTCCTTTGGGACAGGGATCTGGCCATGCCCTAGGCACATACAGGGTCTCAATAAAGGCGCCAGGAGCATAGGCATTTATGGAATCCCTAGGGTGTGATGACGTGGATCCTTACGGTAAGGAAGATTCAGCAGTCACCCAGTGTTATGTGTGGCCTTCAGGAGCTTCCTCTGAAGTTTGGGCTCAGAGGTGGGGTAGGTCCTAGATCTATGAATCAGACATTCAACAGTGCAGAGTAAAACAACAGAAAGTGGCCCTCAGGGCTGAGACTGTGTCTGAACTCCTCAACGTGGTTCCAAGGGCCATAAGCATCCCTGCCTTTATAAAGTGAATTCCAAATGGTTCTCACTTATGGGTACAGACTTGGGAGGAATTGGAGGTGATATCTGGCACACACAGAGAACGAAGAGCCACAAGATGAGGAAGAAAATTCAATATTTCTCAATATCAGATGTTAACAGGAAGAAAAATGTTTGTTGTGCAACTGAGAGGTCGTAGGAAAAGCAAAGGTTAGAAGTGGTTTTGGTAGGAGGGGAATCTTTATTTTCAGTTCTGTCTTTCATCCCATTCTTCCCTCTTCAGTGGGTGTGGAGGGTAGGGACCTCTGGTGTGATTGTTGAGCCTGGAGAGAACCTGGCATCTGTGAGACATTAATAGGAGGCAGACCGGGTTTCACTATCTGAAACCCAGGCAATGTGGACCAACTGTTGTCTTGATCTCCTTGATTTTTTTCCTCTTGGCTTCTTGAGCCTCCTACTCTCAGGAAGAGAGGGTTTGCCTTGCTTCATGTGATAAGCAGATCAAGCAGCCTTTGCTTTTGGGGAGCAAGCAGATCACTGCTCTCTTAGTTCTGGATTCTTTACTTGCCACTGTTCACTGAATTTGGGGCTACGCTCAATCTAAGTTGAGGAAGGACATGGAAAGTTGCCCTGAGTTATTTGACCAGCTTTGCTCGGAGTAAATCTCTGTTGGGCTCTTCATATCTTTTCCAAAATGGTTAAAACACAGAGGGGAGCAGTGGGTGATTCAACTACATCCTAACTTCAGTGACTCTTAATTGGGATCAAAGTGGGTTATGCCTGGGGATACTTAGGTCCATGCTTTATCATTTTCCAAATAAGGAAAGTAATGTCCATCATTTCTTCTTGTGGTAAAATATATATAACTTAAAATACACCATTTTAACTATCCTTAAATGTGTAGCTCAGTGGCATTAAATACATTCACGTTGTTATGCAATCATCACCACTATCCATCTCTAGAATGTTTTCGTCTTTCCAAACTGAAACTGTGTACTCATTAAACAATAACCCCACATTACCTCTTCCCCTCAGCCCCTGGCAACCACCGTTCTAGTTTCTGTTTCTATGAATTTGACTACTCTGAATATCTCATAAGTGGAGTCATACAGTATTTGTCCTTTTGTGACTGGTTTATTTCACTTATCATCCTGTTCTCAAGGTTCATCCGTGTTGTAGCATGTGTTAAAATTTCCTTCCTTTTTAAGATTGAACAATATTCCATTGACGTATGTACCACATTTTGTTTATCCATTTATCCATAAAGGTATAAAGAAAGTGAAGTCAATCTTGAATGCTCGCATTCCTTTTTGTCCAGAGCGCTGTTTATGCTTGTGGTCTCAGCTCTCAGCATCACCGATGTTAACAGCATCGCCTCTCCTTTGCCAAATTTCCCAATTTGGACAGTGAATTATGTGGTTATCCTTTGAGGACAACTCTTCTGGAACCTCCATATTTCCTGTAACTGATCTCATGTTCAGTGCAAGTTTACAGCTATTCTACAAATATCCACTAAACTTAGCACCGACAAGGCACACATCCTTCAAGTGCAAATAGGGCATGTCAGTGGGCGGTATTTTCCCAAATGAAAGAAGCAGAGATGACTGGTGATTTTCACGCAGCTGGATAAATATCTTACAGACATTGCATTTCAGGAGACTGGACTACCCCATGTCTGTCTAAATAGGAGAGCATTCCTAGCAAGTCTTCGAGGCAGCCAGAAAGTGAGTCTGTCACAAGTCCTTCTCTCATAGCTGGGTGAAAACCTAGAAGGGGAATGCCCATGTCTTTCTTTCCATACTGGTCTGAAGCCTCTGTCGAAGCTGTTAAGGGAGAAAAGGGTGTGATTTTGACTCACAGAGATTCTCCCAAAGAGAATTTGCATCTTTTGTTGACTCCATAATAGGAGAAGCCCTCTGATTGTATAGCCGCGGAGAGTTTATTTCAGTGCAGTTGATGAGACAGGATATTTGTAAAGTGTAGTTGCTGGAGGGACCCAGTGTGAGCTGATTACTTAAGAACTTCTAAACTTCCAGGCAGATGACCTGAGATAGAGTCTTCACTTTGCCACAGGAAAGCCTCCCTAGGATTAAAGTTCTGTCTAAGCAGAAAGCTTGTCTGGCTTGTTTGCTGACATACAGACGATGAATGGCCCATGGTAGATGCTTTAAAAAATATCGGAGAAATGGGTGAGTGAATGACTAACTTTGTGCTCACTTAGTTTCTCAAGAATCCAGTTGCTTCGTCTGTAAGATAGGGACAATGCCACCTTCTCTGCCAGTTTGTTTTCATAGGAAGGGTTTTGGACCTTCCCCTAAAGGAAGCGTGGAATAAGATGACGCCAGACAAGGAGTATTTTGTACCATCGATAAAATTTTATAATTAAATTTTACAATTAAAGAAGCCAGACAAATATATCATAATTTAACCATTGTTAAATTTTAACAACTCCCTCTGTTCTGTCTACTTTTTCACTTTACAACAAAACCACAATTGAAACAATGGACTATACATGTACTTAATTTAAACAATCAAACAGTTTTACAAATTATGGCAGGAATGGTAACTGTTCACCAAAATCTGTGTCCTCCTGTTTTTTCCTGATACACAGCTAGGCTCCATTTCCCAACCCCTGTGGCAGTTATGAGTGGTCACATAACTGAGTTCTATCCATTCAGTTGGGACAGAAGTGGTGTGGCTCTCTGTCTTGGCATGTTCCTTCAGAACTCCCCTGAGAGATGCCCCATGCTCCTTGACAGCCTTGCATAGTGATAAACTTGGCTTAGACGTCAAGTTGAAGAAGGTGGAGCTTCTTGATTGAGCTCATGGAAGAGAGTCATATCCACCATACAGAAACACTCACCTTGGACTGTTAAATGAGTGAGAATAAACTTGTATTGTGTTGGAGGCCATTATATATTCTCGAGTTTGTTAACAGCAGGTAGTGTCATCTGAATAATAATACCCAGTTTTACTGCCTTAGGGCTCTTTTGTCACCTCCATTATCTGCTTCCCAGAGACAAACATCTTCAACCTTTTAAATTGCTTATTTTGGTGTTTACATCAAAATCTCTAAATAACAAGTTTATATTGCTAGTTCTTTTTAGTTTAAATGGTTTATTGACTTCTCACTGTTAGATAAAATGTATCTCTTTTTCACCACCATCCTCTTAGCCCTGCCTCTCATTCCTATGACATAGTTGTATCAGAAAAATAGGTCAGTATTTATTATTTAAATTGTTCTTATCATGTTAACACTGTTCACAGCTGAGACATGTATTTTACATGATCAGTTTTTCTTTCTTTTATAAGAGATTCTTTTATCTGGAATTAATAATTTACTCCCCCTTCCTGCTCAACCTCTTCATCCTTCTCTCCCTTTTTCACTTGCTTAGTTTTCTAAGTACTAACCATTAATTCAATCCCAAATTCTTCACCAGCTGGGGAAGTCTTCTCTCACTACCTGCAAAGAAATTAAACTTTTTATCAATTTCATTTTCTTATAGAAGTATTTCCCATCCAGCTGCAACCAATCTGGAAAGTAGCTTTTAAACCCGCTGAGTAAATGTCATTGTACAACTCTTTTCAACATCATCACAAGGACATTTTTTACCTGTCTCTTTACTAACTCCCTATTTCCCATATTGCATTTTGTTTTCTTTCTTGTTATTTCTCTCATATTGATACAACACATTTTCCAATAGCTTCCTGGCATAGAGAACATGGCAGGTAAATTTTGTGCGTGTGTGTCGTGGCTGAAAATATCTTGACAATCTGAGTATACCATTCTATTTGGAAAAAAAAAAATCCTCAGAATTTTGAAAATATTTCTCTACTGTGTTCTAGCTTCTGGAGTTGCTATTATTGGAGAAATCCTAGGCCATTAGTGAGAGAGAATTATTGTTATTCTCGAATTATTTGTAAATGATTATTTGTAGAAGAAAGAATTATTGTTAATTGTTTGTAATTGAATTATTTATACTAATTTATATTGAATTATTTGTTCTTTTTTTTTTTTTTTTTTGTGGTATGTGGGCCTCTCATTGCCGTGGCCTCTCCCGTCCCGGGGCACAGGCTCCGGACGCGCAGGCCCAGCGGCCATGGCTCACGGGCCCAGCCGCTCCGCGGCACGTGGGATCCTTCCAGACCGGGGCACGAACCTGTGTCCCCTGCATCGGCAGGCGGACTCCCAACCACTGCGCCACCAGGGAAGCCCGAATTATTTGTTCTTTATATTAATCTTTTATCCTCCTTATCTGGAAGCTTCCAGAACTTTCTTCGTATCACTTGTGTCTTCAAATTTTTAGTAATGCTCTTCAGTTTCTATCTTATGGACAATCATGTCTCTCAGTTCTGGAAAAAAAAAATTGAATTATATCTTTTTTTTTTCTTTTGCCGTATGGGGGCCTCTCACTGTTGTGGCCTCTCCCGTTGTGGAGCACAGTCTCCGGACGCGCAGGCTCAGCGGCCATGGCTCACGGACCCAGCCGCTCCGTGGCATGTGGGATCTTCCCGGACCGGGGCACGAACCTGTGTCCCCTGCATTGGCAGGCGGACTCTCAACCACTGCGCCATCAGGGAAGCCCTGAATTATATCTTTGATATCCTCCCCCCATTTTCTCTTATCATTTTTTTTTCTAGATCTTTTATTATTCAGACATTGTACTTCCTGAATCATTTGTCTTCCATTCTTCATCACTTTTCTTCTGCTTTGCTCTCTAGGTGATTTCTATAACTTTATATTTTAAATGTTCTATTATTTTAAATTTATTTTCTATTATCATAGCTTATGTATAGTCTATGCCTGTTCTTTTATGTAGTTTTCTGTTTTTGTTTCACAGATGCAATATATCTACTTATCTTTTTGAGAATATTAATGATAGAAACTATTCATTTTACGTAAAACTAAAGAAACTAAAGTTGAGGAGAGTTGTTTGTTTATTTGCTTTCCATCTCTATTTCCCACATTCAGTGCTTGCTTTAAATGTTTAGCAATCCTGGATTTTGCTCACATTAAAGAGAAGAATAAAGAATTCACTAGAAACCCTATGCATTTGATTAGAATTGTTCACTGTGGTTCTAACTGTGGTTCTAACAGTATCTGAATGGGTGCTTTCTTTGGGGAATTCAGTCAGTATCTTTAGGTCAGTATCTAATGTCAGTATCTTTAGGTCTTCTAGTTCCAGTTAGTCAGATATCCAAGAGGAAAACTGCTTCAGTATTCCTATTTGAAGGATATAAACTGTTAGAAACTTTCTAGGAGCCGCATAGAAGAAGAATGAAATGAGGCGATTTAACATTTACTGTGAAACTTTTACTTAATTCTTTTTTTTTTTCCCCAAGAAATGAATTTCTCCCCTCAAATGTTTCTGGAATCCCGAATCTAGACCTATTCCATTTTAGTCTGTCTAGAGAATACACTCCTAGTCATCAGCTCCGGTTGAGGAGAGTCAGCCATGTGACTGTACACAGTGGGGTAGATAATCTGTGGATCTTACTTTCTTAAGAGATCTTCAGACAGTCTAATTAGTCCCATGTTAATCCCCACTTCCAAGGTACCTGTTTTCCCCACTTCCTAAGCCTTTTAGGGATTCATACATAAGGCTTCTTCTTAGCTTTCCCACTTCAAGCACAGAATTAAGATTTTTCAGATATGCTCAGTCATATCCTTGGCATATCTTTCCGTTTGCTTCCAGCTTCCAAAACCTTGTTATTATCTCATTGTCCATTCTTTAATTCCACACAGTTTTGTGCCTTAAAACATTTGTCATCTTTGTGGGGCCTAGGACGTGGATTAAATAGAAATATATGTATTCATCTGCCATCTCTAATAATAAGATGCATGCAATTTAATTTTTCACTAACAACACATTAAATCATAGATTTCTAATGTAAGAATATTCCTTGAATTATAAGAGCTCTAATCTATTACCAACATAGAAAACTTTCTTTCCTGACAGCCAAGCTATTCATGAGAAGGTGAGTACATTTAGAGGACAGTGTAAAGCCATTCAGCATTCATCCAACAAATAATTATTTAGTGACTATGATGAATTAGGTAGTGGAAATACAAAAGTGAGTGACACATAGTCCTAACTTCAGGAATTGGCCATGCTGGTGAGCAATTCAAGAAAACTAAATACGAATAGAATATTAAAAGGGCTTCAATAATGTCAACAACAGGAAAATCCAGAAGTGAGTTTTGATCTTATTCATGGTCTGAATGAATAAGAATTAAAGGCATATTAGGCATTCATATTCCAAGAGATGGAAAGAGAACCAGCCAGATAAAAACAGAAATAATGAAAGCTTAGAGATATAAGAAATATGATCAATTTAAAGAACTAAATACAATGCTAAAAGGAGACGATAAGAATAGACAGAAACTTTGACATGAGCCAGATAGTAAGGAACTATATATGGCACGTTAAGCTGTTTAGAACAATGATGAGCCATAGGAGTGTCTTAGTTGGGGCATGACAGGTGAATGGAGCCATGTAAGAAAAAAAATCACAAATGATCCACTATTGAATATCCACAGTACCTTTGCCTACTCTGTCCCTTACTATCCAACTCATGTTCTTGTACTTCCACGGTTGTTTAGCTAATTGTGTTGCAATTATTACAGCTTCTGGGTAGTCTTATTTACAACCATCAGAGCTTATTCATTGATAGTGCACTATCAAGTCTCAGGCAGTGGGATTAAACATTGTGTCATCCGCTGCTGCTCTGAGAAAAGATGGGGCACTATCATGAAGTGAATGATTTGTTCTGGTCCTTTTCCAGGCAGTAGAATGTGCTAGTTTTGTTCTAGTGCTAAGTCCTTAGAATCTGGAGCTAATGGTTTCAGTCTCAGTTTAAGCCATTTTCTCTCTTGCAGTTCTGTAACTGCAGATCATATGTTAAATCGTTTTCCCACCATCTGACAAATGAACCACTTTGTCCTGTTAAAGTATCATTCCCTCTCATGATGTCATTCAGAGTGTGGGGCTTTGGGAAGGGTCCTATTATCACTGTAGTATCTACCCAAGGTGGTTGGGGACAGTGAATCTTAATCTCATATTCTCCAAGGAGAATAGTACAGTGTAAGAAACAAGGCTGGATTGATTGAGAATCAGGCAGACTGGGGTTGAAACCCTAGCTTCACAGCTTGCTTATTATATGACTATGGGAGACTGAATCTCTGATTCCTTCCTATAAAATAGGGATATATATACATGCCCACAGGGTTATTCTAAGGCTTAAATGAAATAATGCGAGTAGAACAAACTATTAGAATTTTAAATATTATTGTGACTTTTTAATATTGAAAATTTCTAGATGGCTAAGTGTGTACCTTAATTTTTGTATTTCTATTGGCTTACTCCATGGTAAGAATTTTTTTCTTCTAATTTTTTTTATTGTGGTAAAATACTCATAGCACTTACCATCAAACCGTTTTTAAGTGTACAGTTCAGTAGTATTAAATACATTCATTATGTTGTGCTGCCATCATAACCATCTATCTCCAGTTCACTTTTCATTTTGTAAAACTGAATACCCATTAAACAATAACTCCCCATTTCCCCCTTTCCCCTCAACCTCTGACAATTATTTTACTTTCTGTCTCTATGATTTTAACTACTCTGAGTACAATGGCAGGGATTTTTTTTAAGTTATTAAATAAAGGAGACAACCCTCTGGTGTAGAGTTAGCTCTGCTTAAAACAGCTCATGGGGAAATTGTGGATTCAATAAGGTTTTCTTTGAGCTCTGCTGGTCTCCACTTTCTGTGACCTCTCAATTCTCCTGTACCTGTCCTTTCTTTTGTCATCCTGGATCCTTATGTGTTCTTTTACTTTCTCTTCCCCATATTAAAATTTAATTGTAGGAAATAAGGAATGATTTCTTAGTATTCAAATGTCATTTCTTTCTCAATTTAGGAAGATTTTGGCTACAAGTATGAGAAACACCTTCTCGAACTGCCTTAAAGGTTATGGAAATGAATTTTTAAATATAATAAGTCCTGTATCAGAGCAGGATTCAGATATGTCAGTTCCATGGCTTAGTAGCATTATTAGGGGTCAGTTTCCCTGTTCTGCCAATTACAGCATCAGCTTAATCCTCAGGCTGGTTGCACTTACCAAACGATGACTTCCTTTAATAACTTGGCCTACTGGTTTCTTCTTTCACATCAAGCAGCCAAAAATTAGAAATGAAAAGCATTTTTTCCCATAATTATGGAGTAAATGATCTTCCCTTCAGCCCTCTTGGACCAAGTTAAACGCCCAATTCTAGATGAAACACTGTTTTCAGAGTATGACCTTCCCTCTGCCATTCAGCCCTACCTTTGGGGCTCTGAATGAGATCATCTTCCTCTAGGCACAAAGGCTACCTGGAGGGCTATGTTAGAAAAGAAAAATGGGAACATGATGCTATCTAGACTATTCATGTCTAATACACGTCCCCTCCTTCCTCTAAAAATGACTTATTCTCACAAAAGAGCCTTCACGATCCAGTGAGTAGGTAATAGGATTAATTGGGAGGATGATAGAGTTACCTTCTCTGCAAGATGTATGAACATCTGCTTGAAGTCCCACCCAGCAGAGAACCAGGGGCTTTTGTGTCCATCATGAAGAATACCCATTTTCTGTGGGCTTGAATGGCTATGAACACAGAAAGATTGTGTGTATGTATCTTCTGCTGGCCTTCCAGCCTGAATTACCCTTAATTTTGTCCCTTATCAATAAATCCAGTTAATCTGCAGTTTACCAGTCACTATTGGTTCTCCCTTGAGCTAATTTCCCTCTCTCTCTTCTCCATCTCTCTCTCTCTCTCTCTCTCTCTCTCATTGCTCTCTCTTTCATTGTTTTGGTACAGAGAAATGTGAAAGATGGATTCTTTATTGACATGCTTGTTAACACAGACAGTTGCATTCCCCAATAATTATATACTAATGAAACAAATGGGGCAGAACTTGTGATTTTGTAAGTTCTAGGGATAAAGGGATAAAGAGTTTGTTTTTGTGTTTGGTTTCATTATGAAGTGACAGATTTGTGGCAGAGAGTAAAATTAGGGGTTTTAAAAGAGAGAACAAAGATGAAAAGGAAAATTATTTATCTGTGTGTGACTTACGTGATGGTCCATCCACATAGAATTAGAATCTTATGGATCTTAAACACTGTATTAGCCTGAGCCCACTTGGAGACAGGGGACAATACCCTAACCTTAAGTAGATTACAGAGAAATTAACGGATTTACTAGAGCAGCTCAGTACTGAGTAAGTAATAGAACGGTCAGATTTTGGAGAAACCAGAACCAGGGCGATGATAATAATTAATTTATCAAGTATTATTATTGGCAGATATTATTCATGGAACTGTATTTTAACTCATTTATTTTTTTTTTTTTTTTTTGCGGTACAAGGGCCTCTCACTGTTGTGGCCTCTCCTGTTGTGGAGCACAGGCTCCGGATGCGCAGGCTCAGCGGCCATGGCTCATGGGCCCAGCTGCTCCGCGGCAGGTGGGATCTTCCCGGACCAGGGCACGAACCCGTGTCCCCTGTATCGGCAGGCGGACTCTCAACCACTGCGCCACCAGGAAAGCCCCTCATTTAATCTTAAAACAACTTGTTTGGCTCATCTTGGTCATCTTGTTGGATAAAAATAACAAGCATTTCACTGTATCTCAAGTTTTTTATATTTTAGGAATTTAGGCAGTGTGTGGCTTTGCACCTTATACTTCATACAACATTGGCTGAAGTCACTTGGTGGTTTGCTACTAAAGTTGGGCAGGTCAAAAGCACACAAGATCGTTTCATGCACATCAACAGCACCTTGTTGAGAATGGCTGGAAGGCTGGGCTCAGCTGGACCTTTTATACTCTCCGTGTAGTTTCAGAACATCTCCAGATGATCTCTCCTGTAGAGTGTTGGATTTCTTACAAGGTGGCTCTGGGATATGAAAGGGAGTGTTCTCAAAGAAAGAAAGTAGAAGCTGCAAAGTTTTTAAGATCTGGGCCAGGACACTGACACAGTTACTGTTGCTGTATTCTAAAGCAGTCACAGAGTCTTCCCAGTTTCAGGAGGAGGGGACATAGACCCTACATCTCTATGAGAAGAGCATCAAAGAATTTGAAGCCATCTTTAATCTGCCATAGCCCTAAAAGGTAGATGTTATACTGTTACCCTCATTTTACGTAAGGTCACACTGAGCTACAAAGAGTAGAAACGTAACTTTCTCAAAGACTCACAATTAGTAAAGAGCTGTGGATTTGAACCCAGGTAGTCTGGCTCTAAACCTGTATTTTGTACCACTTGATGGCCTTTAATCACTTCTAGATATAGACATTCTCATGCAAGAAGTCTCTTTCTACCTCTCAGAGGCTAACTTGCAGTTCTGCTTCCTTCTTTTGGCAAAGAGCAGGGCCACTGCAGCTCCAGACTCAGATAAAATCTCAGATCCCAATTTTAAAGTCCTTGGGAATGCCTTGGCTGGCACAACATGAATTATGAGCCTATCCTTGGGTCAATAAATACGGTCAGGGGGTAGAGGTATTCCATCTGGCTTAGACTAGGTTCTGGCCAACCCGCATAACCAAGCAGACCTTGTGTGTTGCCAGAAAGAGGGAGGAACGGATGCGTGGCAGACAAGCACCACTGAGGCTCAGGACAATGGATATGTAACCTGCATGTTAACCAGATAGTTGAATCAGTCCTCACTCTCTATTTGAGGTAAATGCTTAAACAACTTGGTTTTCCAGAGAACTCATTGCCTCCCAAGGATGCCCATTACTATTTAAAGAGTTTCAAGCTTCAGAGAGCAGATGAGGAAAGTGTTTTGGAATACTAAGGCCGTTCCCAGCCTTTGCATTAGCACTGTGCCACAAAAGCCTATCAAGAGAGTATCTGGTCTACTTAAACCTCTATACGTTTTCACTATGGTATCCCCAGAGTCTAGCACAGATGGATGGATGGGTGAACAAACCTGGTTCAACATAATTTAACAAGCACTTTATTGAACCATCAGGTTGATTGATTATCTCCCCAGAAAGACTGATAATTTTGGCATTGAGGATAATAACAGATTCAGGACTTGTGAAAGAGTCCTTAGGGGGTTGTGATTTCCAGAGTCAACAATGGCTGTGTAAATTCTCCAAAGGAAGAGAAAGTCTGTGCAGAAAAGTCAGCCTTAGCCCAGGCTAAGCTTCTCTAGGTATGAGCACTTCCCTTATAAAACAGAAACTATCAAGTCAAAGTTTCCATGAGGGGCTTCCCTGGTGGCGCAGTGGTTGAGAGTCCGCCTGCTGATTCAGGGGACATGGGTTCGTGCCCCGGTCCGGGAAGATCCCACATGCCGCGGAGCGGCTGGGCCCGTGAGCCATGGCCGCTGAGCCTGCACGTCCGGAGCCTGTGCTCCACAACGGGAGAGGCCACAACAGTGAGAGGCCTGCATACCACACAAAAATAAATAAATAAAATAAAGTTTCCATGAGGTCAAAAGAAACTGGATTATTAGGAACTGCACTTCTTTAAGTACTCCTCCTCAGAGCTAAAATGCTAGTTTTTAAGCTATATGATCAATAAGGTCTCTCCTAACCCTGTCTATGATTTACAATTTTAGTGCTGAAAAGAACCATTTCCTGGAATGTTCTGTATGATTTTTTTTTTTGGATAATTAAGTTATATTGTAAATGTACTTGGGTAATTCAATTTAAAGGAACTCTATCATGAAATCCACAAAATGAAGAATTATTTTCTATAATCTGTCCATTTTTCAACATTTGTGTGAGCTTGGATTTTCGCACATCAAGTTTGCCTTAGCTACCCCTGTAGTGCCCCACTTCCCACAAGCCAAGACTTTCCTGGATTCTTTGTGGCCCCACAAAGAGCCATGAGGAAGCCTTTAGCTGCTGGTCTAACAGCATCACCTCCATCAGTAGACATCCAGATAATCTAAGGAAATACATCACACTGGAGTGCCAGATGGATTCAGACATAACACAACAGAGAGTCAGCCCTTTCAAACCACCCCTATAGACAAGATGAGCTGAGTGATATATTCAAACACAATGAGACTGGGCACTGTCATAAAAAAGAATTATGGTGGCAGAAATCACACCCACTGCTGCATTTTGGGCATGCGGTCCATGTGCCCTGGCTTACAAAGTGTGTACACAAAATTTGTATCAATTCCAGAGCCACGAGATGGAATTTCAAATGTAATTCAATTTCCTCTTGCCAAAAAGAGAATAAGTATTCAAATTCCTTGAGAATATTAATATCCACAATTCTTATAGAAAATGACAAATACACATGCATGAGTAGGTACATTTTTAAATATATACACATATGTATTCACACAGGTATGTAAATGCATTTAGAACAAAAGATTCTAACACCATTGTGCCAGGCCAATAAAAAAAAACACAAGGCAAAAAAAAGTCCATCACACATAACTGTCTTGTAGGTACATGATTCAAAGCAAGCAAGATACAAGTTAGTCCCTTTCTCACATAAGACTGTTGCTAGGCCTGGGAGGTAAGCAAGGTGACGGGCAATTACCTCAATGAAGAAAAGTATCTGCCCAAAAAAGAAAGGTTTGACCTGGTTCATCAGGGGCTCCTCCCTCTATTTTCTGAATGTATGCCAACCTATGTCTAAGTAGATTTTGTTTTTTCAACTCCTAAGTTACAGGGCTTTAGTAAAAATCCAGGGAAGGCAGGGAAACAAAAGTTGATACACTCCTTTCAGATTTGAAGGCTATATGGGCATATTCACGTTCACACACACACATACACACAATGAACAATTATGTTGGATCTATAGTAGGGTTTTTCAATAGTAGCACTGTTGACATTTTGGACCTGATAATTCTTTGTTGTGAGGGCATGTCTTGTGCATTATAGAATACTTTGCAGTATCTCTGACTTCTATGCAGTGGATGTTAGTAGCAACCTTTCCTCTACCCCATTGATTACAACCAAAAATCTCTCCAGACATTGCCAGATGTTGCTTGTTGGGCGAATTCCTCCTGGTTCAGAAGCACTGGTTTAAAGTGAAGACTCCAGTTACCTCTCCATTCTGACGATCCTAAACATTCTTATCTACTATGGGTATTATTATGGAAGATTTATTGTCAAGGCACTTAATTTTAGTTATTTCATAACTAACTTAATTTAGTTATTTATTGTCAAGGCACTTATTTTAGTTACTTAATTTAGTCTAATTTTAAGGGTATCTGTTTTAGGTTTTCTTTCTTAGAAGAGCCTGAAACAGGGATTTGTGTGCAAGCAGTTTGTCAAAGGAGTGTTCCATGGAGAAATCTGTGAGGGAGGGAAGCAGGTTAGGGAAGGAGAAAGAGCAGCAAATACATGGACTCCGATGAGATCTAGCCTCAGGCTGATCCCTTGGGAAGCTCTGAAGTATAAATGGCACCATGGAATTTGTCCAGCTTTGAGTCAAGAATACTAGACTTCTGTAGCCTACACTGGTCAGTCCTCGTCTCCGTACCATTGCAGTAAATGTTGAGACTTGGCAATAGCATCTGCTATAGGATTTCTCCATAAAAATTTTGAACGAAGTTGATTAGCTTAAAATATTTTCTCCAAAGATGGGTATTATTATGAAATGGAAGCACACTGAAAATGGTCAATATTGGCATTAACCCTGGTCTGATATAAAACTCCTTCATTTAAAATATACTTTTTTGAAAAAGATATTTTACTAGAATTAGTATCATTTATGAATGCCTTTTTAACTATAAATGTGCCTCCAAGCGTAAACTTATAAAACATTTTTAAAATTTGTATTGCGTCTTCTCTACAGTGGTACAATGGGATATATATATATATATATATATATATATATATATACACACACACACTTCACCAGAATGGCAATAACCCATACCTCCAATATACACTTAAAATACGTCTTCTGTCCCTTTCTCCCATTTGTTTGTTTGTGCTCAGGGAAAGTGAAAATGGTAATAAGAAAGGCAAGAAAGTTATCATCATTATACAGGAAGAACACTACTCTAAACAAAAATGAGTCATTCAGATTGAGAGAGGTGAGAGAAAACTAGAAAGTAATGTACTTCATTTTAAAAGCTGATGCAAATGACTCTCTGTTGTGTGGGGTTGTTGTACCATTATTTCCCTGCACACCCGCACATACACACACACACACACACACACACACACAATGGAAAGATGAGTTATCACTAATAACCCTTGTTTGAAAAACACTATGTAAATATATCTGCATAAATCTCCACGCAAATACCTTTTAATGTATCTATCATTTAGATACTATCACAATTGAATGGGATATATAATATTATAAAGATGAACCAAAATGAACCTGACAAAGACATGGTTATCTTTGTTTAGAAAATGACGGTGTATGCACTAGAGGCATTTAAATCCTATACCTCCAAGTCCATTAAGTGCTCTGCTAATTGCTGTCATGGGACACCTCACTTTTTCAAAGTTTGCAGTCTAGTTGAGTAGGCAGAATAAACACACGGAAGAGGATGACAATTAATTCCAGGTCATAAGTAGTTAAACAGGGGGTAGCTATAGAATATGCTAGAAGGAATTCTGGAAGGAGAGACACTGTTCTTTTGAGATAACCAGGACACACCGGGGGTATTTAAATTAGATTTTGAAGCTGTGTGAGGTACTTCATCTTTTCTTAGGCAACATTTAGATATTCCAAGCAATTCAAAGTTTTATTTGTGATGTTCTAATTTCAAGTAGCAGTGCTGGCTTCCTTAGGTAACCCCAAAGGAATAGTAAGCGTTTCTCTTTAAAATTTGTTTTTTTTTCTCCTGTTTAAGAAATTATGTAAGCTTATTTAAATAATTCAGAAAGTCTGAAGAAGAAATGAAAGGTAATCCATAACCCCAACACCTTTTGCCTTTTGTAAACCACTACTAAAATACTGATAAGTAGGAATGGATTTCTTTTCAGAGTTTGAGGCAAAAAATTGCCTTACACACCTATGCGTGGCCTAAAAGTGATGTGAGAAGTTATAGCCTAAACTGTATTAATGCTTCAACACCCAGTTACCTACTAATAGCTATCCAGCACCATCTCAAACATCTCTGTGATAGGGAACTCTAACTCCTGGGAAAGCCTAAACTATTTTCAGAGACTTAATGTAGTCTGAAAATGCTTCAATATATTATATCTAAATCTTCCACCTCTCATTTTCCACGTATTTCCCTGATCCTGGGTGCCCCGAGAATAGATTAAATCTTCCAATTCTAAGGTTTTTGTGGCTTCTTTTTTCCCTTCTCTGCCTCTTGACCAAGCCCCCTGTTCACTGTCTGCTGAATACACTAGGAGGTGTTCACAAGTAAAATTTGCAGCAATAATATTATGGAAAAAATTCTAGGTACTCTCTAAATTGTGCATATAGAGATCAGAACTGTACTATGCTAAAAAAGTAACAAGCTAATGACTAATAGTTGTCATACAATGAGAATGACAATATAGCTGTTATGCAGGAAAGCTTTCATTGCTTATGTGTCTTCTTTCTTCACCACCCCTCTTCCACGAAACAGCCTCAACAATATCTGCTGGGCTTTTTAAATTCAATATCTAATAAGAAATAATTATGTGTGTCAGCTTTCAGCTGTCAAAAAAAAAGCAAGAGAGAAGATGATTTATAACAGAAAATTGAAATTGCAACAGTTGGCATTTTTACAAATTTCTTTATTTTTAAGGGAGCATATGTTATTAAGCAGTAGCTTGAAGCCTCTTGAAATCTCTCTCTGACTATACCTCCCTGTTCTCTCAGTGGTCACCAAGGATGTGTGAATGGTCTGTAAAGAAAAAGACAATGAGTTCCTTTAGTACTAGTATCCCCTGAATAATGTTAAAAGAAAAAAAATCGGTGGAAAGAGAAACTTATGGTGGGTGAGTTCTTTAGTGAGCATTTCCCTTCAATCAGTCGGTAGTTCTCTTATGTCACTCCCAAACTATCCTATCTAGGGGTCTCTAAGTCATTGACGAGCTAGGCAACTAACACACATGCGCAATAAGGGCCACTTGAGGATGATGGTAACTAAAGAGGTCACGGATCACCTAAAGGCGAAAGGTTATCTCAGCATCAAATTATTATTTCTCTGTGGGAGTTTGGTCCCACCCACTGTTACCAGATGCTCTGACGTTTTTCAAGAGATGGCCCCCAGATCCTTCTTTTTGTGCAAACTCTCTTTTTTACTGTTGGTAATTAACTTTTTAAAAAGCATCTTGTGGGTCAAACAAAAAAGTTCCGTGGGCTGAATTTGGACAAAGGCAATACCTGTTTGAGACCCAAGATATAGAGGTTCTTTTAATGCTAACTGGTGAGTCTCATAAGCTGCTCAATTAAAACAATCTAAGAAAGGTTCACAATCCTCCGTGAAGGGTGAATAGGGTTGGGGTTGATGAAAGTGAATGAGAATCCTATATGGAACAAATAAACACGTCTGAAGATAGAGGAACGGGAATAACCACTAACATGAGGATGTGACAGTCAAATGTCTTAATGTTTGATGTATATGGTGCCAGCTGAAGAGGTAAAGAATTGTTTAATGGGCTACATGGGCTGCCATCAAGAAGCATATTTTATGCCAACCAGAGGGGAAAATACACTATAAATGGTTGAGAACAGAGAGACAATGAAAGTGCTGGAGCAGAATGGCACAATACAAGCAGCATTTAATAGAGGTTTTTAGGAAGGGGTGCCCAGGATGGTGATCTAGACCATTCTGGAGATGGTGCCCTTGCCTTTGTCAACTAAACCACTATTGATGCAGTGGAGGAAGTTCCGCCTAGGGAAGGCTGTGAAACACCTTAGCTAGTCAGAATATATAGAGAGATATCCCTTGGCCTGTTGACTTATAAGTGTTTTTCTACCTCTGTTCCTTCCATCCTTCCTTCATTTATGCCACAGATATTTACCGAGCACCTGTTCTACATACTTCACTATACTAATGTCTGGAAAGGGAAAATCTCCCCCTCTACCCACCTTGAGTTCTTGTGACTGGACTAATAATAAAATATAAGGCGGATTAACAAGAAAGAAAAACTAATTTGTGTGTGTACACGGAGGTTTCTTGGAAATGAGGCATAAGAAGTGGCCAAAGCAGGAAGCTTTTATATTTTTTTAGACAAAGAAACATTTGTGAGAAATTGACAGGACAAAGAAACTTAGGTTTTGGGTGATCAATTAGTGAAGAATGTAAAGAGTTTGGGCTCAGGGAAGTAAATTAAAGAAGTAACAAAGTGCGTTTATACAGTCTGCCAGGCCTGAATTCCCTGTCTCTGGCAATAACGGTTCCCTTCCACCTCCAGATGCAGGGAGTGCACCTTTCACATGAGAGATTCATTTCCTGCTTTCAGGGAGACTGAAAGGAGTGTCAGAGTGTCCCTTTTACATTGGCCATTTCTTAAGTAATTTTAAATCAAATTTTGATTATTTTAAATCAAAATATTTAACATGCCATCGAGGTGCATTTGGGGGTGGCCTATGCGAGGCCCCAACGCTAAGAACTAAAGGTTGCATCAGAAAATGTAACGAAAGTAAATAAATGCAGGTGACACTTGCATTAAAGAGTAAGAGCTGTGAGAAAGGAATAGAAGGCGCTACAGGAGTACATAAGACAGACACCTGGACCTGTCTCTGGGGCATGAAGTATTCAGGAAATGCGTTCCAGAAGCAACATCTAAATTGAAATGTCGAGGATCCATATGGGTCAGCTAGGCCAAGCACAGGGACAAGCACGTTCTTGGAACAAGAGAGAAAGCACATGTTAGAGCTGAAATGGGAACTGGGAACATTGAAAAATTCCTGGAATGTGAAAAGAAAGGGGAAAATTGGCAAGAGGTGAGTCTGGAAAGGTATTCAGGAACCACATTCAGTAGGTTGCGAAGGCTTTAAGAGCGTACTTTCCTCAAAAAATTTAAATATTTTAAACTGAATGTTAATAATTTTCCACACTTCCAAAAAATTCAAATTTTATTTGAAAAGTGGATTGCCAACAGTATGCCTTGAGGCAGGGAAACAAGGATTTGAACTTGTTTTTATACCAGAGAACTGACCCTATCAAGCAACTCAAAAAGCATTACTCGTGTTTGGACACTGAGAGAAATAAATAAAAGCCCTGAGATGGAGTCCAGTACAGTGTCCGACAACCAAGGAAGTGTCTTGGTGTCAATATCACAACTCTGGGTTGTCCGAGGTGGGAGGGCTCTTAGAGACCATTGTCTTTCACTCTCTATACCAAGGAGGAAACTGAGGCAGCAAGGGTACATCATTGATGGTACAGATAGGACCCAGATCTCAATAACACAGTTTTTTTTTCTTAGTATGAAAGCTAAACAATCTGTGACATTAAGGTAGGAAAAAAATCCTCAAAGAATATAAGAATTTTAGTTATTGGTTTCCACATCCATGGAGAAAGTAAGCAGCTATCTCAGTCAGTCCCCAAAGTGGAACGCAGATGTAAAAAACAAAACGAATAATTAGCATTATATATGTTTGTAAGTTTTAACACTGAATTTATGGAGTTCTAACTATGACTCTTTCCGAATGAACTAGACTCAGGGACAGAGTCCATTCCATTATGTTGACATCTATGCTTTTAAATATTTTTCCTGTCTAACGTTAGGGATTGGACAATCTTAGGAGGCAATATTTTCACATTTCAGAGGACCTTCTGTTAGAGGATATAGGAGTTCCTGGGGTGTCAGTTTCTAGGCTTTCCAGCACCCCCTAGAATGAGGGGGTGAACTTAAATTTCCTTAAGAGGCCTTCTACTTCAAAGATTTATTGAACTTGGATAACAAAAAGCAAAACTTCTCACCCTTTTTAATATATCTGATTTTTCAAGCAAACAAGTTATTTGCAAAACATAAATTTTTTATATATATCACCAAGTGGGAATGGATATTCTTCATTTTGGTAAATAGATTTCAGTTTACTCCCCAAACATAGAACTGAAGCAGCACGCAAATTAGTTACAAATGAACAAGGGGGATGAGAAGGTAAGTTCAGGGAATTGCTGGTTGTTAAAATAGTTGATGAATTGGGTATAAATAAGGCCTGCTCTGTCACTATACCAGGGTAAGTGTTTGCATATAAGCTTTGTATCTGGATCCTGCTCCTGCAACTGTAAAATGAGCCGGATGTTTCAGGGAAAGGCATGTCCACAGCAGCTAAGAGTGTCGTCTTTCTACCAGTTCAATACTTGGTATGTAATAAACAATGAATGTTAGCTGAGTAGACCAATAAACTCACCAGGATGTTAGCAGTAGTGTTTGGTCATTTGTGAGTGATATGTACTTTTCATGGGGAACAACAGTGCTTAACCAAGTGAACCCATCTTAATGGTAGAATTCTCATCGCTTCTTTAGAGAGAAATTTTGGGACTACAGGTGCCTTCCGGTGCTATTTGCAGAGGCCACTGATTTAAGAAGCAAAAAACAAAAACTGTTTCTTATAAAGTATTGAACTGCTGATAGATTTTATCTGTGAGATCATTTCCATTTATGCAAGAAAGATCCTGGTGGACCTAGAAATTGAGAAGAACTCGGCAGGGGTTTGGAAGATGTTAGAATCACAGATGCTCTGAACGAAGAGCTAACACCTTCTTACTCCCAATCTAGTACTCTTCCAAAGATGTTTATTTCCTGTGAATTTTATAGAATGACTTAGGTCCATCAAGTATAAAATCAAGGCACATTAGAATGCAAGCATATTGCTTTTATGAAATCTGAGTAGTAAGAATTAATAACTTTATTAAAATATTTTTGGCATTTGCTGCATATAGTTTTTTTTTTTTTTGCACTCAATCATTTTTTAATTATACATATATTCAATTATATATCTACACATATATTCAATTATACTAATTATAAAATATTTAATTGTTAAGTTGGCTAATATATGATGTAATTTTACAACTGCATATTTATTTCTATTGTATAGAAATAAATACCAATAATGCTAAAAGGGATCTAACTTTTCTTACAACTCTAAAAGCCTATGATTTTAACACTGTAGCTAAAAATTAATTTCTGTGTGACCCAGTTCACGTAAAAGAATCTCTATAGATGTGTGAATCTGAAGGTCTTCTCTGGCCACCATTCACTGCACCATGAATTAAAATCAATTCCAACATAGGCTTAGTGGTTGAGAGCTGTGCTTGCCTTGTGGCATCGCTTTGTCAGAGAAGCAATAAAAATGATTGGGACACATGAAAACGTGTCCCTCAGAGGAAAATCATTACTAACCATGGTCATCCTGCACTGACATTCCTACCTTTTAAAAGGTGGCAGGTCAATTGAGATGAAAAACTCTTCAACTCTGTTTAAATCAGCCGTCCCCAACATTTTAGGCACCAGGGACCGGTTCCGTGGAAGACAATCAATTTTTCTACAGATGGGTGGCAGGTAGGGGCAATGGTTCAGGTGGTAATTCCAGCGATGGGAAGCGGCAGATAGCTTCTCACCTCTGGCTGTGCGGCCCGTTTCCTAAGGCCCAGGGGTTGGGGACCCCTGGTTTATTTTTATTTATTTATTTTTTTTAACATCTTTATTGGGGTATAATTACTTTACAATGGTGTGTTAGTTTCTGCTTTATAACAAAGTGAATCAGTTATACATATACATATGTTCCCATATCTCTTCCCTCTTGCGTCTCCCTCCCTCCCACCCTCCCTATCCCACCCCTCCAGGCTGTCACAAAGCACCGAGCCAATATCCCTGTGCCATGCGGCTGCTTCCCACTAGCTATCTACCTTACTACGTTTGTTAGTGTGTATATGTCCATGACTCTCTCTCGCCCCGTCACAGCTCGCCCTTCCCCCTCCCCATAACCTCAAGTCCGTTCTCTAGGAGGTCTGCGTCTTTATTCCTGCCTTACCCCTAGGTTCTGCATGACACATTTTTTTTTTTTCTTAAATTCCATATATATGTGTTAGCATACTGTATTTGTCTTTTTCTTTCTGACTTACTTCACTGTGTATGACAGACTCTAGGTCTATCCACCTCATTACAAATAGCTCAATTTCGTTTCTTTTTATGGCTGAGTAATATTCCATTGTATATATGTGCCACATCTTCTTTATCCATTCATCCGATGATGGACACTTAGGTTGTTTCCATCTCCGGGCTATTGTAAATAGAGCTGCGATGAACATTTTGGTACATGACTCTTTTTGAATTTCGGTTTTCTCAGGGTATATGCCCAGTAGTGGGATTGCTGGGTCATATGGTAGTTCTATTTGTAGTTTTTTAAGGAACCTCCATACTGTTCTCCATAGTGGCTGAACCAATTCACATTCCCACCAGCAGTGCAAGAGGGTTCCCTTTTCTCCACACCCTCTGCAGCATTTATTGTTTCTAGATTTTTTGATGATGGCCATTCTGACTGGTGTGAGATGATATCTCATTGTAGTTTTGATTTGCATTTCTCTAATGATTAATGATGTTGAGCATTCTTTCATGTGTTTGTTGGCAGTCTGTATATCTTCTTTGGAGAAATGTCTATTTAGGTCTTCTGCCCATTTTTGGATTGGGTTGTTTGTTTTTTTGTTGTTGAGCTGCATGAGCTGCTTGTAAATTTTGGAGATTAATCCTTTGTCGGTTGTTTCATTTGCAAATATTTTCTCCCATTCTGAGGGTTGTCTTTTGGTCTTGTTTATGGTTTCCTTTGCTGTGCAAAAGCTTTGAAGTTTCATTAGGTCCCATTTGTTTATTTTTGTTTTTATTTCCATTACTCTAGGGGGTGGGTCAGAAAGAATCTTGCTCTGATTTATGTCATAGAGTGTTCTGCCTATGTTTTCCTCTAAGAGTTTGATAGTTTCTGGCCTTATATTTAGGTCTTTAATCCATTTTGAGCTTATTTTTGTGTATGGTGTTAGGGAGTGTTCTAATTTCATTCTTTTACATGTACCTGTCCAGTTTTCCCAGCACCACTTATTGAAGAGGCTGTCCTTTTTCCACTGTACATTCCTGCCACCTTTATCAAAGATAAGGTGTCCATATGTGCATGGGTTTATCTCTGGGCTTTCTATCCTGTTCCATTGATCTATCTTTCTGTTTTTGTGCCAGTACCATACCGTCTTGATAACTGTAGCTTTGTAGTATAGTCTGAAGTCAGGGAGCCTGATTCCTCCAGTACCTTTTTTTGTTCTCAAGATTGCTTTGGCTATTCGGGGTCTTTTGTGTTTCCATACAAATTGTGAAATTTTTTGTTCTAGTTCTGTGAAAAATGCCAGTGGTAGTTTGATAGGGATTGCATTGAATCTATAGATTGCTTTGGGTAGTAGAGTCATTTTCACAATGTTGATTCTTCCAATCCAAGAACATGGTATATGTCTCCATCTATTTGTATCATCTTTAATTTCTTTCATCAGTGTCTTATAGTTTTCTGCATACAGGTCTTTTGTCTCCTTAGGTAGGTTTATTCCTAGATATTTTATTCTTTTTGTTGCAGTGGTAAATGGGAGTGTTTTCTTGATTTCACTTTCAGATTTTTCATCATTAGTATATAGGAATGCCAGAGATTTCTGTGCATTAATTTTGTATCCTGCTACTTTACCAAATTCATTGATTAGCTCTAGTAGTTTTCTGGTAGCATCTTTAGGATTCTCTATGTATAGGATCATGTCATCTGCAAACAGTGACAGCTTTACTTCTTCTTTTCCGATTTGGATTCCTTTTATTTCCTTCTCTTCTCTGATTGCTGTGGCTAAAACTTCCAAAACTATGTTGAATAAGAGTGGTGAGAGTGGGCACCCTTGTCTTGTTCCTGATCTTAGTGGAAATGCTTTCAGTTTTTCACCATTGAGGATGATGTTGGCTGTGGGCTTGTCATATATGGCCTTTATTATGTTGAGGAAAGTTCCCTCTATGCCTACTTTCTGCAGGGTTTTTATCATAAATGGGTGTTGAATTTTGTCAAAAGCTTTCTCTGCATCTATTGAGATGATCATATGGTTTTTCTCCTTCAATTTGTTAATATGATTTATCACATTGATAGATTTGCGTATATTGAAGAATCCTTGCATTCCTGGAATAAACCCCACTTGATCATGGTGTATGATCCTTTTAATGTGCTGTTGGATTCTGTTTGCTAGTATTTTGTTGAGGATTTTTGCATCTATGTTCATCAGTGATATTGGTCTGTAGTTTTCTTTCTTTGTGACATCCTTGCCTGGTTTTGGTATCAAGGTGATGGTGGCCTCGTAGAAGGAGTTTGGGAGTGTTCCTCCCTCTGCTATATTTTGGAAGAGTTTGAGAAGGATAGGTGTTAGCTCTTCTCTAAATGTTTGATAGAATTCGCCTGTGAAGCCATCTGGTCCTGGGCTTTTCTTTGTTGGAAGATTTTTAATCACAGTTTCAATTTCAGTGCTTGTGATTGGTCTGTTCATATTTTCTATTTCTTCCTGATTCAGTCTTGGCAGGTTGTGCATTTCTAAGAATTTGTCCATTTCTTCCAGATTGTCCATTTTATTGGCATAGAGTTGCTTGTAGTAATCTCTCATGATCTCTTTTATTTCTGCAGTGTCAGTTGTTACCTCTCCTTTTTCATTTCTAATTCTATTGATTTGAGTCTTCTCCCTTTTTTTCTTGATGAGTCTGGCTAGTGGTTTATCTATTTTGTTTATCTTCTCAAAGAACCAGCTTTTAGTTTTATTGATCTTTGCTATTGTTTCCTTCATTTCTTTTTCATTTATTTCTGATCTGATTTTTATGATTTCTTTCCTTCTGCTAGCTTTGGGGTTTTTTTGTTCTTCTTTCTCTAATTGCTTGAGGTGCAAGGTTAGGTTGTTTATTCTAGATGTTTCCTGCTTCTTAAGACGGGCTTGTATTGCTATAAACTTCCCCCTTAGAACTGCTTTTGCTGCATCCCACAGGTTTTGGGTCGTTGTGTCTCCATTGTCATTTGTTTCTAGGTATTTTTTGATTTCCTCTTTGATTTCTTCAGTGATCACTTCATTATTAAGTAGTGTATTGTTTAGCCTCCATGTGTTTGTATTTTTTACAGATCTTTTCCTGTAATTGATATGTAGTCTCATGGCGTTGTGGTCAGAAAAGATACTTGATACAATTTCAATTTTCTTAAATTTGCCAAGGCTTGATTTGTGACCCAAGATATGATCTATCCTGGAGAATGTTCCATGAGCACTTGAGAAAAATGTGTATTCTGTTGCTTTTGGATGGAGTGTCCTATAAATATCAATTAAGTCCATCTTGTTTAATGTATCATTTAAAGCTTGTGTTTCCTTATTTATTTTCATTTTGGATGATCTGTCCTTGGGTGAAAGTGGGGTGTTTAAGTCCCCTACTATGAATGTGTTACTGTCGATTTCCCCTTTTATGGTTGTTAGTATTTGCCTTATGTATTGAGGTGCTCCTATGTTGGGTGCATAAATATTTACAATTGTTATATCTTCTTCTTGGATCGATCCCTTGATCATTATGTAGTGTCCTTCTTTGTCTCTTTTAATAGTCCTTATTTTAAAGTCTATTTTGTCTGATATGAGAATTGCTACTCCAGCTTTCTTTTGGTTTCCATTTGCATGGAATATCTTTTTCCATCCCCTTACTTTTAGTCTGTATGTGTCTCTAGGTCTGAAGTGGGTCTCTTGTAGACAGCATATATAAGGGTCTTGTTTATGTATCCATTCAGCTAATCTGTGTCTTTTGGTGGGAGCATTTAGTCCATTTACATTTAAGGTAATTATCGATATGTATGTTCCTATTCCCATTTTCTATATTGTTTTGGGTTCGTTATTATAGGTCTTTTCCTTCTCTTGTGTTTCTTGCCTAGAGAAGATCCTTTAGCATTTGTTGTAAAGCTGGTTTGGTGGTGCTGAACTCTCTCAGCTTTTGCTTGTCTGTAAAGGTTTTAATTTCTCCATCAAATCTGAATGAGATCCTTGCTGGGTAGAGTAGTCTTGGCTGCAGGTTTTTCTCCTTCATCACTTTCAGTATGTCCTGCCACTCCCTTCTGGCTTGTAGGGTTTCTGCTGAGAGATCAGCTGTTAACCTTATGGGGATTCCCTTATGTGTTATTTGTTGTTTTTCCCTTGCTGCTTTTAATATGCTTTCTTTGTATTTAATTTTTGACAGTTTGATTAATATGTGTCTTGGCATATTTCTCCTTGGATTTATCCTGTATGGGACTCTCTGTGCTTCCTGGACTTGATTAACTATTTCCTTTCCCATATTAGGGAAGTTTTCAACTATAATCTCTTCAAATATTTTCTCAGTCCCTTTCTTTTTCTCTTCTTCTTCTGGAACCCCTATAATTCGAATGTTGGTGCGTTTAATGTTGTCCCAGAGGTCTCTGAGACTGTCCTCAGTTCTTTTCATTCTTTTTTCTTTATTCTGCTCTGCAGTAGTTATTTCCACTATTTTATCTTCCAGGTCACTTATCCGTTCTTCTGCCTCAGTTATTCTGCTATTGATCCCATCTAGAGTATTTTTAATTTCATTTATTGTGTTGTTCATCGTTGCTTGTTTCATCTTTAGTTCTTCTAGGTCCTTGTTAACTGATTCTTGCATTTTGTCCATTCTATTGTCCATTCTATCTCCAAGATTTCGGATCAACCTTACTATCATTATTCTGAATTCTTTTTCAGGTAGACTGCCTATTTCCTCTTCATTTGTTAGGTCTGGTGCATTTTTATCTTGCTCCTTTATCTGCTGTGTGTTTTTCTATTTTCTCATTTTGCTTATCTTACTGTGTTTGGGGTCTCCTTTTTGCAGGCTGCAGGTTCGTAGTTCCTCCTGTTTTTGATGTCTGTCTCCAGTGGCTAAGGTTGGTTCAGTGGGTTGTGTAGGCTTCCTGGTGGAGGGGACTAGTGCCTGTGTTGTGGTGGATGAGGCTGGATCTTGTCTCTCTAGTGGGCAGGTTCACGTCTGGTGGTGTGTTTTGGGGTGTCTGTGGCCTTATTATGATTTTAGGCAGCCTCTCTGCTAATGGGTGGGGTTGTGTTCCTGTTTTTCTAGTTGTTTGGCACAGGTTGTCCAGCACTGTGGCTTGCTGGTCGTTGAGTGAAGCTGGGTGCTGGTGTTAAGATGGAGGTCTCTGGGAGATTTTCGCCGTTTGATATTATGTGAAGCTGGGAGGTCTCTTGTGGACCAGTGTCCTGAAGTTGGCTCTCCTACCTCAGAGGCAGAGCCCTGACTCCTGGCTGGAGCACCAAGAGCCTTTCATCCACACGGCTCAGAATAAAAGGGAGAAAAAGTAGAGGGAATTAGTAGAAGTATGAGGAAAGAAAGAAGGAAAGGAGGGAAGGAAGGAGGGAAGGAAGGAAGGAAGGAAGGAAGAAAGAAAGAAGCAAAGAAGGAAAGAAGGCAAGAAGGAACGAAAGGAGGGAGGGAGGGAGGAAGGAAGGAAGGAGGGAAAGAAGGAAAAACAGAAAGAAAGAAGATACAGTAAAAATAAAATAAAGTATAATAAAGTTATTGAATTAAAAAATTCTTAATTAGGAAAAAAAAAAAAAGGGACGGATAGAACCTTAGGACAAATGTTGGAGCAAAGCTATACAGACAAAGTCTTACACAGAAGCGTACACATACACCCTCACAAAAAGAGGTAAAGGGGGAAAAATCATAAATCTTGCTGTCAGAGACCACCTCCTCAATTTGGGATGATTCGTTGTCTAAAGGAGGGAAGGAAGGAAGGAAAGAAAGAAAGAAAGAAAGAAAGGACGAAGGTAAAGTATAATAACGTTCTTAAAATTAAAATTGATTATTAAGAAAAAAATTTTAAGAAAAAACCATGGACGGATAGAACCCTAGGACAAATGGTGGAAGCAAGACTATACAGACAAGATCTCACACAGAAGCATACACATACACATTTACAAAAAGAGGAAAAGGGAAAAAATAGATCTTGCTCCCAAAGTCCACCTCCTTAATTTGGGATGATTGGCTGTCTATTCACGTATTCCACAGATGCAGGGTACATCAAGTTGATTGTGGAGCTTTAATCCGCTGCTTCTGAGGCTGCTGGGAGAGATTTCCCTTTCTCTTCTTTGTTCTCACAGCTCACAGGGGCTCAGCTTTGGATTTGGCCCTGCCTCTGCGTGTAGGTCGCTGGAGGGCGTCTGTTTTTTGCTCAGACAGGACGGGGTTAAAGGAGCCGCTGATTCGGGGGTTCTGGCGTACTGAGGCCGGCGGGGAGGGACACGGAATGCGGGGCGGGCCTGCGGCGGCAAAGTCCGACGTGACCCTGCACCAGCCCGAGGCCCGCCGTGCACTCTCCCGGGGAAGTCGTCCGCGGATCCCGGGAACCCGGCAGTGGCGGGCTGCACAGGCTCCGCGGAAGAGGGGCGTGGAGAGCGACCTGCGCTCGCACACAGGCCCCTTGGTGGCGGCAGCAGCAGCCCCAACGTCTCCCCCCCGCCTCTGGGGTCCGCGCCTCCAGCCGCGGCTTGCGCCCGTCTCTGGAGTCCGCGCCCTCAGCCGCGGCTCGCGCCTGTCTCTGGGGTCCGCGCCCGTCTCTGGGGTTCGCGCTTTCAGCCGCGGCTCGCGCCCGTCTCTGGAGTTCCTTTAAGCAGCGTTCTTAAACCCCTCTCCTCACGCCCCAGGGAACAAAAAGGGAAGGAAAAGTCTCTTGCCTCTTCGGCAGGTGCAGCTTTTCCCTGGACTCCCTCCCGGCTAGCTGTGGTGCACTAACCCCTTCAGGCTACCCAACCCCAGTCCTCTCCCTGCACTCCGTCCGAAACCGAAACCCGAGCCTCAGAGCCTCAGCTCGCAGCCCCACCCGTCCCGGCGGGTGAGCAGACAAGCCTCTCGGGCTGGTGAGTGCCGGTCGGCACGTATCCTCTGTGCGGGAATCTCTTCGCTTTGCCCTCCGCACCCCTGTTGCTGTGCACTCCTCCGCGGCTGCGAAGCTCCCCCCTCCGCCTCCCGCAGTCTCCGCCCGCGAAGGGGCTTCCTAGTGTGTGGAAACTTTTCCTCCTTCACAGCTCCCTCCCACTGGTGCAGGACCGTCCCTATCCTTTTGTCTCTGTTTATTCTTTTTTCTTTTGCCCTACCCAGGTACGTGGGGAGTTTCTTGCCTTTTGGGAGGTCTGAGGCCTTCTGCCAGCGTTCAGTAGGTGCTCCGTAGGAGTTGTTCCACGTGTAGATGTATTTCTGGTGTATCTGTGGAGAGGAAGGTGATCTCCGCGTCTTACTCTTCCGCCATCTTCCTCTCCCTCCCTGCATATAGTTTTAAAGCAGGGCTTCCAAGCCTGCCTGTAGATTAACAAATCCTGAAGACATTCCCTTTTACTGCACAAAAGTAATATTACAATTTGTAAAGGTGGGCGCACACGTCTGAATTATGTTAACATGAAGACAATTATCTACATACGACTGAAATTTAATTGTTTCCCTCAGTTGAGACAGTTGGCACATTGTACCAAGAGTCGTCACTACAAATTTTAAAATACTTTGCATCACATTGAATCTGGCAAACATCCAGTACCACTGACATCCTTCAAGTTTTAATACCTAAAACTAGACCTGGAGCAGCTTTGTTGACAGACCATATGCAAGGCGTAGTGATGTGGAAAGAAAGAACATTTCTGTTTTAGTTATTTTACCCTCTATCACCTGAAAAATGCCCAAGTAGGCTGTCTATTTCATTTTAGACCTATAGAATAATGGTTGCTGGCAAGCTGTGATACAGACAAGTCCAGAGAATGCTAAGAACATTATTGTTGTTTAAACTCACCCCTTCTAATATAGTCTATTAGTAAAGTGGCAGTAAAATTCTATAGAGTAAGATAAAAGTTACTGCAAGCTTTTCCTGCCCACAAGATAATAAAATGTTTAAAGAGCACTAGTCTAAAACCTTAGGCTTTTGTTGCAAAGTTGCGGGAATAAACATCATAAGCCCCAGAGACAGCAGGCCATCCGATTTCTCATTCTGTGGATGAATCTGTTGATTGGCACAAGGCGTCAGTGGGCTCTGGGACCAGTGGCCAGGGAGGAAGAAGGTTAATTGCATGGATGTTCCTGAATAGGCGTGGTTCAGAGTCCAGATCTGAGAACTGGAAGGAACTTTAAAGGTCAGCAAGTCTCACGGTGACTTGCCCTTCTAGTTCTTCGTGCTATACCTGGAAGAGTAGATTCGAGTTTGTGAATCGAGACAAAGTTAGAAAGTGCCCCTCTGTGGATCTGGGAGTATATTCCAACAGTACTTCACAGCCGTAAATCTTCTGTCTACACACACTGCCCTTGCTCCAGCTGAAATCCCGGAGAATAATCAAGTGAGCCTTCTAATGTGGGTTTAACGGAGGCTCAAAGTTACTATCGCATTACAGCATCTGCCCAGGATAGTGTTGCAGATTTGCCCCCAAGGTCTATAAAATGAGTAGGTCAAGTACTTGTGTCTGTAGTTTCAGGCCACTCATCTAACACTTTTGGTAAATACAATAGGCTTTTTTTTTTTAATGTGCAAAAACTATGTGGTTATTTAATATAAACTTAATTCTCATAACCCTATGAGATAGGTGCTATCTATGCCCCCATTTTACAGATGTGGCAACTAAAGCATAGAAAAGCTCACGTATCTTGGTAGAAATCACATATAGTGAAGCCAGAATTCAACTACAGGCAGTGATGTTCCAGAGGCTCTGATCTCAAACATTCCCCTAAGCTACCACGTGGTCTCTCTCATGTCCCCTCCCTATCTGACCTTCCCTTTGTTTTTAGGAGGTTTGGAACTGAAGTTTTGTGTGAGGTTGCTGACTAATGTAAGAAATGGTGTCCAGAAAGGATAAACACATTATCCCTTCTTTTTTCCCCTTTCATCAGTGAAGTATTGAGATAGTAATAATGAAAGATAGAGGTCATTTGGACTTTTGTAGTAGAAGTTTTTGAGCACTCAACTTACCTGTGAGAGATTTTAGGCTGATGGTCAAGACCAACAGCAAATAGATGTTTTGAATGGGAAACTTTAGCAAAGAGGGTTGTTGGAATTTAGGGAGTGGGGTTCAATGCTATGCCCTGAGATGCCCCAAAGAAAGGTCATCCCGTGAAGGTAAAATATCTGTGGACCTCAGTATTCTGGGCTTACAAACCAGATTACCTCATCACAAGAGGAGCTCCATATCTCATGAAAATGATGTTAGATAAGAATGCTAATTCATTAATTTGCAAGGAGATCTAGGAGATCTGTAGCTCCCCTGTGGACTGGAATACTTACATCAGCATGGCCAGCACATTCTTGTACTGTAAGCAGGCCAATGTGGGAAACCAAATTATAATCAGAAAGAAGGTTGCTTGATTAGTATGGAATTAGAGAAAGAATGAGTTTAATGATTTTAGGCTTAATGATGTGAGACAAGAATAGTCTGATATGTCCATCTCCACAGCAGGGATAGCCTTTCAAGTAGCAATATAATACTCACATTGCACTGACCTAAATTTCCTCTGCCCTAGTGGAGCTGGGAGAGGTACAGCCAACTTTTTTCTTCTCATTATGAATTTTCTATAACTATTTTCGGACCAGCCTCCTTTCTGTTGGGAGGAGTTATCTTTTTTTGGAATATACTGAATATTTTTAGTTTAATTTGTTTGAGCCAAAAAACCATCCTTTCTTTCAAATTATTTCTACTAACTTCTAATTCATCTTTGGATTCCTGCTCAGAGAATAGTTCAAGTTCTAAGTATTTCCATTTATTATTAGCTCAGCGGAATAAAACCTCAAAGAAGTAGAATATGAAAAGTATGACTTCTCATTTATACTCACATCTATACATTTTGCTTATTAAAAAAGTAAACAAAAGTGAAGAAATGAAGATTTGATAAGGAGCTGTTAAAAACTGAGGGTATATCTTAGACTTAATTCACGTATTCACATTCAACTCAGAGTCCCATTTATTTTTCTATCCTTAGACCATGGGTTAAGATAATTGAGTTGCAGAAAGATTACTTTAATGCCTTACAATATCCTAAACATCAAACAACTATTTATTCACATTTATTGGACTATTCTTATTAAAACAATTAAAGCAACTCTAACTCTGGAAGACTATTTTCATCAAGTGTTGAAATCAGAATTTTTAATTTATTTTTTAACTTGAAAATTCTATTAACCAGAATATCCTATTCCCAAGTCTTTGGCTCAATTGATGTATTTACATTTATATCAACTCTATAATATAAAATCTCTTATATTTTCAACCACAGTTTCGGTGTCCAGAGCATGCTTTAGGCTTGGTAAACTCTTAGCGGAAGAAGCTAGGTTCTTAGATCCATTCTTCCTTTGGATTAAACACTGTTAGCAAGAGGTCCTTTTACCCTGGTGTAGCAGTTGCCGTTGATGCTGACCTGTTCTACATCTACTTATCCACCTCTAAGCTCACCAATAGCTTTGGTGGACACATCCTGAACACCCTGATAGCATCTCACCACAAGAGCCTGTATCTTTGTTTCTCTGCCTGGTAGATTTCTTCAGTTCCAGGAAAGCAGGACACCCTGAAAATACTGGAATTTGACATACCCATGGCAACCTGATTGAAGTTGGAAGACAAATATTCCAGCTTCCCCAACTTCTATGAGACAGTTGGGTAGTACATGTTACACGATGCCTGAAGGTTCCAAAAGGGGATTTAGCCCTAATTCCCTAAGCATCCCTTACTTATTAACACACCTTTTACTGGCTCCCTGAATTCCCTGTCTCACTTTCACCATTCCCTCACTTATGCCTCCTGGCATTGGTTGTCAGATAAATTGTACCTAAGTCTTTATCTCAGGACCTGCTTTTGTGGGAACCCAAGAAAAGCAAGTCACCCACTTCTGATTTTCTATCATGATGTATCAATTAATCACACTTCACTATTAATCATAGAGAATAAGTTTCTGTTTAGAACCACTAAATGACATAAATAGAGCTCCTTCTTCTACTTCCCTAGGACTTGACAAGAAAATAGTGCTTCCTGTTTCTGAAGGTTCTCAACAACTATAGGTGATTTTTAATTTTGCAGATGGTCAAGAGTGGTTCTTTAGCAAGAATTTAAATTTTGGAATTATTATATTGCTTTTAGAAAAGAACTTGATAATATATTTAAAAAGCAGTATCAATGGTCAGAGCCATTGACCCATTAATGCCACTTTGAGGAATTTACTTAAAGAAAATACATATCACAAATGGTACATATACGCTATAGATGTGAAAATAGGTATTTCAGAATTGCTTAGAATAACAGCTGAGAAAAGCTTGAAAATAATCTTAATGTCCAACAATGAGGAATAGTCAATTAGATTATAATGCATTAATTAGTTGTAAAATTATGTAGTCAGAAGAGATGGCACTAACAATCATGGTCTTGATGAGATGGTAAATGAAAAGAAGATATGGAAAAACATTTATGTTACAATTAACTTGTAAATATAAGGTTTTCATATGGACAAGAGATGGAACAGAACTGGGTAAAGTTACCCATAATCTATCACAATAGTGTTCTCTTTTCCTTGAGAACCAAAACCAGAAATGAGAAGCAAAGAATGTTTTTAAGGCTATAAGTACAATGTGTGCAGAATTCAAAGACTAAGAATTCAAGCATTGCTAGACATGTGCCTTTATTTCCTCCCCACCTCAATAAGAACTGAGATAATGGGTAATAATGTCACAACTATACCATCAGCTTGGAAATCCTAGATTAAAATGTTAGGATAAAAAGGCATGCAGAAAAGGAAAAAATGATCCTGAAGAGATGAAGTGATTTGCTAAAGTTAATTACTTGGAGAGCCAGAACCAGCTCTGGTCTTTTGACCATTAGCATAGGGCTTGGCCAATTTCCTTGTCTTTAAGTGGAGTAATAGCTCCTGCTCTACACTGCAGGTCTTTGGCTCTTGTAGGAGTTATATGAAAGGAAATTCATAAAGGGGCTCTGTACATTGCAAACTCAGTCCACAATGAAGCAATGTAGAGTTTAAAAGAAAAGTGAAGTGATATGGTGGTTGCCTGATTTCTTATCTGTAGAGCTCAAGGGCATAAACTCTTGGAAAGAGGGCCATTATCTAGCATGGGAGGTGCAGGATATTGGCTATTCCTAAAATAGGCTCTGAAGAATGGGTGTCTTAGCTAGAAGCTACTGATGCCTGGTTCTCTTTCCTCAGGCATAATAGTGCTCATTCTTTGTACCTGTACCACCTGGGGTTGATTCAGACAAGAAGTGCTAGAGCTGCCAACTTAATCTCTGTCTCCTCTCATCCTCATTTTCAGACACACTGCACACACTGTCTCTCTTAATACTTAACTCTGTTCTCTCCAATTAGGTCCCCTCTCCCAGGCTCACCCAAGGGCAGTTCAGCCTAGGCTTTTAGGAGAATCCATGCTGAGCTCCCCAAATTCTCTACAGGCTCTTCACAAGCAAGTAGCCTGCTAAGAGCTATGTGGGGATATGAAAGAACAAGTCTATGCACCTAGCAGATGCCCAGTAAGTGTTAAGAAAGGATGACACTCTGCAAAGTAGCATGAGGTTCAAATTGTGAATTAGTACTTTTAAGCATTAAAAACACTATTATTCTCAAGTACTACATTTGGTATAAAAACATACATATATGATGTAACTCTATAAACAAGGGATTAGATATTCTAAGATCTGGGTTCTACTCTTGGTTCAACCACTAACTTGGTCTGTGACTGTGGACAGTTACTTGAATGCTCTATGTCTCTTTATAAAATAAAGGGATTTTTCTAGATGATTCCTAAATCTCTTTTAGCGCTGAAGTTCTATGACTATGTATGAACAACCTTAAAAATAATGAGGAAAGCTGATACACACATGTAAGTTGGCCTCCCTATCAGGGCAATAGTACAAAAAAACGAAGTTTTTGACACTTATCACTCAATACTAAATCACTCGGTGCATATATCAACATAGGTTTTAAGAAAGCTTGAATTTGGCTGCGTAAAGGCAAAGAGTACAATAAATAGTATACTTCTGTCAACTTTTTGCTGAAGGAGGGCTCTTTCTTTCTCCTTCTTTCTGCCCTCCCTATCTTTCTACAGAATAGTATAGATTTTAAGAACACACAATCAACCAGATTGAGTTCAAAGTCAAGTTCTGCTAATACCTAGATGACTTAAGAAAATTATTTAACTTTTTTGTGTCTCATTTTAAATAATTATAATGATAGTACTTACCTAGAAGGGTAGTTGCAAGGATTAAATGTCATTATACATAAAGTTCTGAGAACACTTAGTATGGGTTAACTCTTAAGAGTATAACTAATATAAGTATATTGATATCTATCCTTTACAAGTGGGACATCCTATCTTGAGAAAACAATAAATAACTTATTGTGGGAGCTTTTTGAGTATCCATAAGATATCCAAGTGGCAATGCCTAGTAGGCAATTCAAAACTTCAGCTGTAGTTCAGGGAGAGGTCTAGGCTTGAGGTTTATATTTATCAGGCTACCCACAGAGTCAGAGATTCCATGTCTAGAAATGGCTAACGTTAACCATGAACAAAAATTGTGTTGTATGAGGAGAGAAGAAGGTAATAGAACAGGACTTTTTTTTTTTTACATCTTTATTGGAGTATAATTGCTTTACAATGGTGTGTTAGTTTCTGCTTTATAACAAAGTGAATCAGTTATACATATACATATGTTCCCATATCTCTTCCCTCTTGTGTCTCCCTCCCTCCCACCCTCTAGGTGGTCACAAAGCACCGAGCTGATCTCCCTGTGCTATGTGGCTGCTTCCCACTAGCTATATTTTGATACCTACTCTTAAGGAACAGGTTAAGGTAAAGAAACTACGGGACCATACTGATAAAGAGTGGCCAAAGAACTCAAAGGGTGACTCCATAAATGCCGAAGTACAAAGTTTCAAACAGAAGGTGCTCAAAATAGTCAAGTTATGTAGACTTGAGACCAGATAAAGGCTGCGAAAAAGTCATAGCACCTGACAATTCAAAGGTTATTTCTAACCTTTGAGAGAGCAGTCTTGGAGGAATGATGAAAGAAGAAACTAGATTTCAGTTGGCTAGAGAATAAATTGGAGGTGGAAAAATATGAGTCAGGGCATGTAGATTACAATTTCAATATGTTGTCGGGTAAATGGAGCTCATACCTGATAGAGCCGAGAACAGGAACACAAAAATCCTCATAGGTATATACCAAGAGAGTCATGTATTGAATATTTTTAAGATATAACTTAATATTTTGTGCATTTCATCTTAAGTCTTTAAATGATATACAATAAGGTTTCGCTGGAAAACAGCTTTAAACTGTTGTGATAATATACAGAATTTTCCTAGGGTTAACACTAATATAGCTACGTGTAAATATCAGAAAGGCTATACTCTTAGGTTGTTGTTATGGGACCAAGTCTATATGATACTCAAACAACCACAAGTACAACGGAAGCACTTAAGTTAATCAGCCCGTGGTGCCAAGTAGCTGCTTTGACTGATTTTCTCACTAAACTGTCTCAGTTGAGCATTTGTGGCGGCATCACTTAGAGGAGGCTCCAGGTGTTTAATGCAAACAACTTGCTGATGGAAATTGTACTGCATGACTAGGCTTTATTCGTCCACAAAGGCAAGGCAAAATTATATACGTATATGTAACATATATATAAATTATATATATATAATATATGGATATATATGTGTGTATGTATATGCATGTATATATGCATACATATGCATATATATATATATATATTAAATATACATCCACACATACAATCTTCCTATACTATCTAGCATTTACCAGTCTCGCTGATTATTTTAAGCGAAATTTTTTTCTGATACTTAGCATTCTCAGGACAGCAATTTTGTGTATTCTGTTATTTCCTAGCTTTATTTAAGTCAGGGGATACTAAAACAAGCCACTATTTATAAAGCTCATTCCACTTAATT
Organism: Aethalodelphis obliquidens; assembly: GCF_003676395.1. Classification (NCBI taxonomy): domain Eukaryota; kingdom Metazoa; phylum Chordata; class Mammalia; order Artiodactyla; family Delphinidae; genus Aethalodelphis; species Aethalodelphis obliquidens. Next base: position 22,727,530 of record NW_020837955.1, read on the forward strand.
AAGATGGTAGAAAGTGAGGGGAAAGATGATAGAAAGAAAGGAAGAAAAGCGCCAGGGACTAGGGTTGCAAATAAGTTTAAAAAAAAATAGAGAGAAGAAAGCTGAGAAGGAATAAAACAAAACAAAACATTGCTTCTGCAAATCATAAGGAAGCTAAGAGCAACTGCAGAAGTCCTTGCTGATGAATTCAGTTATTATCCTGGCTGTCTTTTTCAACTATCAAGGCAAGACATTTTGAGGACTATTTCTGGGGTCATAGCTGAAATTTTCACATCAGGATTAGTTTAGATCTCCAGATCTCTGACTCATGACCTCCTAAACTGAATACAAATTTACTCTCAGAAGAAAGAGGGTGAGTTAATCTAGTGGAATGCTTTAAGTAGCTCCCAAGAAGAAACATTTTTATCCATGGTACTTAAAAAGGAGAAAAGGCTAAATTTAGCTCTAATAGACCTCCAAATTGTCCAATAAATACCACTGTGAATGCTTTTAAACAAAATAACCTTGTGCTGCATAGGAAAAGCCAAAAAACACAATATAAATGTCATTATTATAAACAACTAATTCAATTTCTGTCCCCATTTTAGATTATTTCAGCAAGGAAGAACCATAGTGATTATTGGATATTTGTTATTGAAAACATTTTCTATGAAAAATCACTCTTTGTCAAAGTAGATGTTGAAAATATATATACCATTAATGTCTGGCCTTGTCGCGGGTAAATGCAGTTAGTGAAGAAAATCCAGGGATGGAGGCAGACTCCAGCTTCCAGAAATGTGAGAAGGCGCTAATGCACAAATGGGACATTTCTCATTTTGTGTTTACTCAGAACAGCAAACAAACAAACAAACAAAAAAAGATACAGAAACTCCAAGACCAAAACTGTTAAGGAGACCAAGTTTAACGTAGGTACTCTCTTCCCTTCTATATTCATATATTCCTCCTTCCTCTATCAAGAGTACGTGCTTATTCTGAGTTTTGACTTTTAAGGATTCTGTTCTCAACCAGGAGTCAATAAAGATGTATTCTAAGTAGCTGTTGAGATTTAGTTCCTCCAGAGTAGCTGAATTTTAAACAGTCCATCAACAAATACTGTATATATCTTATGTGTGTAGCACTATGGGATTACAGAAGACCTAGATGTTGTTCAAAGCATATTATCTCGTTGGGCTGGTAAAAGATGGCACAGAGAACAATAAAGATGATACCTGGTTAAGTGCTACTGATGGGGTTACTGTCTTCTAGCACTATCCATTCCAAACTACTTAGTAGTATGAGAGAGAATATAGCCTTCCAGTGAAAATTACAGAATCTGGGACCAGCTTACTTGGGTTCACACTTGCTTCTGCCATGTACTAGCTGCATGACCATGGGCAAATCCCTTAAAATATATGTGCTTCAGTTTTCATATATTTATCGTGGCGGCAAATCTAGTATCTTCCTCACAGAGTTGTACTTGTCATTCCCCTCTTTTCTATGAGAGTTGTTTGCTCAGAGATGAACACTGCCAAGCGAGCTACTCCAGCATCCTTTTTGGGTTTAGTCGGTAGACGGTAGATCCTACAAATGGTTCAACACATCCAGTTTCACATTACCAGGTCATCTGAGAGGACTACAGCTACCTCTTTATGAAACGACACTGAATGTATTTTGTTCTTCTTTGGAGTATAGGTGGCTACAGAAGAAAGGCTAGAAACCACATGAAAAGGCTGGTGCCAGAGTTCCAGAGATGGTAGGAAAAATCCCTGACACTAAACTACAAGACAGGGGAAGACATTTAGCTCAGTGACACCCGTGAACACAATCTCCCTCACCAGTGGAAGGGGACATAGCTCAATAGATAGGAGTAGCTCAGGCAGTAGGAATCATTGGTGGGTGAGGAAACCAACACAAAGCTTTTGTTCTGAAGGAAGGTCAACATTTCAGCCGCTAATAGGAGAACAGCAGGATGGTGACACTGAGCTTGATGCTCCCTGAACGCTTTCCCCAGCCTGTGCTCTTGCCTGTGGTTTTCCCACTCTTGCTATGTCTGTCTCTCCAGCTCTTTCCATGTGCTGAAATTTTACTTGTTCTTCAAAGCTATATCAGTGATGAATATAAGCAGGATTCTCTGTCACTTCCCACAAGAAGAAAAAGTCAGCAAAAACTGGCGAGGAAAAATACATATAGACTTACATAATTAAAGTACCCAGGTAAGTCCAGGGTATAGGCTTAGCTTCAAGCATGGCTGGGCTCAGCACCTAAAATGATGTCATTAATGATAGTGACAATAAAGCTTCAATGTAGAAACACAGCCAAGCCATAGGAGGATACTAGTCTTAAAGAAGAGGGAGGCAGCTATCCCGCTGGGTCAAAACCAGAACTGGCCTCGTTGGCCTGATTGATGTAGCTTATGTGTCTATCCCTAACCCTAGCACCGTGGCCAGGAGCACGGACTCTGTTGATTGGCCACGTCTTTCTAGGCCCTCACATGTCATCAGATGGAATCAGAACCACCAGACTACAGGGCCTGACACTGGGAGAGAGGAAGTCCCCAGATGAAAATAAGATCATAAGATTCTGTTAGAAGACGAGGGATAAGTGGTTGATTTATAGAAGAATTAAAAAACAAACAAACAAAAAACACCACCACTACCAAAAAAAATAACCTACAAACCCCACTGAGGAGGCCTTGTTTATATTTTATTTCCTTCAGGAACTTTTTCCTGACATACCAGCCAGAAGTGAACCCTTCCTCTCCAAGCTCCGTTAAGCAGTTCTGTTTATTTGCCTTGTCATATTTACGTGTGCATGTGCCTTCTCTCTCCTTTTATGATCCTCGATTAAAGGGACTGTGTTTTATTTGCACCTGAATTGAAAATAGAGTCTAACACAATGTGTGGCATACAGAAAGTGTGTCATTAAGAAAGGTTAGCAACTGTGTTTATACATAGATTTCTTTTGGATTTGAAAAGTAAGTTATATCATTTTTAGAAAATGAAATAACTGTAAATGATTAGGGACCCATGGAAATCAGTCATGGATAGCTTTTGGGGATTTCTCATATTATCCACTGAGTTTATTTACTATTTGTATTTTCATAGATCCTTAATCATTCACAATTATTTCATTTTCTAAAAATAATACTAATATTAGTTGAACCCCTTGAATGTATAGAAAGTAAGTAACACGATTTTACTTTATAATCTCAATTTCTCATACAAGCCTAGTATTGTAATCTTTGTTGTGCAGATTATGACTGAAATGTAGTATAGAGAGGTTAAAATACTTAGCCCAGCTGCAGAGCTAGAGATAGGTAGAGACTGGATTTGAATTCAGATCTGACTAATAAACATGAGTGCTTTCATCATACTACAGATATCTTATGCTTTGTTTTAATATTTATGGGTCTTGGATTTCATCACATGGGAGTGAGCTGATGCTTTTCTGTGGTACTTATTGGAAGGTGAGGACATGTTTTTACTGTTTTCTTAATTTTTAAGCCCCTAATACCAAATAATAATATTTTTCCTTCCTTCCTTCCTTCCTTCCTTCCTTCCTTCCTTCCTTCCTTCCTTCCTTCCTTCCTCCCTTCCTCCCTTCCTCCCTTCCTCCCTCCCTCCCTCCCTCCCTCCCTCCTTTCCTTCCTTTTTTCATTCCTTCCTTTTTTGTTATTATCTTTGAAATATTTGTGGAACATTCAACATTTAGAAAGATACAATGGCACTGGGGTTCCCTGCTTGGCTTCTTGGGGTGAAGCAGTTTAGGCTTGATCCTTGCTTTGATTACTAAAAATGTTATGATCTTGAAGAAGATCATAAACCTTTGTTTCCTTTTCCTTAAAATGGCTAATAATAATGGTACTTACTTTAGAGGGTTGCTATGAAACTTAAATGGAATACTTCATGAACACCATTAGCTTTGGGCCTGGCACGTAGTAAACACACAATAAAATCTGTGCACTCTTAGTTACTATTTATTTTATGAAGTAACTTTGATCCCCCAGACTTTGTAACCTTTGAATTGTTTTAAAGAGCTGAATATCTATTTCCAGGACTAGAAAGTAGAACTTTTAAAAATAATCAAGAGATAGCAGTCAAATAATGGTTAATGAGAATCATTCATGTACATATAGAATTAAATACATAAAACAATAATAACCACTCTGTGGCAGCAGATTCTCAAGGGAAACAGAATCTTATAGAAATGGCCCAATGTTATTATCTCATGGACTCAAAAACTCATGAATCAGTCTCTAATAATCAGTTTCTAATGTCTGTTTCTCTCAGTTCCACTCTTTTCTCTATCAGTTTCTAATGAGGTCAAGCCAATCTTATGAGCAAGAGAATCGGTCCAAAATCTGATTGCATTGTGAAAATTAGCCAATGAAATTGTTGAAAATATATTTTTTAAGTTAGTTTTTTCTCCACTGAAAAATATAAGAATTATCAGAGGCATTATATCCAAACAGGTCATTGTTACTTTTAATCATAAAACTCCCTCAGCTCTGTGAGAGATCCCTTTTTCTTAGTTGGGTCAGATCATTGACTTGAAGGGTAAAGGATAGACTAGTGAACCCTGAGTCCTGAGTCTGAAATGACTGATGGGTAGCACAAAGGAAAGGAAGACGGGATGAATCAATCCATATTTAACATCTGCAGAGTTAATGTTAGCTCCTTCTTTCTGCAACCTGCTCTAACATCTCCCTCTCACCAATGTCCTGTGGTTGCTAAGCAACCTATTGTAGAAGTAGTGGAGTGAGTAAGATCTGTTAAGTTTATTATTTTTGCCTTAAAGAGGCCGTGGCTATGATGAAAGCAAAGGTACTATGCTTTATCTCTGCATTTACTTCATCTCTGTTTCTCTCAGTTCCACTCTTTTCTCATTTAATGCTTTTAGATATGAAATTCCTGGAGATCTAGAAAGAATTGGAGGTAAGATTTTGTCTGAGAAGGAAGGAAAGGAAAAAAGCAAGTTGAAAACATAATTTTTGTCTCAATTTCCATTTCCGGTTACTCTGGAAGCAAGTTACAAAATCAAACACAATCTTGAAATTCAGCAGAAGAAGAGCAGGAATAAAATTAATGGTAGCTCTGTCCAAAGGATCATATACTTCAAGGGGAGAAGAAATCATAGCTTCTCCGATCCACCCATTACATATTTTTGAGAGTATCTGGTGTATTTAGTATATGTTAACTATGAGTCTAAGACAGTGGTGAGAGAGGATTTAAGACCAAATTGGCTGTGGCATACAGGGCCTCTATTTCTGCATATAAATTTCTTCTAAATACTATATTGGGATTGGAATTTCTTATGTTTGAATTGTTCCACTGGGATTAATTTCTTTGGAAACTAGATTGGTCTGTATTTCTTTCTTCCATGGAAATCTGATGATTTGTGCTAAAGGTTTAAATCTCTTTGTGCTAAAGTTTTACACTCTTCTATGAAATAGTTACACAAAATAAAATAGTGGTTAATAGCATTCATTTTGGAAGTATACAAACATGAAGTTATAGCTTAATTTCAATTTAATAGTTGCATGATCCTGGATGAATCACTTAAGTCTTGCTAACTCTTGGTTTGATAATCTCTAAAATGAGGATTCTAAAAATACTGTCTCCATGGGTAGTTGTGGAGATGAAATGAGCTAATTCATGTAAAGTGCTTAGAAGAGTAAATTACACAAAATAAGTATCAAATAGGTATGATGTTGGTATTTTTTTTAATTTTAGTTATTCCCAGTCTCCTGCATTGTTTGAATGTATTACTACGCATTATTTTTGTGACAATGCTAAGTACAATATTAAAATAATAAAATCAAAAGCAAACATCTTCATTCAAAGTTCGTATTTGAAAAAGTTAATATTAAAAAAAATGCCATTTTTTAGTTCCACTGAACGTCAGAAGTTTTTGATGAGAGGATTTTGCTCTGCTGAAAGTCCATACATATGTTACTGATCAAGGATGGTGAGCCAGTGTTCCTTTCTTCCACCTAACTCCAGTCCTTTATCAGAGCTAGAAGGTACATAATGAATGACCTAACATTTAAACAATAGTGCAAAATAACTAATTTGACAAAGTAAAATCTGGGAAGGTTCATCTGAAAGGAGATGAAGAATTCTCTGTCTTCAGGAATTTATTGGATTTTCAATATAACTGGATCAGGCTGCAAAATCCAGAGTCTTGTAATACCTCAGCTCTCCTAAAAAAGTTGAGCATTTCATTTCCATTCTCATGGTTTCATACTAACATTTTGCTTAACTTTTATTTTCTCTGCAGTCACATGTTACTTGTAAGCATGCTTAAGAAAGGCAAGTGCACAGTAATATAGTGATGATTTTGAGAATAGAAGAATTTAGAGCTCAAATAAGTATTAAGCAGTAAGGAGTGTTTACATATGCATATTCCATAGATTAAATGTGGTCTATAGAATTATTTGTGAGAATAATTAGAAAACTGAATGGAGATTCGGCTAATTTAATATATACCTCATCAGTGACCCTAACCATGCTTTTCTCTTCCTATTTCCTCACCTAATAAATAAGACCAATATCATACCACCACTGTCTGGCTTTCAAGAAATCAGATTGATAAATAAGAACGTCTCTGATTCTTTGGGAGAAAGGTCATCAGGGAGAGGATTTCTGAGGAATTTCCACTGAGCCAGCTGGACTTGAGGCTAAGGACTGTCTCTGATTTCTCCATTGGGGTATCGATATTTTATCATGGTGTGGGGCATTTAAATCAGTCATATGTGGATTTAGATCTGGACTCTAACGCGCACTTACTTAACCCTTCTACATCTTGTTTTAGATTGTAAATGGCGAGTGATAATAGAGCTGGTGTGATGGCTATGTGCTTAGCACAGTGGCTGGAACATGCGTGGCTGGAACAGCCATTATCAGTGTCTTCATCAACATCATCCTTTCCTCATTTAAGTCCATACATTCAAACCTTTATGAATGCTTTATAAATGAGCAAGTATTCTAAAAGTATTCCTAAGCCCAGGATGTCTCTGTCTATAGGTAGCCCTATAATTTAGAGGTGGCACAAAACTTCTACAAGGAGATAACTCCCACAGATGTAAATTTCATTGGCTTAAGTTAGGTAGAAAAGGGAATAGAAGTTAGGCAAGAATAAGCAGCGATGTGGACAAACATGCCCAGTGACCAAGAATCATGAGAATTTTGCCTCCAGACCTTGTGGGCACTACTGACTCTGACTGTAATTTTCCAGTTCAGAAATTAACATGGCAAATATGTTTTGAATGATGAGCCAGAAGATGTGGGGTTAGGCCTGGACTTGATTCTTTTGTGAGCATCGATTTCCTCACTTACAAAATTAGGCATTAATTGAGGGTTCATTTGGTGTCAGACATAATATAGGCATTTTATTTTAAATCATTTGTAAGGTCTCTTATAATCCTGACACATATCTTCAGGTTATAGGTTCTTACTCTTCCTTTCTCTCTCAACTTGGACCAGTTATAAGAAATCAATAAACGTCATGCCAAGGCGTTGAGAGTTACCATCCACTTTCTCTAAAGAGAACTGTCAGTTATTCCATAAAATACATTGGTGCTGCTGGAATCATGGTTATAGAAATTATCTGAGGTTGTGCCATTAAAAAGCAAACAGAATCTTATGTAAGGATGCATAATATAAATGCCTAGCATCTCATCAAGGTCTTCTTTCAGCTCTAAGGCATAGGTTATACTCAAGGCACTGATTTCCTATTTATTTGTAAGAGTGTGATCCTAGCCATTGAAGTTTCTACTCTACAGATGGTTTTCAATCACCGACCAATCTATGTTTCATTTCTGGAAACTTACATCTTTCAGGACCAATTTGCAATTCATTGGCAGTGCCTGTTTTACAAGATTTAATAAGTTCTAAGGAACTCTCCCCAAATGTATATTTTTAGTTTAAACCAACGTAACTATACATCTTGAACATAATTATTCCCCAGATACAATTTACTTCATTCAACCATCATTTACTTTGTGCCTATTGTGTGCTTAAATGAGTGCCTTTCCCAGAAGGAAATTCTAAGCGAGATCACTGGCATCAGTCTTTATTTCCTACGATTAACATACACATGTGTGTGAGTTAAAAGTATCATAGATGTTATCATAAGTTGACCTTAAAGGCATGGTATTTGGATGGCTGGGAAGCAAAGCTTCCTTCCTTTCCTAGGTACAGATTTGCCTAGTTGTTTCATGCCATTATCAAATACATAGCCATAAACGTCTATTGTTTTTTTTTGTTTTTTTTTTTTTGCAGTACGCGGGCCTCTCACTGTTGTGGCCTCTCCCGTTGCGGAGCACAGGCTCCGGACGCGCAGGCTCAGTGGCCATGGCTCACGGGCTCAGCCGCTCCACGGCATGTGAGATCTTCCCAGACCGGGTCACGAACCCATGTCCCCTGCATCTGCAGGCGGACTCTCAACCACTGCGCCACCAGGGAAGCCCCAAACTTCTGTTTTTTACAGGAATCAATTCTATCCAGTGCAGAGTCTCTGTTTGTCTCTGTCACTATCTCTATCTCTCTTGCTCCATATATATAAACTGTCCCTTTCTCCCTCCAATATTATGTGCTGAACACATCAGGCTGTGTAGCTTTTATGTGTTTCTACCGTAATTATGCAGCTTTAACCTTTGCACACGAATACGTTGCTGTGTGGGTTGCAGGATGAACAGTTAAAGAGCACTGCTGTTGCAGAACAAGGATGTGGGACATAGAACAGCACGATGACTTTAAAACTTTATGCTCTCTTAAATAGCTTTCTGTTGTGGTTATATTAGAGCAGAGTCTCAAAAAGGATTACCAGCATGCTTATTTATTCACAATTGCATTTCTTCCAGCCTTAAAGAAATCGCGGATTTCTTAATCTTGTCCAGGAAGGTTCGTGTAGTAGGAGTCCTTCTTTTCAGAATCAGTTGTTTGCATCAAGGCTTACATTCATCTTTCTGACCAACAGTTGCTTTAATCCTTCCAAATTAGAGAAGTGAAGAAGCTATTCTGTAGTGTTTACAGAATCTCTCTAAATAGAGGTTTTAGATCCTTCTTGGGTCATGATCTCTTATAGAATGTCTGGAATCTATATGAAATATAAATAACTATAATTTCAAAAGTGTGAATAACAAAAGTTACCATTTTAATCTTTGTAAGTTATTTTACTCTGTGTGTGGGAGTACGTATGCGTAGTAATGTGTGCATGCGGTGAGGTAGGGTTGGAGGGGTTAAAAAGGACACTAGTCATCAAGAAACTAATACAACATGTTCCTTTGTATGTCTTTTCCATTAAATGGCTTTAGATGCTGAACTGTTGCTTCTGAGAGATGGCTGAGAGCTTGTTCTGAAATACAACACTTAGGTTCCTTTCTTCAAATGACTGTGCTATTATAAGCACTTACACAGAGTCCACAGACCTGACAATATGCAAGGGATCTGAATAGAATTTAGGAAATCAATATATCCCTTTTATCTCCAAACTCTTATTGAAGGCCATGGTGTTCCACAGAAGGCAGTAGGGAAGGTCAAAGTGATGGAAAGAATTAAGAGCATAGGCTGCGGAGGATGGAAGCAACAGCATGAGAATGAGAACAAGCAAATCCACAAATCAGGTTAACTAAACTGTTTTTTTAAACTGAGCTGTGCTTTATCAGAGGTGTTAATGAATTAAACTATTGACTCAACTCAGATGCTATGAGTAATTACTTATGAAACCAAACACAATGACTACTAATGACAAGTAATGGCTACTAATTGCTATAACCTGGACAGAAGCTTTCACAAGCAAAACTCAGATACTGTCTGGAAAGGAAGTGACTTCCAGGACCAGGAGCCTTTAAAAACCTCCAGAGCATACGCCACATGGTCAGAGGTACTGAGCCAGAAATGAATCGGGTCTTCCTCTTTCCTCCCTCTTCCAGGAATAAGAGAATGTCTTACTGCTTTTACTCACATCATTTATTCCTCATTATACACATAAATTAAGAGTCAGTCTTTCATCTTGATGTTGATGGCTAAAATCTAAGATAATTTGGGCTTACTAATTTCAATATAAATTTTACATGGTGGACTAATATTTAGTCATGCTAAAATCATAAGGATCTACTGTATATTTTGACCAAATAAGGGTCTATGAAATGTTAATAACTATTACTTTTTAAGACTGGATGCTACGATAAGAATGTGTGAGAAAGGATAGAAGAGATAACCTGATTTTTTATTGCTATTTAGGCTTTAATTAATATTTTAGGTGTTTTATAATGTTTGCTCTTTCTAGTTGGGACAGCAGTTGGTCATTTCTGGTTAATATTTAGAATGCCCGCGCCCATTGTTAACAAGAGGAGTTTGTGTTTTGGTGGGAATTTATCAAATGAAGCTGCCTCTCAGAGCTTCTGGAATCTCAGGGTTAATTGGGGTGTTAGTTTTTGAAGCAGTCACAATGGATCAGTCTCCTGTTCTTGTAATCAGAATGAAGGCTTTGCAGCACACGTATTAAATTCTTCCAGCACCAAAGACATTTTTAAGAAACAAAGGCAAGCAAGTTTGTAGTAAATGCCTCTGGAGGAGTGGGTAGGAGGAGAAAAATAAGTTGTCCTCGGTCTAGAGCTGGAGAATTTAGGAAAGAGATATACAGCTGTTTTTTTTTTGTCAGACTAGGAATTTGAATTTTAAAACATTTTTCAGATCAAGAAAGAAGCAACTGCTATCCTAATCAATCAATACCAGTGAAATTTAGGCTGATGAAATGAGGAATTCTGAGTCTAAGGTACAACTTTAATGTGGTCTAGGTAGCTGTTGCTAATACCATGCTATGAAGAAATGGTGATGTGTAAAACAGCATTCATTGATGCAACTATGGGGAAAGGAAGGGAAAAGACACCCAAGGGGCATGATTTAAAGTGATGGTGCTGTGTCTTTGATAACCTGTCAGTTACCTGTAGAATGAGGGGATTGTAGGAGATAAATCCTGAGGTCCCTTTAAGCTCTGATACTCTGTGAATCGCTAAGTGAGGGTTGGTTGTTGCCCCAATCAGAAAGGCTGCTGAGAGGTGACAGGCCTGTTAATGATACCAGGCACCTGCCTATGGCTCAGGAAGAGAGGTATAGGGCCAGGTGGCAAACTGCTCGGTGCCTTTGCTAAGGACGCATCGCTGCCTGTGAATGCAGTGAGTCTCAGCCCACGTTAATTACAAGCCCACCCTCTTGCTGTTTCTGTGGGCTTAGCCTCATGGCTGTTTCCCCATTTTTCCCATTTTTAGGCTTCTGTGAAAGAGAATTTTTTTGTTTTGTAAAAGTGCTTACTTGGCACGCAAGCTCCCCCTCCGCTCCCTTCTCACAAGCACCATAATAATAAGCAGCACCAAAAGAGGCTAATTTTACCAGACTTGGATTCCATCAGCCAGCGCTTGCCAAAGATTGCCATGTTATTACAAAATTAGACTTCTTATTACAGGAGTAAATACTGTGCAGTCTTTGTAGCCAGCCTGTAATGGAGTCCTTTGCTAATTTCACTAACTAACAAGGATTCCTTGTGAAAATAAAAGGCAGACAAGGTAGAGTAAACTGGCAGTTACATATAATGGACTGCTGTTAGCCTGCCAAAGTGGTTCATAAACCTGGCAGGGAAAGACTGGGCATTTTTCAGGGTTTTCACCCCAACTGCCTTGCTAATTGCCTCCCTCTTGAGGAGCTGTTTACGTGGAGGTGAATGGATTCTGCAGCTGTCTCTTTCTGTGGCCCATAGGAAGTCTTTATTACCTTCTTTCCCTTGTTCCCTTCCCCTCCCTTCCTGCTGGGATAATGCAGTTTCCATCCTAATACTCTATTTGAACCAAATATCCACGAAAGCCAGAAGTATGAAAGAACACTGCCCTGTATCAGAGAAGGATAAGAGTGTGTCATGGTTGTATAATTTACAGATTACATTGATTCAGAGCATGGGTTTTAGTGGAAGCAAGGCCTGAGTCAAAATGTTCTAGGCACCACATGCAAAGTGGGCAACTTTGGGGTATGTTATATAACTTTCCTCTACTTCAGATTTCCTGTTCTTAGGATGGATGCAAGGCAGTGATACTCACACTTCAGCATGCGTGGGAATCCCCTGGAGAGCTTGGGTCAGTGCAGTAGGCAATTGCTGGGTTTCTGATTCAGAAATACCAGGGTAGGGGGCCAAAAATGTGCATCTCTAACATTCTGTCTCGAGATGCTGATTGTGTCATCTGGGGATCACACTGTGATCTACAGCACACTGATATTGTGAGAATTAATAAGGTAGTGTATTTAAACATGTTTATTTCACACAATACTGCCATTTAGTCATCAATCAATGCACTATATATCTGTGTAAATATGCACCATCTGTTTTCTTGTTTGCATTGAGAAACTTCATGGTTACTCTCTTTTTACTCCACAAAGTCTTAATTTATTTCAGCCTCTCTTCCTGAAATTCTCTGTGGACCCTATTGTTTATTTTTATTTTGAGAATTGTGAATCTGAGTAGTCCTCCTCCCGCTTGTTTTTAAACTTTTTTACACACATTGAAATTTATTTTATTGCAGTTCATTATTGACTTTCGAGATATTTATCAGTCCAGAAATCTTTCTTTCTGTATTTCGTTTGAATGATGCTAATACCTACAGAGCAGTAACTGTTTTGTCCATGCGCTTTACAGTCCTGAAGTACCAATCAAATTTCATTTGTCGGTCATAATTTTAACTTGTTGACATCCATGAGTGAAAGCAGTAAGACATTCTCTTATTCCTGGAAGAGGGAGGAAAGAGGATGACCCGATTCATTTCTGGCTCAATACCTCTGACCATGTGGCGTATGCTCTGGAGGTTTTTAAAGGCTCCTGGCCCCGGAAGTCACTTCCTTTCCAGACAGTTGACCAGAACCTCTGAATCCTGCTTCTAAATACTTTGGATAAATCACATTGGCCTGTATTGGGTCAGTTCCTGTTCCTGATTTGTTTGTCCGTGGCCAGGACAAAGGCCATGCAGAGAGTGCAAACATGGCAAAAAGGGTACTTATTTGGAAAGGAACTTCTCAAACTAGGGAGCTTTGGCCAGACAGAAATCCCAAAAGACGTCTGTCACATTTTGTGAATAGTACAGTCATTGAAAAGATACACAAACTGACTCTTCTGCATGTAGAGTCTGTGGGAATGGAAAGTGAAGAGATTTAAGTTAAGACACCTAAGAGGGAAAGGAACAAATGCAATAAAGAAGATGTATAGGCTGAGCCTGTGCATGTCAGGCAGACATGCTCCCAGAGACACACACTTACCAATCTGTTCAAGAATAACTTTATTTTTGAAGGGACTTTCCCTCTTGTTTCCCCCTACTCCCCTTGACACACCAATGAAGAAGTGGGAAGACAGAATTTGAGAGCAACACACTTTCTTTAAGCTACATCCTGAAAATGATACTTGTTTCCACTAAACACTACCCATGCTTTTGTGCCTCTATTTAATCATAGGTAAAAGGAAGATAAGGGTGTCAGTCTTGTGATCTTGTGGAAAGGACTGAATGAGATATTACCTGTAAAGTACTTAAGATAGTGCTTGCCACGTGGTAAAGAATCAACATTTTTTTACTTAATATTATTGCTATTATTATTATTATCATTTTATAACAACATAGCAAAAGCTTATATAAGCATAATCATATAGCAAAAAATTTAGGAGAGAAAAAAAAACACATCTGTTCAGGAAGAACTTTAAAGATGAGGCAGGGCTTATGATTCTCAGGTAGTTCTTTGCCAGACGGAGTGTGTGGGGGTGGGGGGCAGTCAAGTTTGTGAGGAGGGAAGCAGAAGGACCAAAAGCACAGAGGTACAAGGGCTTCTGCTTTATTCTGTATTTATTATGTATTGAACTGCACATGAAAGCTGGGTTGAAACTGAAGAAATACTTAAGAGGATATTCCAGGAACGCAAGTATAGTCAGACTTTCAGTCTCCGTCAAACTTCTTTTTTAAACAGTTGGTAATCTACAAGAGATTATGCATCCAGGGAAATACCTTTGTGCAAAAAGGAAAAAGAAAGAACACAAACAGAAAAAAGAAAAGAACACAGACAAAAAAGAAAATAATGTGGAAATACCTATTTACTTACCCCTTCCAAGATAATTCCAAAACATTCCAACTTTCCAAGATGATTTCAATTCACTTCAAGGGAATGGAAAGTGAAGAGATTTAAGTTAAGACACCTAAGAGGTAAAGGAACAGGATTTCTAATCTAAATCAGTCCTGGCACTTTTTGGAGTAACTATATAAAGATATTCTTCATAAATTATGTCATTTGGTTGAAATGCATCAATACAGTGATATAATTAACATGGCTGTCAAGGAGGGGTTTGGTGAATTGCCAGTCTCCCAAGTGAGATGTGCCAGAGAAAATTCACATGCATATCTGTGTTACTGAACCAAACTTGGGTCTGCTTGCCCGCATGCAGTAAAGCCAATCTACTGATACTGGGTTGTGATGAAGGAAAGTACAGTATTTATCGCAGGGCACCAAGCAAGGAGAATGGGCAGCTCATTCTCAAAACCTGAATTCATTGTTGTCTTTCAGGGAAGGGGTTTTAAAGGCAGTATGAGGGAGGCGCTGCATGGTGTGTGATCAGCTCGTGCACAGTTCTTGGATTGGTTCACATCAAAGTGAAGTTTCAATCATCATCAACCTCTGGTTTCAACCGGTCTAGGGTCTGTGTGCTTGTGGTCAGTGTTTTCATCTGGTGGGGGTCTGCATCTTGTAACATCCACTTAGGAATGTGTGTCAGGCCTTTATCTGTGTCTTTCAGGGAACTGGGAGTTCGGTGATTCTGCTATGTAGTGGATTTATAGTCTAAATTGTTACCAGTTTCCCAGCTCAACAGCTCTTCTTTGTTTCTACATCTTCACATTTCCTAGTCATTAACTCTTGAGCCAGCCTTTTGAGACTCAAGGGAGGTTTGGGAGACTAAAGCAAAAGTCTTTTACTTCAAAGGACAAGGCAGAGGGGCTGGTATACGGTTTCAATCCCCCCCACCCCACCTTTCATTGATACTCCTCAATCTTGAGGGGAACACGTTCAGGAAAAGAAAGGCAGTAAAGTTTTGGATAGAGAGGTTAATCATAAACTCAACAGAACAACTTGGTTTTAGGAGGACTTGCTTTCATCTTCACGGCCTACATATTCATACTTCAGGTATGAATATAGCAGGTGCAGATAACACCAGTGACTTTGAACATGTGTGATGAGTTCTGAACAAGACTACTGACCTTTGGAGGGGAAAATATCCTCCGAGACTCACAAGTATATGATCGTGATCATGATTAACATCACAATCATTATCATCACCACTGCTACCATCATCAGCAGCAGCAGCAGCAGCAGCATCTATTCAGCACTCATATGCCAGGATCTGTGTTAGGTGTTTTACATGCACTGTTTATAAGCTTCTCAAGGCAGAATGAGGTATATATTATTATACCCCCATTTCACAGATGAGAAAACAGATGTGTAAACATATTAATAAAATAGCCAGTGTTACACATTTATTAATGGTAGAGTTAAGATTTAAATTCTGTCAGCCTAATTTCAGGATCTCAGTACTACTTCCTTGTTCAACTGTTTTTTTTTTAAATTGAAGTATAGTTGTTTACAATGTTATGTTAGTTTCAGGTGTATAGCAAAGCGATTCAGTTTTATATATATACATATATATGTATATATGTATATAACTTTATATTCTTTTCTATTATAGGTTATTACAAGATATTAAATATAGTTCCATGTGCTATACAGTAGGTCCTTGTTGTTTATTTTATATATATAGTGGTGTGTAGCTGTTAATCCCAAACTCCTAATTTATCCCTCCCTGCCTTTCCCCTTTGGTAACCATAAGTTTGTTTTCTATTTCTGTGAGTCTGTTTCTGTTTTGTAAATAAGTTCATTTGTATCATTTTTTTAAGTTTCCACATATAAGTGATATCATTTGATATTTGTCTTTCTCTGTTATCTTAGTATGATAATCTCTAGGTCCATCCATGTTGCTACATGGCATTATTTCATTCTTTTTTATGGCTGAGTAATATTCCAGACGTGCATATGTGTGTGTGTGTGTGTGTTTGTGTGTGTATATATATAATATACTTACACACCAACACCTTCTTTATCCATTCCTCTGTTGATAGGCATTTAGTTTCCTTCCACATCGTAGCAATTATAAATATTGCTGCTATGAACATTGGGATGTATGTATATTTTTGAATTAGAATTTTTGTCTTTTCCTGATATATGTCTAGGAGTGGGATTGCTAGATCACATTGTAACTCTATTTTTAGTTTTTTGAGGTACCATATTCAACTTGCCGTATTGGATATTCAGAATGTTAGTGAATAGGTGGATTTCTGTTTGATTTTGTTTGCCAGTGTTCTCTTCATAAGATATAGGTTCTAGTTCATTATTTCTTTGATTAAAACTGAACCCATCACGGTAGTTTTAAAACCACCAAATACCTAGAGATAAATCTAATTAAATATGTGCAAGACCTCTGCACCAAAATAATATTACTCTTAGAAATTAGCGAGACCTAAATAAAGGGAGGGATATCTCATGTTATGGATTGAAAATTTAATATTTAAATTTAATATTATAAAAACATCAGTTCTTACTAAATTGATCTATAGATTTAAAAGAATTCCAATCAAATATCTTAAATGGTTTTTTTTGGCTGTTACTTTTGTTGGAAATTGACAAACTGATTCTAATATTTATATGGAAGCACAAAGCCCAAGAATAGCCAAGACAATCTTCAAGAAAAACAGTAAAGCCTGAGTGTTATACCACCAAATATCCAGGCTTATTATAAAGCTATAATAATTAAGACAGTGTGTTATTGGTCTGAGGATGAAGAAATAAACCTGTGTAACAAAATAGACATTTCTCAAAGAGACCCACCTAGTTTATGACAAAGTGATACTGCTGGGTTGTGGGGAAAGGGATGGTCTTTTCAATACATAATGCTGGCTCAATCAAATATCTAGAGAGGGTAAAAAATGAATCCTGACTCCCTACCTCCAACCCTTTATAAAAAAATTGATTCTAGGTAGATTGTAGATCTACATATCAAAGGTAAATCAATAAAAGCTTTACAGAATACCAAAATATTTTCATGCCATTGTGGATAAGCAGAGATTTCATGAATTAACCATGATGTAATAGAATGAAAAATGGCATTAGTTTAAATAAGAAATTTTGTTAATCAAAATATACCATGGTAAGTCATAGAATGGGATTGATGCAGCAAAAGATTTACCAAAATATAAAAAGCACTGCACAAATCAATAAGATAGGGGGAAAGAGATCAATAAAAATGAGCAAACAGCTCAAATAGACAGACGTTTCACAAAAAAAGGATATTCAAATGACCAAAATACACTGAAAATTTTCTCAAATTCACCAATGATCAGGTAAATGCATATTAGAACCACATTGCACTAGAACTGCATACCTGTCCGGACCAGTAAAACGCAATCAGGCAATACCAAGCATTAGTGAAGACACAAAGCAACTGGGAGTATCATACTCTTTTGAGGGAGAATAAATCTGTATGATGACTTTTGAAAATTACTTGTCAAGATCCAGAAAAGTTGATCACAGGCATAAACTTTCACCCAAAAATCCCATTCCTAAATATACACCCAACAAATAAGAATACACATGTTTACCAAAGAAAACCCAAAAAAACAAAAAAAAAATACTGTTCATACCAACATCATTTTTTTAATTTACTTTTTGATTGAAGAATAGTTGATTTACAATGTTGTGTTAATTTCTGCTGTACAGCAAAGTGATTCATATATATGTGTGTGTGTGTGTATATATATATATATATATATATATATATATATATACATCCTTTTTTTATATTCTTTTCTATTATGGTTTATCATAGGATACTGAATATAGTTCCCTGTGTTATACAGTAGGACCTTGTCGTTTATCCATTCCATATATAATTGGCTAACCCCGACCTCCGACTCCATCCCTCTCCCACACCCTCCCACTTGGCAACCACAAGTCTGTTCTCTATGTCTGTGAGTCTGTTTCTGCTTCATAACTAGGTTCATCTGTGTCATATTTTACATTCCACATATAAGTGATGTAATATGGTATTTGACTTTCTTTTTCTGACTTACTTGACTTAGTATGATAATCTCTAGTTACATCCCTGTTGCTGCAAATGACATTCTTTCTTTCTTTTTTATAGCTGGGTAGTATTCCATTGCATATATGTACCACATCTTCTTTGTCCATTCATCTGTGGATGGACATTTAGGTTGTTTCCATGTCTTGGCTATTGTGAAAACTGTGGCTATGAACATAGGGGTGCACGTATCTTTTGGGATTAGAGTTTTGTCTGGATATATGCCCAGGAATGTGATTGTTGGAGCATATGGCAATTCTATTTTTAATTTTCCAAGGAACCTCCATACTGTTTTCCATAGTGGCTTTATCCACTTACATTCCCACCAACAGTGTAGGAGCTTTTCCTTTTCTCCACACTCTCTCCAGCATTTGTTATTTGCAGAGTTTTTAATGATGGCCATTCTGACTGGTGTGAGATGAGACCTTATTGTAGTTTTTATTTGCATTTCTCTGATAATTAGGGATGTTGAGCATCTTTTCCTGTGCCTATTGACCATCTGTATGTCTTTGGAGAAGTGTCTATTTAGGTCTTCTGCCCATTTTTTGATTGGGTTATTTGTTTCTTTTTGATATTTAGTTGTATGAGCTGTTTGTATAGTTTGGAGACTAATCCCTTGTAGGTCACATCGTTTGCAAATATTTTTTCCCATTCTGTAGGTTGTCTTTTATTTTGCTGTGCAAAAAGCTTGTGAGTTTGATTATGTCCCATTTGTTTATTTTTTGTTTTTATTTCTACTGCCTTGGGAGACTGACCTAAGAAAACGTTGGTACAATTTATGTGAGAGAATGTCTTCCTGTGATCTCTTTTAGGAGTTTTATGGTGTCATGTCTTATGTTTAAGTCTTTAAGCCATTTTGAGTTTATTTTTGTGTATGGTGAGAGGGTGTGTTTTAACTTCATTTACATTCGGCTGTCCAACTTTCCCAGTACCACTTGCTGAAGAGACTGTCATTTTCTCACTGTATCAATATATTCTTGCCTCCTTTGTCGAAGATTAATTGACCTGTACAGCCCCCAAACTGAAGACAATACAAATGTCAAAAAATAGAATGGATAAATTGTGGTATGTTCATATAATAAAAACTAGACCGAATTGAGCATAAATAAACTAACGGTAAAGCAAAAATGTATTGATACATGAATTTCACAATGTTGAACAAAATAAGTCTGAAGCAAAACAGGGCATGCTACATGATTGCATTTATATAGAAGTTCAAAAATAGGCAAAGCTAATCTATGGTGTTAGAAGTTAAGGATTCTGATTATCCAGGGGAGTAGTAATAAATAAATAGAAGGGGAGATGAGGGAGATCTTCTAGAGGGCTGATAATTTTTCTTTCTTGATCTGTGTATGTGTTGGAGGAATTTGTTTCCTTTTTGAAAATTTATCTGGCTGTAAACTTGTCTACTCTTTTGTAGTAATATGGATTTTATTTCAAAGGAATGCATGCTTAGCAAAAAAAAAAAAAAAAAAAACCTTCCCCCCAAAAACACACTGAATTATTTTTATTTCAGTAATTCTTGCTAAAAAGTTCCAGAAAAATAACTCTCTGCTGTGGTTAGAGCCCATGTCTGCTTTACACAGCACTGCTTGTGTTTACATACTCTAAGATTTGTAAGCTCTGGGCATTGATTTTGAGAGGACAGATACTTTATTTGCAAATGCTTACCCTCTTGTGCTGCAATTAACGAACCCGCTGAACAGGCTGCATACAGAATGGTCTGAGATTTAGAGCTGAGCTGTACACACTCACAAAAACGATAGAAATTAGGGGTCTAACCAACTATTGCATGGTGATGAAATGACAAGACATCTTAAAGTCGTTCAGTGTCCAAGAAAAACGGAAGAATAATTCAGGAGCCCTTGGGATTGGATCTGCAGGAAAGGCGGCCTCAGAACTTCCAATTCCATGACATCTGTATTCCTATAAGTAGGACTTAAGGTTGAGGCATATTTGCGAATCCTCCCCTCAAAAAGAAATATTAAATTCCTTTTATGTGATCATTCCTGGAAAGGCACTGTGGCATATAAGAGCAAAGACACAACTGATATGGCAGAAATACCTCTGACCTCAGGAGCCTCAAAACTGATGTGGTAGAAATATCTCTGACCTCAGGCTAGTGAAAAACTGGCCTCTCACTAGTTTTGAAAGACCAAGAAGCATCTTGCCTTCTACTAAGTTGAACTTTAGGTTTGAAGCTTGATAAGAAATATGTCACACAGAAGTCAGCCTCATTTTAGGCTTACAGGAGAAATTCAAGATACTTTTGCTAACATTTTCCTGACACTACATGCGCGTACACCTTGAATTTTATGTAGCGTGTTTATCTTAGTATATTTACTCTGCCCTCTTCCTTAGTTTCTGGGGGCTCTAAGATCATTGAAAAAGACCTTGGTTCTCAGAACCAGTGATCAAATACAGGGGAAGGGTTGGAACTGAGATAAAGGTACAGATCTGAACATTTAACCTTGTCTTCCACATTCATGATATCGTCCAGGTATGTTTGTAGCTACCACCAAGACTGCAATGACAGCAGCCAACATTGACCTGCAGCCTGAAGATCTCACCATAGCTGACTATGTCCTTCCTGCTCCATTTTTTAAAATTAATTTTTTTTTTAATTTTTTTTAAATTTTTTTTATTTTTTTTAATTTTTTTTTTAAAATTAATTTTTATTGGAGTATGGTTGCTTTACAATGTTGTGTTCATTTCTACTGTACAGCGAAGTGAATCAGCCATATGTATACATATATCCCCTCTTTCTTGGATTTCCTTCCCATTTAGGTCACCGCAGAGCATTGAGTAGAGTTCCCTGAGCTATACAGTAGGTTCTCATTAGTTATCTATTTTATGCATAGTATCAGTACCTGCTCCTTTTTGATTAATGTCGTAGAACAACTCGAGCTCACGATTAAACCAGACAATGGGTCTGTGTGCTGTGGGAGAAGTTGGCGGTCAAGTGAGTGCCATTTTTATTTTGTTGAAATGTTAAAATATAGGAAGAAGTTGAGAGTTACTAGGTCATGGAGCTTTAGCTGTAGGTTACACGATCAATAAATCTCCAAATCTCATTATTTCCTCAAATGGTATACATATTAGAAAACTGATACAGAAGCAATGATGATGATGCTGCACTAACAGAAATGAAAGCAGATTTGGGGGAAACCTTCTCGTGCACAGAGAAGCAGATTGCCTTCACTGCATACAATGACATACTGTATTTCTGCTGCATAGTATTTCTTCTATAAAATTTAAATTATTTTTCTCTTGTTTAATGACCGGAAAATGAGCCATGCCACACCACCACTGGAAGTTGCATCACACTATAGAGGACATGCACTATGTCGGATTCCTGGGCTGACTAAATCCCCTAAGAGGTGAACAGAAGTTAAGAGGAAATACTCATAGTTTGAACAGAGAAACCTTAAACAGCGTCATTCAGGGTCAACTGATTCTAAGACTTTCTCCCTTAAGAGGAAGCAGTAAAGAAAAAAATCAAGATGATGATAAACTCCTGTAGACTTAGAAGTTTATAAACTTTATTTCTCTAACATTCCACTAAATAGACTAAAGTTATCTCTCTATAGAATTTCTCTCAGAGAATAATCTATCAAACTTGTTAATATATAAACTTGTTTTTATATATATATATATATATATATATGTATGTATGTATGTATATATATACTATTTAAAACATACATAAAAACTGAATTTTAATGTCCGTAAAAAATTGATGTTGGGGCTTCCCTGGTGGCGCAGTGGTTGAGAGTCCGCCTGCCAAGGCAGGGGATGCGGGTTCGTGCCCCAGTTTGGGAAGATCCCACATGCCGCGGAGCGGCTGGGCCCGTGAGCCATGGCCGCTGAGCCTGCGCGTCCGGAGCCTGTGCTCCGCGGCGGGAGAGGCCACAGCAGTGAGAGGCCCGCATACCGCAAAAAAAAAAAAAAAAAAAAAAAATTGATGTTGGATGAAGCTAACAGATTCTACAAATAGAGCCTGGATTATCAATGCATGGAATTGTCTGCATAGGGAGAGAGGACTAATGACTCATGAGGAAACGGTATGTACTTAGTCAAGTAGGCTATAGAGAGCTACTTAACAATAATAACAGCAAAAATAATGGAAAGTAAGCATGGAGGAAATTGAGGAGTGTGTACAGATGGAACACTATTCTTATGGAGGAATCCAGCCCTAGGCCTATGTGTGATCTTTCAGACGGGATCATAGGCAATGAAAAGGATTTGCCTGGCAAGATTCATGGGAGAAGTTGCCCTCCCCACACCAAGCTTGGTGTCCAGCCAGTGCATGGAAGGTTTCTGGAGGGAGTTGCTTTTAAGAACTCAGCGCTCCATTCAGAGGCCTCTTACCGGGGGCCTCAAGTGAGGTACTTCTCAGGGACCTCCACCAAGATCACTTTTTTGGGAGCCTCAGCTGAGATACTTTTCTCCACTTGGGCTCAGAACTTTCCATTTCTAGCCCTTCCCCACCTCCCTCTCTTCTGACTATGAGTCCATAAATGATCCTTTGTTGCAGGCTCCTCTGCAGACAGTCCCCTCTGTCTGTGCTGCATCCACCTGACCCTTGCCTGGTACTGTTCTGTGGGGACAAATGGAACATTGGGGAGCCAGAGCTTAATTTTGCCCCTTGATTGCACTGTTATAGTAAGTGAATAAAAGTTTGATTGTTACATTCACTTTGGCCCATTGTCCTAGTTGACCACCTTGACACCTGATTGCTTGACAAAATTAAAAAGCCTGCAAGTGACTTTCACTTTCAGCTAAGGCAGAGTAGCTTTTATCAAATTTTTCTACAGGGAGCAACTACTAAAGCTGAATGAAATAAAATATGGCTGTTAGAAGGCATCGGAAAGTCTTTAATCCATTTTGAGTTTATTTTTGTGTATGGTGTTAGGGAGTGTTCTAATTTCATTCTTTTACATGTAGCTGTCCAGTTTTCCCAGCACCACTAACTGAAGAGAAGGGGAAACATTTTAAATAAAGGACACAGAACAGAGGATTGAAAAAGATATGACTATGTAAACATTAACCAAAAGAAAACTTGGGCAGTTATACTACAGGAGGCATATTAGTCAACTCATTAATTAATCATTAATTTAGAATCCAATTCATTAATCTATTAACATACTTCTAGAATTATGGAGGGCTATTTCATAAGGACAGAAGGGCAAATCCACCAGGAAGAGATGATAATTCTAAATTTGTTAAAATTCAAAAGACTGACAATACTGTTGATGAAGGTTAAGGGGCACTGGAGATCTTACCTCATACATTGCTGCTGGGAAAATTAATTTTTATAACTCTTTTGGAAAACTGGCAATTTCAATAACAGTGAAACATATGCTTACCTTACGACCCAGAAAATCCACCTATAATTCCCAAAAGAAATAAAAGCATAAGTCCATTGAAGGACAATTACAAGAATTTTTACCAATGAACCAAACTGAAAAAAAAGTGGTCTAAATGTCTATCATCCAGAAAATGAATAAATAATTTTTTTTATTCATACAATGGAATACTATACAATAATTAAATTGAACAATCTAGAGCTATGTGCAATGACAAGGATATATATCATAGGCATTGTATGGATGAAAGAAACTAGACACAAAAGAGTATGCATTACATGATGTCTTGTCTACAGAGATGAAGAACAGGTAAAATTATTCTGTGTAACAGAATTCACAGTATTTGGTTGGTGGCTGGATATTGCCTGGAAAGATGTACAGGAAGCAAAATAGAGTGCTGGAGGTTTCTCTATCCTCCATCTTTTTGACAATTACACAGGTATTTGTGTGTGTGTGTGTATGTGTGTGTATGTGTGTGTGTGTGTGTGTATATATATATATCACCAAGCTCTACACTCAAGATTTGTGCATGTTATGATATACCTCAATTAAAACGTAAACAGAAAAAGTAAGCAACTAACAATCAAATAAAAAACCATTTCTTTAAATGTATGAACCATTTAACTTGAACCATGTTCAGTGCTTATATCCAATGCCATGCAACACTGATCTTCCTAAATGGAAATCCTTGTGAATTCAAAGGATCTCCAACTATCAAAGTCCAGTTCAAGCTCCCACTTCTCCATGTAAGTTTCCTTGAATCCTTAAACTATTGTATTCCCATTCTTCACCTTAAATTTCTTTAATACTTACAGCAACATTCATCCCCCTTAATTTCACTGCACACCATTTTACAATTTGCAAAGCAGTAGCAAAACAACCCCCAAAAATGAATTACTGTATTATCCAGTGAGGCAGAGGATCACTAATTCCCTCTTTTATCCAGTAGTGAAATAAAGGAAAGGCAACTTGGGCATCACACCAAATTTAGCAGCTGCAAATAGCCCCACATAGATGTATTCTATCTAGATGTCTGAGCTGAACAACTCGTCTTTGGATTTTTGAAACCTCAGTGATAGAAAACATGTACATATACACTTTGCAGTTAAATGTTATACATATTTCTATGTATAACATTTATACATAGATGTTGTGTAATGTATACAACATAATACATGTGGTATACATTACACATACTTCTAGTTCTCAAGAAATGGAGATATTCGTCTTTTAAGAAAGATTGTATCTTTCTATTAGAAAACAATGTAAAGAAAACAAAAATATGTAAATGAATATTTTTTTCTAAGAGAGATAAAATGCTAGATTTTGGGTTAAAAATTCTTTTTAACTCCTTGGATCCACATCTCCATATCAAAAAAGTTAATTTGTGATGCAAATTGAAGCCACATGGTATCTGCATGCTAGGTTACTCTTACCAAACTGTGTCTTTACTAACAGAGAAGTTAAGAAGAATGGAAGAGTGTGAATCCTCTTTTCCACATGGTCTCTTAGACTGAGTTCATAAGTGAAGGACAGGAGCTACTTGGGTGCGTTCAAGAGAGGCTTTGTTAGCTCTGCGTATCAGCTGATCTGCCTCTGGAGAGTCGAGCTGAGTGCCATTCTTCCAACCTCCATTTAGAACCCAGCTCTACTCTAGCACTGAAGATTAATAGTTTCCGTGAATAATACCTGTTCTGTTATATATTTTATGGGATTATTTATGGTTTATAGGAAAGCCACTGGTATTTGTTTGTTTATTTGTAACTGGCTGTCATATTGTATTATCTTATTTGTTTTAGAGCATTTACTAGATATAAACATCATTTCACTGTCACATTTCCAATAGTTAGCCCGTGCTCTCTTCTTGCCTGATCATCTCAGCTACAAGATACCGTTTAGCTAACTGCAAAGGAAATGGTGTTGAGATTGCTGAGCCCTTAAGGAATGATACCTTTGGATACAAAGATACCAGAGGTAGAGTGACAGCTGTGAAGCTGTAGCAGTGACAACTTAGGTGCCATGAATTATGATTTAGACTAGAATGCAAGCTAAAGAGAAAGGAAATATTATAGGTAACAGATACTTTATACAAATAATTAACTATATTTGATGAAATGAACATAAAATGAAGAAAATACATAGACTTCAGACCTGAAAGACATGATCTAATGTAGGGGGTCAACATCTGACAAGTCATTGGAATCAATTATAGAAGTTTTCCAGAACAGGTTTCTGGAACTTACTGATTCAGATTTTATAATTTCTTAAAATAGATTACAGAAATCTGTATCTAAAAGCCCCTATATAATTTGCATGATAGTCCAAATTTGAGAAGCACTGTTCAAATTAACGATGACTGAAGAATTTGCCATAGCTTTATATAGTTACTAAAATGTATTGATCAGGAAACAGTTTAGTGGAAGAAAATTAATTTGAATTCTCAGTTTAAAAAACTGTTCTAAGAATTTAATTTTGAGAGAAATTAGTAGATACTTAAATTTTCTTCTATAGCTCTATTGTCCAATGTTAACTACCAGTAAAACATCTTATAGGGATTTATATGTGTGTGTTTTATTTTTAATTGTCAGTGCTGCTTTACAAAGGCTATTTAGTTGGTATAGATGATCTTATTTGCAAAGCAGAAATAGAGACACAGATGTAGAGAACAAATGTATGGATACCAAGGGGGAAAGAGGTGGGGTGGGAGGAATTGGAAGACTGGGATTGACAAGTATATATTATTGATACTATGTATAAAATAGACAACTGATGGGAACATACTGTATAGCAGAGGGAACTCTACCTAATGCACTGTGGTGACCTAAATGGGAGGGAAGTCCAAACGGGAGGGGATATGTGTATGTGCGTGGCTGATTCATGTTGTTGTGTGCTAGAGGCTAACACAACATTGTAAAGCAACCATACTCCACTAAAAATTCATTAAAAAATAGATAAAAAACAAGTGCTCTTTAGTTTGCTATTCACAGACTGAAAGTTAATAGTCAAAGTTTATTGAGCATTTATGCATAAGCACATACTCTGCTGAGCACACGGCATGCATCACCCCATTTAATCCTTACACCAACCCAATAAACTGGTATCATCAACGTCCCTGTTTCAGACCAGCAGATTCTACCACTGATGTTTACAGAGACCAACAAATTGTCCAAATTGACAAAATTAACAAGTGGTGAAGTCAAGACTCAAGCTCATAGAAACTATTACAAACCCAAGCGGTGACCATTACACCAGTTACATACCCCACATGCTTCAATTGGAGATACATTGAATGAGTCCCTTATGTTGCAGTTTGAGGCCAATGGCAGCAGAAAGTAAAGCAATGCAAGTAAGATTCCTTTGCTTTCATCTTTAGTTTCCTCACAGTTCACTTGCTACCTAATCTCATCCACATATAGTTGCAGAAAACCAATGTGCTCACAGGAGAAGAGGAGAGGGCTTTATATCCTTATTAGAGACAAACAACAGAAGGAGAGGGAGTTGGGCATTAGACTTGGTCTCGTGATCTATCTGAGCCCTAGTACCACCTCTTGTTACTGGTCCTTGTGATTTTTCTGTTTTTCAAATATCTTATGTAGAAAGAATCTGTCCTCTCATGACTGCCTGTTAAAAAATCAGAAAAAACAGGCTGTCACTTAGACACCAAGAAAAATATCCATGACGTCTCTGAACTATAGTAATAAATAACATCGATCGGGTACTTTCTCTTTTCCAGGCGCTGTTCCTTTTTTTTTCTTTCTTTATTGGAGGATAATTGCTTTATAATGGTGTGTTAGTTTCTGCTGTATAACAAAGTAAATCAGCTATATGTATACATACATCCCCATGTCCCCTCCCTCTTGCGTCTCCCTACCACCCTCCCTATCCCACCCCTCTAGGTGGTCACAAAGCACCGAGCTGATCTCCCTGTGCTATGCGGCTGATTCCCACTAGCTATCTATTTTACATTTGGTAGTGTATATATGTCAGTGCTACTCTCTCATTTCGTCCCAGCTTCCCTTCCCCAACCCCTGTGTCCTCAAGTCTCTTCTCTACGTCTGTGTCTTTATTCCTGCCCTGCCATCAGTACCAATTTTTTGGATTCCATATATGCAGACACTGTTTCTTATAAGCATTTTACTTGTACTGTGTTATTTGTCTCATTACAACTCCATAAGGTTAGTATTACAATTGACTCTTGAACAATGTGTGGATTAGGGGGGCTGATGCCCCATGCAGTTGAAAATCCACATAGAACTTTTGACTCCCCCAAAGCTGGTCAACAGTCTACTGTTGACCAGAAGCTTTAACAGTAACATAAATAGTCAACTAGCATATATTTTGTATGCTATAGGCATATACTGTATTACTACAAGTAAGCTACAGAAAATAAAATGTTATTAGGAAAATCATAAGGAAGAGAAAATACATTTACAGTAGATATGTGTTTATTGAAAAAATCCATGCCTAAGTGGACTTGAGCGCTATTTGTATGAAAATATGAGAGTCAACTATACTTGTATTTTCATTGCACAGATAGGGAAACAGGTCAGAGTTAGTAAACAGCAGTCATACTTAAAAACAGGAATTGCGTTGCTAGAACCAGTCGTCTTAACCACTCCTCTATACTGCTTATCCACCCCAAACTTCAGGCTGTGTTTCAACTCACTTTACCAGACAGCTAGCATCAAATGTTTAAATATATTGAGCACTCTCTAAGAGGGCTGTTCTCTGCCAGGTGCTGTGTATAAGTGCTTTTTAGGCTACTCTACAGTGAAGCAGATTAATACAGGTAAGGGCATAACGGATATGTAATCAGTCTCTGTCAACTTCACATACGAATCCCAAATAGATAATAGAGAAAACTTGATGTTACTCTGTAGAACATCCCTGCTCTTTGAACACTCTGAAAATGCCCATTCATTATTAATGCCCTGATCTGCCTGTGCTTTTTTTCCCAATCCCATCAAACAGCTAATCATCACTGTTGTTTTAACTTATTTTACTTAGTTAAAGCATTTAAAGGCAATAGCATTCTTGAAAAAGACACAGTCAAATCAATAAAAGCACTAGAACAAAATCACCATTCCCAAATGCTATAGGAGAATACTTCAATTTCTATTTTATTGGAAGCAATTATCAAATGAGAAGCACCCTTTAATACTGAAAGTCGGCCCATGTAGAGACAACTCCCAATTCTATCTAGTTTTGCTTCTTGAAACATGTAGATAAAGAGAAGGCCCTCAAGGCAGGTCAGAGGCATAGATAGAAACTAATTTTTCCATGCATTTCCATCAAAGCTGCTATGAGAATAACAGGTTCACATATGCCAAAACACAGTCAAGCCAGACACTTTTCTTACATAAATTATGGTTCTAGTCATTTCTAGAGATTTTTTGGAGATAAAATGTATGGTGTGATACCATAAGCATAGAATTATCTTCTAATTTCCTTCCCTAGATTGAGAACTCTTCCTGGGTTAGGACCTAAATTTATTTGTTTGTATATTATCAGTGCAAAGGCTCCTAGTAGGTGGTCAGCATATTTTTTTAAAGAATCAAACATGCTTAGTGTTCATGTGTGCTTCCTACAGTGTCATCTGTTAAAGATACATTGAACCCTTATTGTATGGCAGGCACTGATGTCAGACACGTGTATCGTTGAAGTGCTCTATGCACTCCTAGAACAGGTGATGATGCTACTTTTAAATGCTTGGTGAGTTGTGAGTATCTAAAACTGGAGAACTTTCATAAGGCCTACTTTGGCAGCCCAAAGAGCCAAGGATATAGGATAGCATGTAACGGAGACAAGAAATGTACACAGAGAGACTAAGGTTGAGTGTCCAAGGTAAAAGTCTCAAGACCACAGTGCCACTGTATTCGGTCTCCGAGGAAGCAGTAACTTGTGGTGGTAAAAAGCATAGGCTGTAGGATCAAGAAGTGGCAGAGCCAGCCCTGAGCCTACTTCTGTATCCTCACTGTCGTCCACTGGGAAAAGTACGTAATCTTTCGTAGCCTCAGTTTTCTTATCTGAAACTGGAGATAATAACCCCTCCTCACAGGGTTGCTGGGAAGACTGAGCAAAGTCGTTACAATGTTAGTACCTTTTCTAGCTTACCCTGGTAGCTCCCATTAGTTGAAGGCCTATTATTTCCAAATTGGGCATTCTGTCCTGTTACAGAACCTGACACTTTTCTTAATATAAGAATGATGGTTATGGGCTTCCCTGGTGGTGCAGTGGTTGAGAATCTGCCTGCTAATGTAGGGGACACGGGTTCAAGCCCTGGTCTGGGGGGATCCCACATGCCACGGAGCAACTAGGCCCGTGAGCCACAACTACTGAGCCTGAGCGTCTGGAGCCTGTGCTCCGCAACAAGAGAGGCCGCGATAGTGAGAGGCCCGCGCACCACGATGAAGAGTGGTCCCCACTTGCCACAAGTAGAGAAAGCCCTCGTACAGAAACGAAGACCCAACACAGCAAAAATAAATAAATAAATAAATAAATAAACTCCTACCCCCAACATCTGAAAACAAAAAGAATGATGGTTATGATGTTGATGAGGGTGATGAAAAGTCATAATTCAGGGCAATTGTCTATGTTACTGCAGAACATTTTTGTTATGTTTTGGCTCAAAAGCTATGGCACTATGTTCACAATGTCTTTGCTCCTTCATGGTACCACCCAAAGAAGGAAGGCATCAGGGTCAAATGTCTACAAGTCCACGAGAAGATGAGGAAGGCTGTGTAGCACGAGATCTGAATTCTAATCTTGTCTCTGTCACCTACTAGCTCTGTGTACTTGGGTTCGTCTTCTAACTGCCCTGCACTTCAGTGCCCTCATCTCTGGACTGGGGATGGAAACAGGCCTCATTAAGAATTGTCACAGTGATAACGTAATGTATAAAATCACACGTCCCAGTTCCATGTGGGCCTTTGTGATGGCCCTGCCGTGTGGTCAACATGATGACTTGCTTTAGGGCTGCCACAAATACCCTGGTTCTCTTTCAATCCGGGCACACGTGTCATTACAATATCCCACCCAGATGACTTGTTTTGGTAAGTGAAATGTAAACAGAAGTGTCCTTTCATTTCTAGGTAGAAGCTTTAAGGGTCAGGGTGTGCTGAATTCTGTTCTCTTCCTTCCTCTGCCACAGTGACCAGCGCATCATTGAAAGATGGAGATTTTCCATTAACCTAGAATTAGGCAAGAGAAGGATGTGGATCAGTGCTTCCAGCTGACTCTCAAGACGTAGACCTTTGTCATTTTAACCCTCTGAGATTTGAGCTTTGTTACTGCAGCCTAAGCTAGTTTACCCTGTCTGATATCATTGTTGTTGTTGTTGTTGTTGTTATTAGTGTTGTTATTCTTACTATCTTTGTTCTTAATAGGCACCTCACCTTTGTTTCTGAGTTCTTGCCAAAAAAAACGAGAGTTGATACCTGTTTGGTGAGGTAACACGTCTCTTGAACTGCCAGTTAGTAACAATAATAACAATGATAATGATATTAGCTTTTGAAGGCTTATTATATAGTAAGTTCTATTGTACACAATTTCCTTATATAATAACATTTAATTCTTACAATGATCCTGTGAAGAGGGTACCTCTACCCTAGTTTACACGTGAGGGATTACAGCTGAGATGTGAGTTGAATCTTGACATACCCACCTAATCACTTACTTGTGTGACCTGGTCCAAGTTACTAAAAATTTTTGTCCTATTACAAATCAATTTATTCTCTGGACATATAAAGAATGGCTTCCATAATCCAGCATTGTGTAATGGCTTGGACATGAGAAGGTCAAAGAAAATAAGGAAACATAAAACTATTTAGAAACTTATGTTTAGTTTCTTCTTTATGGTTCATAAAGTTTAAAGATTCATCTGCTTTTATTTCCTTTTCCCTTTTCGGTTATTTATTTTTTAAGAGTTCCTTATTTGTCAGGAACAGTGAGTTAATTCTTGCTCTGGGCCTGTAGTGGCTAAAGTGGTTAGGTGCTTCTAAGTGGAAGATGATTCATATTGATTTCTCTATTATCTGCCTCTTCTTATCCATGCTTCTTCTTTAGTTTCAGATCATTTTTACTGGAAAGGTGGTAATTTAGCAGAAATAATGGCAGAACTTTTCTCTATCTTACTTACCTGCACAGGGATTTCAGAAGTTAAAGAAGGGTAGTTTTTATTTGCTGAACAGACTCTGTACTATCCCCAACTACCTACTTACAAAGATGTACATCCCCATAAGCATGAACCATATTCTGCCATCGATCTGGGCTGAGTGGGGCTCAGTACAGCTCAAAGGGTATGAAAGAACACCAGTGTCCCCACTGGAGGGAATGGTTACAGGGAAGTGAAACTATCATGGAGAACTCTAGGTTTCTGTAATTCAGGAATTAAAACCAGACTGTGGGAAGAGAGCCACATGTGATCAACATTTTATTGGGTTGGCCAAAAAGTTTGTTCAGGTTTTTCCATAAGATGGTATGAAAAACCCGAATGAACTTTTTGGCCAGTCCACTAATTTGTTCAAGTTTGTATGTTGTGCTCTCTGCCCAGAGCAGCATCACCTTTAGGAATGTGATGTACTGCTGTCTAAGATACCCTAGAGCCTGTCTTTAGCCATCCTCCTCCACATCATCTTCTACCCATTTCACATCTTTAATCTTTCCCCTACAGCTTATTCCCTTCCCCAGGCTTAAAAATAGACTCCAGAGTCTCCTACCCTGAAACAATATAACATGGTAAATTGGTGGCAAAAGCAAGCGCAAAGGTGTAGGATGGGCCTGGGTAAGGCATACAGGACCGTGCACCAAGCCCGGCTTGAGTGAAATATTTACTAATGTCTATTGTTTAGAAGTAAAAGAAAAAGGAAAGCTGATTACGTATGAATGATCTAGCTTACTGCTCCACTTAAGCTATAAAAATACATCTATTTTAATCTTTCTAAAATAACCCGAACAGCTATAAAAACAACTGAATGAAAAAATCCTTCTCTGGTTTGAGGGAGGCAGGGAATGTATATAAACAAGGGGCACATACACACCAGGTTGATCTAAGTATGTCAACCATGGGCAGACACCTCAAGTACAACCTTATATGAACATCCAGTCTCGCTGAGAGAAGTGAAGCAACTTTGACCTTGGCACATCCTTTTCTTTTTCTCCCTTGAGGAGAGTTGCCTTCCAACTAAAGGGAAGCAAAGCTGTTTTCTGGATGGTTATTCTCTAGAAGCAGAGCTCAGCAAGAGTACTTCAGTGAAACCCCACTGATTGTGCAATTGCTCCTTCTTTATGAGCTGTAACCATGACCTTGCTCATGAACCTCCTTCTACGTGGCCAAGGAGAGCAGTATACACCCTGGAAACCCAGGAGGGTGATCCCGGGAGCCAGTCATGGAGACTCCGTAGTGATCACTTTGTCTTCTTTGTTTTTTCCTTAGAACAGAGTCTGCCACAGACTATTCACCAGGGAGAGAATATTCTCAGGACGCAGGCTGTCTGCACAAAGCTATAAGAGTAATTTTAGTGAGTGAGGCTATACAGAAAAATAAATGTTTCCTCCCTCGGATTTCACCATAAGCAAAAATGGAGCAGTTCTTGCAATTTGAGCTTTAAAAACTCTTTAGGAGGTTCTACTGCATGATTACACTTAGTAACCAGTGATGCAGTCCAACCTTATCCCATAACCTTGATCATTTCCTTAAAAGTTGTCCATCTGGTACATTTTATCTTTGGATAGATAACACTTGACAAAAATTCTTCCTTTACTTGACTGAATGATACTTTTGAAGTGATTGCCTAATGATTTTTACACTTGGATGTGTTTTGGGAAAGATGAATCCTCAAATGCATTTGAGAAATAAAGGTTCTATGAGTTTCCAGCTATCTGAAACTCTGGAAGGAATCAGTAGAATTAATTGAATGTGACGCCAGAGGCAGAAAAGTCAACCCTGAAACTCCCACAACGATGTAATCATTCCAGAGACAGCCAGATTTTCCTGTGCCTCTAAGAAGTGTTCAGAGCTTAGCTGAGAGAAAGCTGATATATCAAGAGTGGGTGTACCATAGCTGAGAAGCTGTTTGGATCATAACACTGAGTACCAGATAAAGATGTGGACACTTTGTCGGACACACCCATTCATTGACCAAAGCCCAGTGAAGAAGTTAAATCTCAGTAGATACCTGCTTCAAACAGTGGAAAGGACACGGAAGGGATGCATTTCCTGAAGGGATTTTACATAAACCATGCAAAATCTAGCTTGAACCTCAGGCAGAGAAGGGAGATGGGAAGAATTCTGACTTCACTGAACTTTAAACCCGAAAGAATGGAGAAAATACTGAAGCATCTGGGTTTACCCAGAAATGACTAAGATTACAGATTATGAAATCAACTAAAATGGGGGTTCAATAGAGAGGTTAAGTTGAATTTCAGAAAAATAAGATAATGACAGTTACTTTTTTTCTTTTGCACATCTGAGTATATGTCTTGAAAGATGTTATAGCTGATATATATTGAATTGAAACTGACCTCTCCAATTTCTTTTCATTGATCTTTATTGTACCTTCTGGAATCATTAAAACTATCCTTTTCCACATGGCAGCTCTACAGAAATTGGAAGCCAACCCTGATGCTTCTGCTAAATCACTTATTTTCCAGGATGAACATGAGCAGAATAATCCAGCTCGAGAATCCAATTTCTTGATTCTCAAAACTTTCAGCATCTTGGTTTCTCTTCTGCCTACATACTGGTTTTAGACGATCCTCTTAGAACATGGATAACAAATATTTCCTGAGGAGTTTTAAAAACAATACCAAGGCTTTGGCCCCCCATCTCCAAGATTTTTTGATTGAGTGATCTGGGATTGGACCCAAATTTTAGGCCATCATAGTAATGTACAAATGCTGCTAGAGATTAGAACCCAACTTGGACAAAATAAACAAGATGAGAGGAGTGTAGGCCTACACGAGCATTTTCCTTTCCCTAGATATTAGTTCTTCATATGGCTGACCAATATAGCATCTTCCTTTGGCAGCCCCCTAGCTCATTGTGTCACCCACTCATCTAGTCTATTTCTCCTCCACCCTTTTCTGTTGGTGAAGTTATGGGTTCACTTAAACCAGCATTTATTAAGAGTACACTTTGTATCCAGTGTCTAGCATACTGTGTCACTGTTAGTGTCCTACACAAAGATGATATAGGTAGAAATCATATCGTGGAGGAATTTATGGTCTGCTAGGAGATATTGATAAACAGATAACTTCATTGCAATGAGGTAAGTGCTATGAATAGTTTTATCTAAAACCATTCCAGGGATTCTGGAGGAGCACAAAAAGGGGCATTTACCGCATCTGGGCAAGAAGATAATGTAGGGACATTGAAGAAATAACATGAGTCAAGGCGAGAGAACAGTTAGATAAGCATCTGAAGCTGGGAAAATTCAGGGCTGGAGTCTGAAAAGCACAATCTAGGTGCTAACCATTCCTGGAAAAACTGACCACTGAAGTACCCTATTTTCAAAACAAGAAAAAGTGTGGTCCCAGGGTAATTCAGCTTAGTGTTACAATCTGAAACTCCTGCTCTACTTAGCTAACACTCTCACGTAGGCCTACAGTGTTTCACAAGCTGTAAAAATGTGCACACTGATCTTGGTAAAGTACAGATCCTGATTCCACAGATCCAGAGTGGAGTCTGAGACTCTACGTTTATGACGACTTCCCTCATGATATCAGTGTTTCCGATCCAGGGATCACCTATTGAATGGCAAAGTACTACAGAGATATCATGTGAGAAAGGAAGACCCCATGTTCCGAATCTGGGTAGAAAAAAGGTAACTTCTAAGAAGGTAAATCAGAGCACAGAGTCGGAAGCCTCATCAGCACAATAAGAAAGGAAAATTTCACTAATTGATTCTAATTTGCCACCAGATCATCATCAACACAAATTATTAGAGAGACTCGTTGCATAAAATGATGCTCGTTGGTTTGGTAATGGAGTCTATGTAGGTTTCTGTGCTATCCATCCATCAGTCGCGTCTCTTGCCATCCTTTCTAAGGTACAGTTTAGTGATAGGCCCACATTTCTCCCGTTTCACACATGAGTCCACTTCTGTGAGAGAAGGGACAAATAGGAAGCGTAAACATGGATCTGGTATATGATTCAAAAAGACTGCCTGCACGTCCTGTCTACTCAGCTCCTATTCTCTCTGGCTAATTTATCCTACACGGGGATTCATGTGCATGTCAGGGAATATTGGAACAGATTGAAGCAAAGCCTTCCATCCAATTTCACTGCAGATTTCAAGTAACAGTGTAAGATGGGCTTGGGCAAAATGCTCCCAGAAGCTGGCATCAGTTCACATTGGGAAACCAACTCAGTTTTACGTATATTGAATGTTTAACAACATGTCATTGCTTGAGACCCAGAAAGATTGCTTCCAGGGTTTCACGGGCTTCTTCTGTTTCTCTGTTCCCTTTGCCACAAACGGTAATGTTATTCATATTATCCTGCTTGTCAACCAGACTTTTCCTGTGCCATGTGGTAGAATTCTGCTAAAATGTGGACCTAGGTTCTGTGCATAGTGAGACTGGTTTAATTAGTGCTCTCTACTGGGTAGTGATCCCCAGAAGCACAGATGGAATATCTTAGAAACATAAATGTAAGGTCCTCATCCTGAATACTCTGCATGAAAATCTCTTATCAATTAAAAAAAACCTCACAGATGATTCCAACAGAGACCCCTGGTTGAGAATCCCTGGATTGGATAAAATAAGAATTTCTCAGGAATACGGGTTGTTGGATATGAAAAGAGAGGGCAGAGGATTTTCTTTTCTCAAGAGCTGTAAGATCTAAGCAGATATTAGGAGACATTTTATATGCAGTCTAGGACTGAGAGCTTAAGGTCAGGATTTTGGATTGGCAGTCTACAGATACTTTGCCCTGATTTTCAGAACACACTCAAACCAAAAGGATGAAATCGCAAAGCAAATTTATGTAGAGAGGCTATCCAGTCTTTTACCTGCAGGAAATAGAAAAGGGCAATAAGCAAATAAAGACCATTCCTGAGTGACCAAATTAAAGTTCCTTTATGATGGCCTTCTGGGTTTTGGGTGCAGACTAAATGAATGATGTAGATGAAAACTTCTCACAAAGGGCAAAGCATATAATAATTGCATCAATGCTATTTCCCTTCCAGGCATTTAAAGCCAAAAAGGAAATGTAAATGAAATTCAAATTAGGTCCAGAATTTTCAACTGTATCAATCTGACTAACCAGGAGTAAAATACACAGCATGTCATTTTACATTTGAGACCAAAGTGAAAACAGAGACCAAGGAGACCCTAAACCTAATCAAGGTTTTGCTTCATCTGTTTCCTTCTTGTGCAGAAATGGCTGATTAAAATTAAGTGGCAACATTTTGACAGCAAAATAATGACTTCTTTACAAAGATTACTAAGATATGAAAGGAAATAAAAATCCTCAGTGAAAGTCCACTGGAACTCATATCACATCTCATCTATTCAACTGCAGTTCATGGCATATAATAGGTGCTCCAGAAAAGAGTAAAACACCTTCATGAGGTAGACAGAAGGGTCAGGGAAAAGAGTTTGTTCTGATGTGTGCCCATTAATGGTTCCCTTTTCCCTCCCTCCAGTCTTTCCCCTATACTTCCCTTCTCTTTATGAACTTAATCCTACTTCTAACATTGGAATGTTTGCTCCTATTTAATGCCTAAATAATACTTAGAAATACTGGCCTTTCTTGAATTATTGAGAATTTCAGTTACTCTAGACATAATGTTAAAATATATATATATATATAAAAAATGTATATTTCTGCTAACTGGTGTCCACTACTTTGAATGTTAGGGCAGTATCTCCTAAAGTGCTGGAATATGGCCTGGAGATGCTCTGTAAAAACCTGGCTTCCTCAACGTATATATGTGGGACTGGTGTTCCCTTTGGACCTTCACAAAGCCGGGAGGCATAGTAAAAGCTTACCTTGGTTTCACTCACTATTTTCCAAATTAATGTGACCGTGGAATCTTTCTTTGCAAAATATTTACTGACATGATGTGCTTTGCAAATCATGGAAATGCTTTTGGAAATGCTTGTTCAAGTGTCAAATAAAGATGGATTAGATTATCAGTTCTCTTGTAATTTATGAGATCTACATGAATCAGGATATT
Organism: Aethalodelphis obliquidens; assembly: GCF_003676395.1. Lineage (NCBI taxonomy): Eukaryota > Metazoa > Chordata > Mammalia > Artiodactyla > Delphinidae > Aethalodelphis > Aethalodelphis obliquidens. The sequence goes on from NW_020837955.1 coordinate 22,765,262, forward strand.
CTCCTGAATTCAGCCTACTATTTTTTTTTTTTACAGTATCTCAATAGAGAAGATCATAATGGAAGTTGAAAGATATTGTTCCATTTTCATCAAACTTTCAGTATTGTTTTTGAAAAGTCCAGTGATATTCCCCGGTATTATAAACTCTGTGATGATATGCTGTACTCTGGGTATTTTTTCATTCACTGTGTCAAGCACTTACTTTGTTGTACCTTTTTTTTAAACAAAATTTTCATTTTACGCCAGTTTTAGATTTTAAAAAATTATTATGAACATAGTACAGAAAGTTCTTCTACAGCCAGTATTCCCTATTATTTACATCATATATTAGTATGGTACTTTCATCACAATTAATGAATGAATATTGATACATTAACTAATGTCCATACTTTATTCAGATTACCTGAGTTTTTCACTAGAGTTCTTTTCTGTTCTAGGATCCCATCCAGAATACCACATGTCATTGAGTCATCAGAACTCCTTAGAATTCTCTCAACTCTGTCAGTTTCTTAGGCTTTCCTTGTTGTTTATGACCTTGAGAGTTTTGAGTTTGTGACCTTGAGACATTTTGAAGAATGGCCTTCATTTGGGGTTTGCCTGATGTTTTTCTTAGGGTTAAAATGAGGTGATACGTTTTTTAGAAGACAACTACCGTGATAATGCTATTTCATCATATCGTATCAAGGGTTCATACTGTGAGCATGACTCATCATTGTTGATATTATCTTTGATCACCTAGCTAGGTGCAGTGTTTGTCATGTTCCTCCACTGTAGGTTTACTCTTTATTTTCTTCCTTTCCATACTGTACTCTTTGTAATAAAGCTGCAATGCTCAGCCCACGCTTGAGGACTGGAGAGTTATTCTCCACCTCTTGAAGAGTGAGTATCTATATAAATTATTTGAATTCTCCTGAATGAAAGATTTGTCTATTCTTCCATATTTATTTAATCCTATATACATACATATGAATTTATGGATATTCATTTTATACTTCAGGTTATTATTCCTTAAAATGTTTGGCAATTGGGAGCTCCTTCAGTTGGCTCCTGTATCCCTTTGGCATACACCCATCATTTTATGTGTGTGTGTTTGAGCACTTCCTTACCTTCTGGCAATACATGAAGCTCCTGGCTCATCTTATATATTTCTGCCCCAAGTGCTACAATCATCCAAAGAATGGTATTAGAAAACCAGGTCTGGGTACTAGGTGTGCTTTTGCCAACTAGGGCGAAATTGCTTTTAGATGCTCTCAGCTGACAGAGCCAGGAGATATATGCATGGATACCAACATGTGTGTGCATATGTGCAAGCACACACACATATCACAATCTATATTTATCTTAAGCTAAGCATGAGTTCATAATGATGTCTCCAACTCTAAGGCATTACCACCATGATAATTTAGCCTCCTAGTCTTGTTTAACTGTAACCTCCAACTTCAACAGTGAGAATCCTGGCTCCTAACATCCACCGTTTATTTACTTAAGTGTTCAATTCCAGTATCCATGTATAGTGATTTTAGAAATGTTAACCTGTAGGTCTGTGGGGAAAGAACTTTATCATCTAGTGTACAGTTATTATATGCAGTTCCTTTTACCTTTAGCCTTTTGGAATCCAATCATTTCTAAAGTTACTTAGGTCAGTTTCTTATACCTTTAACCACTTCAGTGAAGTGGTTCAATATATTGTACATAATTGATTCTTTTATCAGATTCTGTCTTTAATCCTGGGACTCCCATACGGCCATTTAAAAATATATATACATTAAGGTTTACTCTTTGTGTTGTACATTTAAATGGGGTTTGCAAAAGGCATAATGCCATGGATCCAGAGTTATAGTTTCATACATTTAGTTCCATTACCTTAAAAATTCCCTTGTGCTTCAATTATCCAACCTCCCCACCCCCCGTTTCTAGTTTTGCCTTTTTCACAACGTCATATAATTGGAATCATACAATGTGTAGCCTTTGCCAACTAAATTCCTTAACTTAGCGATATGCATTTAAGACTCTTCCATGTCTCTTCATGGCTGACAGCTCATTTTTAAAAAATTATTGAACAATATTCTTATATGCCACATTTTGTGTATCCATTTACCTCTTAAGGATATCTTGCTTGCTTCCTGTTTTGGGCCATTATGAATAAAGCTTCAATAAACATTCACGAGAAGGTTTTTATTTGGACATAAGTTTTCAAGTCTAGGTAAACCTAGACACATGACTGTGGATCATACGTTAAGACGATGTTTAATTTTGTAAGATACTGACAAACTGTCTTCCTAAGTGGCTGTATCATCTGCAATTTTACCAGAAAGGAGTGAGAGTTCCTGTTGTTACACATCTCACCAGCATTTGGTTGTTAATGTTTTGTGTTTTAGACATTCTAAATATATGTTTAGTAGTATCTTATTATCTTAATTTGCAGTTCCCTGCTGACAAGTGATGTTGAACATTTTCTTGTATGATTATTTGGCATATGTAAATCTTTGGTGAGGTGTCTGTTCAGATCTTATGCTCATTTTCAAGTGGTTTATGTATTTTATTATTGTTCAGTTTTAAATATTTTTTTGTATATTTTTGATATAAATCCTTAGTCAGATACATATTTTGCAAATATTTCTACCAGTCTGTGGCTTGCCTTTTCATTCTCTTAAGTGAGTCTTTTACAGAGCAGAAGTTTTTTTAATTTACTAAAGTCTAGTTCATCAAACATTTTTTCATGGATTGGGCTCTCGATATTATATTTAAAATCTCGTCACCTAGCCCAGGTGATGGTGATTTTCTCCCATTTGATATTTATATTTAAGTTTATGTTACATTTTAAGTTGACTTTTGCATAAGGTCTAGGCTTATATATATATAGTTCCAAGCACCATTTGTTGAAAAGACTATTTTGCCCATTGAATTGACTTCTTTCTCAAAAGAACTGTTGACTATATTTGTATTGGTCTATTTCTGGACTTTTTACATTGTTACACTGATATATGTATATATTCTTTGCCAACACCACACTGTCTGGATTTCTATATTGTAATAAATATTGAAATCACATATGTGAGTCTTCCAGCTTTATTCTTCTTCGGTATTGTGTTGGCTATTCTAGATCTTTTGCCTTGCCACATGAACTTTAAAATCAGTTTATCAATATCTATGAAATAGCCTGCTGGGATTTTGATTAGGATTGTGTTTAATCCATAGATCAATTTAGGAAAAAGTGAAATCTTAAAATATTGAGTCTTACGGTTTATTCCACTAACATAGACTAGCTCTTGATTTATTTAGATCTTTAACTTTGTTCATTAGAGTTTTGTAGTTTTCTGCATATAAGCTTTGTTAGATTACAAATTTGTATATAGGTACAACCTATATTATACACATTTAATATACCTAAATATTTCATGGGTTTTGGTGCTATCATACATGGTATTGCTTTTTAAATTTAAAATTCCAATTTTACATTACAAGTATTTTTGTAAAGCAATTTACTTTTGTATATTAGCCTTATATTCTGTGATCTTGTTGTACTTATTAGTTGCTGCAGATTTTTGTCAATTCTTTGGGGTTTTTTCCATCTGACAAGAGAAACATTTTTATTTTTGCTTTCCAATATGGTTATCTTTTATTTTATTTCCTTGTCTTGTTTCACTATCTAGGATTTCTCGTATGATATTGAATAGAAGGGATGAGAAATGATACACTCTCCTTGATCCCAGTCTTAGAGAGATGGTGCCCAGAGTCTTACCATTAGGTATAATGTACCTTTTATGTAGATGTTCTTATTTAAGTAGGAGTCCCTCTCCCTAGTTTGCTAATAATGTAATTATTATTATTATTATTTTGGCTGCACTGGGTCTTCATTGCTGTGAGCGCACTTTCTCTACTTGCTGTGAGCAGGGGCTACTCTTTGTTGCAGTGCCGGGCTTCTCACTGCGGTGGCTTCTCTTGCTGCAGAGCACGGGCTATAGGCACACAGGCTTCAGTGTTTGTGGCACATGGGCTCAGTAGTTGTGGCTTGCAGGCTCAGTAGTTGCGGCATATGGGCTTAGTTGCTCCACGGCATGTGGGATCTTCCCGGACCAGGGCTCGAACCCATGTCCTCTGCATTGGCAGGTGGACTCTTAACCACTGTGCCACCAGGGAAGCCCTGATAATGTAATTATGAATTAGTATTTTTTGGATTTTTTCCAGTGCTTTTTCTACATCAATTGATATGATCATGTAATTTGTGTTCTATAGTCTTTTGATGTGGAGAATTGCATTGATTAATTTTCTAATTTTGAACAATCCTTGTGTACCTGGAATAAATTTCACTTGGTTGTGGTATATGATTATTTTCCTTTCACTGTTGAATTCACTTTGCTAATATGTTGTTAAGAATATCTTTATCTATGCTCATCAAAGATGTTGATCTGTTGTTTCCCTTTTTACAATGTTTTTGTCTGGTTTTGGTCTTAGAGTAAGGTTAACCTCGTAGAATGAATCTCTGCCTTCTATGTTCAGGCAGAGATTATGGATCATCCTTAAATATTTGTAGAATTAACCAAACATTCCTTAAATATTTGACCTGTGTTTTCTTTTTTGGAAGGTTATTCATTATTGATTTGATTTCTTTAGTACAAAAAGAGTTACTCAGGCTCTCTATTTCTCCTTTTGTGAATTTTGGTAGTTTGCGTCTTTCAAAGAATTGTTTCATATTGTCTAAATAATAAAAAAAATTTGGTATAGTGTTGTTTGCAGTATTTCTTTATTATCATTTTAATATCCATAGAATTAGTAGTGATGACTCTTATTTCCTTTCTGAAGCTGATAATTTGTGCCTTTTTACTATTGGTTTTGTTCAGTCTAGCTGGAGGTTTACTAATTTTATTAACATCAATAAGAGAACTAGCCTTTGGTTCGGTTGATTTTCTCAACTGTTTTACTGTTTTCAGTGTCATTGATTTCTGCTCCAATTTTTATTCGTTTTTTCTTCTGCTTTCTGTAAGCCTAAACTTCTCTTCTTTCTCTAGCTTCCTAAAGTGGAAGCTTAGGTGATTTTAGATATTTCTTCTTTGTAAATTATGAATTTAATGCTATGCATTTCCCTCTAAGTGCTGCCTTCTCTGTGTCCCTCAAACTTTGATGAGTCGTGTTTTTATTTTAATTTATTTTAAAATATTTTTAACTTTCTCTTGACACTTCAACTCATACATTATTAAGAAGTGTATGGTTGTACTTCTAAATATTTGAGTGTTTTCCAGCTATCTTTCTGTTATGATTTCTAGTTTATTTCCATCTTGGTCTGAAAATGTACTTCATATTATTCCTTTTCTTTTAAATTTGTTAAGATGTGTTTTATGGCCTGGAATACAGTTCATCTAGATAAATGTTCCATTTGAAGTTGGACATCTCTAATTATTCCTTCTAAGAGAGAGTCTACGTTTTGTAGCTCATTCATCTGTAATCCATTATAATATTCTTAGAGTCCTGTTGGCATAGTGGTAAGGTACAGGAGAAGGGAAGTGTTTTATAGTCTTATACTTAAATATCAGTCTTTGAATGGCCTGTTGCCTTCTTGAGTCTTTCTTTTTAGATAGCTTCCCAACTTCCCTTTAGTTAAAACAAGAAGGTAGAGAGAGATGGAATGAGAGGAATCCTCTTCTTCCACAGCTCTGGGATAAGCTCTGGTACCCCCTCTCCCCTAGGAAAGTTGGCTTTTGTTATAGAGAAGACCATGGACATATTTCACGAGGATTATTCTTCCCCTCTCTCTAACAAGACTGTAGGCTTAACAGATCTTCACCAGTCACAAGAACTGGTGAGGTTCTTAGAGATAAAGACCATGAAAATATGGGGGTTCCATGTAAGATTGAGACCCCAAAGTTTCTGTTTCTCAGGCTAGTGTACACTCCGACTCTAGCAATTTACTAAAATTGCTATACAAGTGTGCTTACCAGTTTATGCCTCCAATAGCTTCTCTAGGTAAACAGACCTCCTCTGTGACTTTCTAATTTGTCTGTCTCTACAGATATGAGGGTAGCAGTTAATCCTGTAAACTCAGTTTTCTGATGGATCTAAGAAAGTCATTGATTTTCAGTTTGTTCAGCTTTTTCCTTGATATAAAGGTAGGAATGATGAATTCCAGACTGTATATGTTGGAGCTAAAATGGAAAGTAACACCTTTCATTTTGAAAACTCATACCCATCAGTTCTGAGAATTTTCATATATTTGACAAGTTTTAATCTTCTATTTCTCTTTTCCTGGAATTTCTGTTAGACGCTAAGCCTCTTAAATTGATTTTCTAATTTTCCTGTAGTTTTTCTCCTGTGTTCTCCTTCTCCCTGTGATGGGTTGAATGGTGGCCTCCCAAAAGTTATGTCCATATGGTAACTCCCAGAACCTATGAATATGAACTCATTTGAAAAAAGGTTCTTTACAGAAGTAATTAAGTTAAATATTTCAAACCATGATCACCCTGGATTATCCAGGTAGACCCTAAATTAAATGGCAAGTGTCCTTACAAGAGACACACAAAGGAGATATGCTGGGAGAAGAGGAGGCCATGTGAAAATGGGAGCAGAAGTTAGAATGTAGTCACAAGTCAAGGAATGCCTGTAGCCACCAGAAGCTGGACAGGCATTGAAGGATTTGTCCTCAGAGCCTTCAGTGAGAATGTGACTCTGCTGACACATTGATTTCAGATTTCTAGCCTCCAGAACTGTAAGAGAATAAATTTTTTAAAGAGACCAACAGAAAACTACTAGAGCTAATCAGTGAATTTAGTAAAGTTGCAGGATACAAAATTCTTACACAGAAATCTCTTGCATTCCTATACACTAACAACAAAAGATCAGAAAGAGAAATTAAGGAAACAATCCCATTTACCATTGTAACAAAAAGAATGAAATACCTAGGAATAAAACTATCTAAGGAGGCAAAAGACTGGCACACAGGAAACTATAAGATGAAGGAAATCAAAGACGACACAAACCAATGGAGAGATATACCATGTTCTTGGATTGGAAGAATCAATATTGTGAAATTTTTTGTTATTTTAAGCCACGAACTTTGTGGTAATTTGTCTTAACAGTCCTAGGAAACTAATATACTGCCCATTGTTCCATGTTTAATAATAGTTACTCAATGTCATCTTCCAACTCTTCTGTTTGCTTTTAAATTTCTGCTCTTTTATTTTTAACATTTATGGTATTATTATTCCCTATTTGTCCTTTCTACATAACATTTAGTTCTTTTTGCTTGTACTAATTATCTTATTTTTGAGGTTATCTTCCATTCTTTTCACTGACGCTATTTTCACCAACTTATTTCTATTTTATTGGTTGGTTTCTCTCTTTCTTGTCAAAAGCTTTACTCAGACATTGGGTATGACCTGGCTATAAATTCATAGTTTATAGTAGCTTTCTAAAAAGCTGATTGGAAGGTCTGTGTTTGTTGATGGTGGTTCTGACTGTTGGGTGACCAGGTGGTCATTTCATTGGAGAATTCTGAATGTCAGTGTGTGGGATGTTTTCTTTTGGACTAATCAATTTCTCCAGAGAAGAACTGTGTAATCTTCTGCCTAGAGAAATATACCTCAAAGCCAGTGTTCTGTGAGTTGAACAAAAGCAGGGAGATGGATGTTGCACTGGTCATTATATGGATTGTTAGTCAATTCCTGAATGTCAGTGAACCACAGCATCCTTTCCTCCAATGAATGACCTTCATCTGACTCCAAGGACGCTCTACCTATTACTCTCCAGGGAATAAACCTTTCCTCGCTGGTATGTAGAGAGGAGGACTATTTGCCTGACTGAAGTGAAGGAGGATATCTCCGGTAATTTGATAGCTCTCTGGTGATTTTATAGTCTTTCAGAAATTCTTTTTTTTTTAAGCACACTTCTCAGACATTCCTTACTAATTTCAAAATGCTACCATATCTAAGACCTTTCTAGAATACTGTATGTGATTACGCTTCATGTTTGTTAGAATTATTCCTCTGTTGACTTATATTTCAACTTTCTACTTTCTGTTAAATCATTTTGCACTCTTCCATCTGCTTCCCATTTATCCCAAACTGTTTAAATTGCTCAGTTGCTATGGTCTACTCTCTCATTCCATTATCTATTTAGGATTTAATAGACAGCATTTATTAAAATTGATTTGTTCCTTTCTACTATCCCATTAACACGGTAGTAGAGATAAATGTGTGTGTTCAAGCTGCTATAAAATATCCAGATGTGCAATGTGTGGTAGACAGGATAACGCCTACCCCTCCAAGGATGTCAACCCCTCCAAAGATGTCAATGTCCTAATCCCTAGACCTGTGAATATGTTGTATTACATAGAAAGAAGGAATTTTTCAGATATGATTTAGTTAAAGGTCTTAATATGGGAAAATAAGCCTGAATTTTGCAGGTGAAATGAATGAAATTATGTGTTCTTATAAGGGGGAGGCAGGAGTGTCAGAGTCAGAGGAAACGTGCTGATGGGAACAGAGATGTGTGTGTATAAGAGAGAGAGAGAGAGCAGTGCTGCTTCTGGCTTTGCAATTGGAGTAAGGAAACGCAGCCAAGCAATACAGGTAGCTTCTAGAAGCTGGAAAAAGCAAGAAAAATAGATCTTCCCTTAGAGCCTCCAGAAGAAATGTAGCTCAGCTTGATTTTAATACTGTAAGACCCATTTCCAACTTCAGACTTCCATAACTGTAAGATAATAAAGTTAGTTGTTTTAAGCTGCCAAGTCTGTGGTAATTTGTGTACATGAGAAACAAGAAACCGATATAGTTATATTAAGTTTTTAAAAAACCTTAATAAAAGAGTATGTGCAACAACATAATTCTGTATTTGCCTAAAAATCTATACACCCCAAATATACATATGTACCTACAAATATATATATATGTGTATATACTACACACATACACAATGGGAAAGAAGATAAAAATTATATTCACCAAAATATTAATAATGGACAAAACTGAGTTTATGCAGGATAGCACAGGATTTTAACTTTATTCTTGTTACTTCTCCATAATTTTTAAATAGCCAAAACTGAACAAAGATTAGTTTTTCAATTGAAATCTAATTTTAAGAAGTCAAGGATTTTACGTTAAAGCATTAACGGTATTCCTTGCTATGGAGATAGGGCCTTTTATGCCAACAATGCATGTTTCTTAATTTTACAGTCTGGAGAACAACTATACAAGCATTAGGATGAATATTTTGAACACAAAAAACTCAAGGACTAGTACAAAGAAAAGAACTTTAGGGGAGTCCTAGTAAAACACATTTGACATAAAGCACCAAGGCCTACGTGTAGTCAATGCATAATAAAATCCTCAGGACAGTTTCCTAATGCAAGGGAAAGCTAGCAAATAATGTGCTTCAGTGCCTCCATTTTCCCACTCTGCTCCCATGGCATCAATATGATCCAAGACATTCATAATAGATCTTGGTCCTGATTAGTCCAGGCTACACATTAGAATATTTTTCAACATATTGCTCTGGGCAGCCATTAACAACCATTTGGAATTTGCAAATGAGATAACGCTTAAGTGTCATGCTAGTTCTAGAATAAAAGTCCGATAAGTTCTTGAGATCAAATCTGGCAAATATTCTCTCCAGTGCCCTGCCTCAATGCCCAGGTCTTATTGAAATTTCCTCCATGCATCTCCCTACTCCCAAAAGTACTTGAGCTGGGAAGTGTTTCCATGTCTTCTAATTTCTCTGGTTCTTACTACCTCACTTTATATCTGTCCAGAACTTCTCAACTGGTGTAAACATGTTCATGTGTGCTTTCTGTGTGCCCTGCTCCCCCACCTGAGTTTTCCATTTTAGGTGAGGATTGAGGTTCACTGAGATTAAGTAACTTGCCTGCAGTCAGACAGGTGATGAAATTTGGGCTCAAGATTTGATCCAGACGGTTTAGCTTTAAGCATGTAGAAAAAAATTAAAGAAAAAAGATAAGGAGGATGGATGTGAATTGTGGGAAAGCTCCAGGAGATTAAACCCCAAATGATAAAGTTTTGAGGTAAAAGGATATCTTTTATCACAACCAGTTTTGTGTAGATCTCTGAAGGCACACATCATAGACCACTGATTACTCCACCAGTATCTGGAAAGAAGTGGGAAAATTCTATGATCTCTATCTGGGAGTCTGTACTCCCAGGTTGGTAACTGGGCATTCAACTCTGCCCTAGCATACGCGACTTCAAGACAACATGACAATAATTGGAGAAGAGTATCTAGCTTATAGGGGCAAAAAAGTCATTGCCTTCCGTTTCATAGGAAATTTTCAACTGAAAATTTCGGAGTCACAAGAATTCCAAAGTTTTGAAATCTGTTCTTCCTTGTCTGACAGTTCCTGGAAAAGTTCGACTCTGCAGCAAGAGATTTTCTTCATGAATAGCATAAGTTGAGAACAAAACACATTTCTTGGCTTTGTTGTTTTGTGCGTATATTAGAATTTGGGGCTAGAATTGAACAATGGCAGTATCACTGCCAGATTTCTTCCTCATGATGATCATTTCTCTGGTAGTGAAAGAAACTAAAATCTCTGGTATGCCTTGTGCCATGAAACTTGTCATTTCCATTTCTAAAGGGTTTATTACGGAGACTCAGACTTAAACAATTTGTTAAGATTTCAAGCAAACTAGGGGGAAAGAAACAAAATCAAACCTGCCCTGAAACAAATTTGAATAAATAACACATGGATAATGCAGTATCAAATTGGATGACAAAAGATGCCTCCAGTATCCCAATACAAGAGGTCTAAACCAAAGGAAAGAGGATTACAAAGTCTGCAAGCTGGGTAAGATGATGTTGTGGACTGAAACTATAGCCAGGTTTAAGATCTCAGGATATTCCTATCTTCACTCAAATTCTTGGTGTGCAATTTGCTTACAGTGACTCATGCCCAAATCCATCATTTTTTCTTGATACCTCTTTCACACATACCTCACATCTAATTCTTTGTTGTATCCTGTCGGCTATAATTAAAATACATCCAGACTTTGAATACTTCTAGCCAGCTCCTTTCACCTCTTGCACTACATTATGTCACGACTCCACTTAAAAATCCTGCAATGCCTTTGCCTCTTATTCAGCATAAGAGCTGAAGTGCTACCATGGCCTGCAGGATCCTTGCACTTGTTTCCTCTGCTCACTCATTCATTCAAATCTCTGCTTAAATATTATGCTATGAGAACAACCTCCTAAAGCATACCACCAAAACTACCACAAACACGGTCTGAGCTCTTCATTCTCTATCCCCATCTGTGGTCTTACATTTCTCTGTTGTGCTCATTGCTACCCAAAATGTGTTCATTTCTTTGTTTGTTTTTTGTCCCACCCACTAGAATACAAGCACCCCAAGAATGGTGCTTGTTCTGTTCACTGCTCTAGTCACAGCCTTTGTGAATGCTCAGAAAACATTTGTTGAAGAAAAGCAGGATGGGGAGAAGGAAATAGACTTGTAAAAATTCTATTCATTTTGACATAAGAAAGGATATTTATCAGTACCCTAGTGATTTTATCAATGCTTTTCTCCAGTCTTAAAAATAGTATTTATATAGTGTTTATAGGGATATTTGGTTTCAAATCCTGCTGGCTAGCTCTTAGTTATGACATCATGAGCAAATTACTTTCTTTCACAAAGTCTTCTTTACTATTTTTTAAAATTATAATAATATTTTATAAGATACCCTTAGAATTATAGGGAATAGCATATGTTTTGGTGCCTGGGAGAATGTCCAACACGTAGCAGGCATTGCAAAGATTATTTGTGCTTTCTTATTTAAATGTGACATTTCTCTCCCAGTTTTAAATGGTAGGGAAGCAGTCACCTTTTTTCTCAAACTTCCAGGTTTACTTGGCAAGACTAAAGTCGTTGTATTTACAAAGGCAGGAGCTAGAGGAAAGGAAAGAACGGAAAACAAAAAGGTAATGGAAAAGTAGTCTCTGTCTTCCCACTTTTAAATAAGACTTGTCCCCATCAAATATATTAAATGGATAAAATTTCTTGTGTACCTTTCTGATTTCTATTACCTCTTGCATCATCTGTCTCTGGCCATTATAGGACCTTTGTCCTGTGAGCTAGCTGATAATCTCTTAGGTGTTATTCTTCCATGATATACTTACCTTTCAGCAGAAGACTCTTGGACTTGGAGACTAATATGTCTCCATACTCCAGAAGAAAGGGCCTGAAATGGGTCTGTGTCACACTGTACACTTTGGATCCCCTTCGGGCACTGTATGGGAGCAAAGCTGTCTGCTCAGTACTCTTCAATTTTTGCCATGGGGATGCTTACTTGGGGAAAAAGGAATTCTCTTCTCTTTAAGGCAAATACTGCATTCTGTGTAGCTTTGAATGACAATTCTTTCCCATTTTAATAAGCAGCTCACCCTGGAATGATGAGGAGGCAGTCTTATTTGTAGCAGTGGTGTCACATGATCAGGAAGGTGATGTCACATTTGTCAGGTGTTTTTCATTTTTTTTCCCATTTCCCATCACCAATAAGGACACTTCCATTTGCCTTCGCTCTGGGCATTTGAAGCCACTCTGTCTACACACATAGGTATCCCTAATCATAAATCTCACTCATGCTAAACTAAGTGCTTCAGGGATTCTCTCCTTGTTCTTTGTTTCATGTTTGACAGTTTCTTACAGAAGGAGGCTTGGAACATTCCTGGAGATGTGTTATAAATTATTAAAATTGAAAAAGCCCCCTTTCCCTTCTTTGGTGTGTGTGTGTGTGTGTGTGTGTGTGTGTAGTTTTCCCTCAAAGCTTAGGATCTAACATTCACTGAATGCCTTCAATCTTAATGGTGCCTTTTTTCTGTCATTGGATGAGATGGGTTTTTTCTCTTATGATTATTATTTTGGAAAGTAGGTGTTATTCCTTTAGAAGAAAAGAAAGAAAGCCAAATCAAATCAAACACAGGCCTCTGGGCTCTGTTATGGCATTAGGCTTTATGTCCCAGAGTAGGTCATAGCGTACCTTTGATATATGAAAACTTTTCATTCCCAGGTACATTTCATTTATTGAAATGCTGTTTGAGAGCAACTTTATTAAAGATGCAAGACACTGGTATAATGCCGCTTTATTTTGTGTCACTGCGTTCATATAAAATCCTTTCTCCAAACACTTTGGAGAATTAAATAATACAAGACAGGAGAGAGTGTTCTGTATAAATTATACAACACTATGGCATAAGGAATAATTCAAAGAATCAGAAACCAATAACTCTCAGAGAAGTTGAAAGAAAGAGATTTTCAGATTTTTGTTTAATCCAAAGAAGGGTTTTTATTATGAAGAGCAGTTGAAATAGTGAGGAAAAATTGAATTCCCGGTAGAGCATGGGGGTCGATGTTTGACTACTCCAAATGCAACCTTCTCATTGCTTCACTTCTACTAAATCTCTTTCTAAGTTGCCCCCAGTGCTTTTATTTTGTGAAGAACCTATGAGTAATATTAACACATATAAATTACCTATTACAACTTAATTTGCTTGAAAATCCTAAAGTTTATTATCACACATAAGGGTGAAAATCACATACACACTGCTATATTCAAAACAGATAATCAAAAAGGACCTACTGTATAGCACAGGGAACTCTGCTCAATGTTATGTGGCAGCCTGGATGGGAGGGGAGTTTGGGGGAGAATGGATACATGTATATGTATGGCTGAGTTCCTTTGCTGTGCACCTGAAACTATCACAACATTGTTAATCGGCTATACTCCAATATAAAATAAAAGTTAAAAAGAAAAAAAGGTGAGAATCACAGAGGTAAAACGATCCATACACGTGATCAAACAGCTACCAAATAGTGGATTCTTGAGTCAAACCATGTCTCATTGAATCCAAAGCCTGGTGCTTGCTACCATCCCTGTGGAGTTAGCAAGAACTGGAATTAACAAGCCACATCTCTCACTGAGCATATTCCTGTAGTTTTCTAACAAGGCTAGGCAGTCAAGCACTCTCAGTCTTTGTTCTGACATGACTCAAGAGCCTTAATTCATTTAAAAAAGTAGCTAGAATGAATGAACCTCTAGGAGAGGGCCCAATAAACAACTTTCATTGTCCTAAAGAGCCTTCCCTTTCCGTGCTCTTATAACGACAATTGGGGCGAGTTGGGCAATAGACCATTTATCAGGTGTACTGAGGTGACATCATCTTCCATCTCATGACCTGGAATGAATGTAATAAGTATATACTCATTCTTTTCTTCCTTGGTAGCAGGAGCCCTGATTTTGTTCTGGGAGAGAATATGCTCGCTTTCAAGTGATGGATTAGTCTAAGCCAATCATGAAAATTCTTGTTTGCAGTTTCTCAGCGTCTCTTGCCCTGAGGAGGGGGCATAAGTCACAGTCCTAGCCAGTGAGACTGAAGTGAAATCTGCAAGCACTACTGTCCTTTCTCCCTCCCTTTTTTTTTTTTTTTTTTACTCTAAGTGTGGCTGTGATGACTAGAGCTACAGCATTCATTTTGCAGGCACAATGCATCCAGCATAAGAAAGAAGGAGACCATGATAAGAACCAAAGACAAGAAAGGATCTAGGTATCAAAAGCATACTTGAGTGGCTGCCTACCTCTAACTATTTGATACATGGAAAAAAAAACCCACAACTTTTATTTGTTGCAGCCACTGTTAATTTGGTGGTGGTTGTTACTTACAATTGAACTCAATCCTAACAGATACACATAGACGATCTCAGCAGATACATGGATTTACATGGGGAGGGAGATCAGGGTTGCATTTTAGAGAGATAAATGCAAACCTAAGGAGTAATGGAATAATCTCGTCTGTGATTATAGTTTTGAACCAGGTTACACTTCCCCATGACATCTAAACTGTAGATGTGACTACCAAGGTTAGCAAGGTCATGCATTTCTAAAGGTCAACTGACTAAGCAGCCATAAGTATCACTCATCTATCGCATGTAATTAGTGCCGTATTTCCTTAACCACGTGTGGTTGGGTACACATATTGGTATGCACTTTTGCATGCAGCTTTGTGTTAATATTATAGGCCAAGAACTAGGCTACACATAAGTAAACGTGGATTCTGCCTCTAGAAACTCCACTTACTAGATGGATATATCAATCAATGTAGGCTTGACTGTGCTGCAATAAAAACAACACTGAAATTAAAATAAATAATCCCTGAGTCTAAGTGGCTTAAATGAGTGAAAGGCTTATTATATGTTCACACCACCTGTCCATCCTGGGGCATCTAGGAAGCTTTGTTCTATGTTGTCCTGACTCAGGGACCTAGACTGGAGGGAGCTCCATCTCCCTGCTTCTACATTTTCCCTGATAAGAAAGTGGATAAGGTAACTTACACATGATTCTTTTTTTAATTGAAGTATAGTTGATTTACAATGATTTGTTAATTTCTGCTGTACAGCAAAGTGATTCAGTTATACATATATATACATTCTTTTTTTATATTCTCTTCCATTATGGTTTATCATAGGATTGAGTATGGTTCCCTATGCTATACAGTAGGACCTTGTTGTTTATCCATTCCATATATAATAGCTTACATCTGCTAACATCTGCTAACCCCAACCTCCAACTCCAACCCTCCCCAACCCTCCCCACTTGGCAACCACAGATCTGTTCTCTATGTCTGTGAGTCTGTCTCCATTTTATAGATAAGTTCATTTGTGTCACATTTTAGTTTCCACATATAAGTAATATCATATGGTATTTGTCTTTCTCTTTCTGATTTACTTCACTTAGTGCGATAGTCTCTAGTTCCATCCATGTTGCTGCAAATGACATTATTTCATTCTTTCTTTATGACTGAGTAGTATTCCATTGTATATATGTACCACATCTTCTTTATCCATTCATCTGTTGATGGACACTTAGGTTGTTTCCATGTCTTGGCTATTGTGAAAAGTGCTACTATGAACATAAGGGTGAGTGTATCTTTTTGAATCATAGTTTTGTTCAGATATATGCCCAGGAGTTGGATTGCTGGATCATATGGCAACTGTATTTTTAGTTTTTTGAGGAACTTCCATACTGTTTTTCCATAGTGACTGCACCAACTTACATTCCCACCAACAGTGTAGGAGGGTTCCCTTTTTTCCACACCCTTTCCAGCATTTGTTATTAGTTGACTTTTTAATGATGGCCATTCTGACAGGTGTGAGGTGGTGCCTCATTGTACTTTTTTTGATTTGCATTTCTCTAATAATTAGTGATATTGGGCATCTTTTTGTGTGCTTTTTGGCCATCTGTATGTCTTCCTTGGAGAAATGCTATTTAGTTCTTCTTCCCGTTTTTCTGTTGGGTTGCTGGTTTTTTTGTTGTTGAGTTGTATGAGTTGTTTGTACATTTTGGAGATTAATCACTTGTCAGTCGCATCATTTGCAGATATTTTCTCCCATTCCGTAGGTTGATCTTTTCATTTTGTTTATGGTTATCTTTGCTGTACGAAAGCCTGTACATTCCATTAGGTCCCATCTGTTTATTTTTTGCTTTCATTTCTATTACTTTGGGAGACTGACCTAAGAAAACATTGGTATAGTTTATCTCAGAGAATGTTTTGCCTATATTCTCTTCTAGGAGTTTTATGGTTTCATGTCTCATGTTTAAGTCGTTAAGCCATTTTGGGTTTGTTTTTGTGTATGGTGTGAGGGTGTGTTCTAACTTCATTGATTTACATGTGACCGTCCAACTTTTCCAACACCCCTTGCTGAAGAGACTGCCTTTTTCCCATTGTATATTTTTGCTTCTTTGGGGAAGATTTATTGACTGTAGGTGTGTGGATTTATTTCTGGGCTCTCTATTCTGTTCCATTGATCCATATGTCTGTTTTTGTGCAATACCACCCCATTTTGATTACTGTAGCTTTGTAGTATTGCCTGAAGTCTGGGAGGGTTATGACTCCTGCTTTGTTCTTTTCCCTCAGGTTTGCTTTGGCAATTCTGGGTCTCTTATGGTTCCATATAAATTTTAGAATTATTTTTTTTAGTTCAACTTACACGTGATTCTTAAAGCTTCTGACAGAAAGTAACATATATTATTTTCCTCACACAGTGACTCTAAATATGCCATTTCCCTTCTCCAGAGACTTATTTTCTTCATTTTAAGCAAAAATGTATTTCTAACGCTTCCTTGACTGCTCTAAACATACATAATCCTGAACATGGATTTGTTTGACTTTTCACCCTTCATTCACTAAGCTTTGGGACTGAACTTGTTTGCCATCAAGGAGACAGAGCCTGAATTACTTTCTTTATCCTTAGCTCTCGGTAATTGAAAAGAGCTTGGTAGCTACCAGAAGAGCATGAGTTATGGACATCAGTGCCTTCTCTATTGCAACAAAGTAGTGTAATACAGTATTTCTGCCTAAACTCAGTGTCTCTGGCTTCCTATTATATGAAGGCAACAAAGCAATAATTTCTTGGACTCCCAGTACACCCTCTGCAGATCTCTAGTTGGCAAACTGTGCTCTTTAACCATGCTGGGTAAATAGCACCAGGTGTGACTGATGGGAACAAAGTGACTGTACTGTATCCTCAATGTGAGGGCCTGATTTGTCCTGGATGTACAGACTTCATGGAGACTTTTCCTACAATGCTCAGTAGGCATTCTGTCTCCTAAGGACCACCTGCAGCTGCCATCATCTTTGCCTAAACTCCTGCCACTTTGTAAGGAGAGAAAGCCCTGTCTCATATTGATATTGCATACCACCACTGGTCAGAGAATCTAGCGATCACTTCTGAGCGTTTCCATAGTTCTGTGTGAGTCTTCAGAAGCTTCTATGGATTTTTCAGGCAAAATCACACTGCCCTTCCAGCACACAAGTGACTTGCCTAAGATGAGTGTACAAGTCACTTTGTTGCTAAAGTTTCACACTGAGGACACATGTCACAGACTTCAGGCCAACTTCTCAGTTGCCAAGATGGAGGTAAGAATTCTGAAGTAGCAACTTCACCTGGACCAAACTTTATTACCAGTGTGACTTGATTATTTTCCATTTATTCCCTTAGGGAAAATAAAATCACCATCCACATGTCTACAGGGCATGGGATAACAACTTGGCCTTTCCATTTTTAGGTCAGAATTATTCAGTTGTTTTGTCTATTTGAGAGTTTAAGCAAAGCCCAGAATGATTCTATCTCCATACCTTTTTTTTTTAAGCGCTCATCCTTGCCTTTTCTCCTCACTTAAACATAAGGGTTACTTTCAAATGTGAATGACAAAGCTGCTAAAATGGTGATGGACATTTCTGTCAAAGCTGATCAAACAATTTTCCTATATCATTAGCCGACAAATCACTGAACACTTGGAATGCGATTTGTATTATGTAGAGTTTTATTTGTTTCAATTTACAACGAATTGAGTTTTTTAGATGGAAAATGAAAGCAAGAATTATTTTATTTTGAGAGCACCATGCTGAGAACAGGAAGGAAAAGAGTCTCACCCAGTCTTTAGTTTTTGCTGTAGGCTCCTTGGAGAATGACAGTTCTTTCTTCACATGTTACTGAGAAGATCTGTGTTATAAATTAAGAATGAAAGAGATAAATTCCTGATGGATGAGACCCCAGGAGGAGATCAATGCGGGTAAAGAAAGACATAAAGTTATAATCTAACCTTAGCGTTGTGCCTCTTGCTCTACTCTTTGTGTCACCTCCAATTGAATAGTTCTTTATATATTTTTCCCCCTTGTTCATCCCTTAGAATTCTTGTCCCTAGTGTTCCATTTTAAGCATCCCGATTTCCCATGTGATGTAGTCTTCCTGGATAATATGTTCCTTTTCATTTTGAGATTCTTGAGGGGCATACAAATAGAGTTCATGTTTAACATATTCAGAACTGAATGTACCTTACTTTGCATATTCCTGTTCTCTTTCCTGTTTCAGAGAAAGTTACCGTCATCTTTTAAAAAGTGCATACCAGAAACCCAAAGAAATATCTTCAATTAAATATGAAAAGTGAGGGGAAAAGTAGATTCAGCCTACAAATTTCTAAATGCTTTATTTAACCTTAAAATCCTTTTTTGTCCTCTCCTCACCTCCTCAATAGTAATAGCCTTGCCTTAGTTCAAACTCCATCCTGCTTCCTAAATCACTCCCAACTGTCTTTACTTCCAGTCATCACCATTTAAAAGCCATAATTCTCACCACAGCATTTGTGCACACTGGAAAACAGAAATCTGTTCATGTCACTTCCCTGCATAAAAGTGTTCTTTGTCTTGCCAATGCTTTTGGGACTAAGTTTACATTCAATTATGTATCATATAAGAGGAATTTATAGTAAATAAAAGCATGGTTCATTCCTTCATGGAGAGTAGAGGCCAGCTGGAGGAAAAATAAACAAGAAGATCAACTGTTGCATCCCAGTGTGATGAGTATGCTGATAAAGATATCCATTCATTCTATGAGAGTATAGCAAAGAGATTGCTAAGTCAGACTAGAAGTCAGGAAGGATGATTGGAGGAGGGAATGCTTGAACTGAGTTCTATAAAATGAGTAGGATGGTAATAAACCAATGGATAATAGGCAAAAGGCTTACAATATTTGGTATATGGTAGGTGTTTGCCAAGAAAAAAATGTATGTAGACTAAAATATGTATGTATGTATGAATGAATAATTCTGCACTATATCATGGGCATTTATTTGACCTGATTAGGTCATTTCTTAAACACTTATGAGGTGTGACTACTCTAGATCTCTTCTCTAAAAGGGGAGAGTTAGAGTCAATGATGGTTCTATCATTGAAATGTTAGACTCTCAAAAGAGTAAATATTAGCATAAGGACCAGACATTTATTTGCAGGTAGAGATGGGCAAACTGTGTATGGATAATTGAAACAATCTGTAAGAATTCTAATAATGTAATTAGAGGTTCCCTCTTAAGCAATGAAAGTCTGGAATTATAGTTGTTCCAAACCATATATCAACTCTCTGTCATTTACAGGAAGTAATTTCAGAGCTCTCCAGCCCATGTCTCATTATCTATCAGACATAGCCCAGGGTGACAGGCTCCCCTTCTGTTGTCTTAGGATAGTTCATCGTTCTTCTGGTAGATGTATATTATCTATGACATTCTGAATATTTGATTTCTCAACTCAGATCTTCAGTTTTTTATGGGTAGAACGTGAAGAACCTAAGAGCTCAAAAATTTATGTGGATTTCCCAGAATTAAAAGTGGACTTTGGTATCATATATAAAATATACGGTCCTGATAATATTTCATTCATCTTTCCTCATCAGCTACCTATAGCCTTTATACGAGGTAGGTGTTATTGGTGTTATTTTTGTAAGGGGCTGAAATCAGAAGAAATGGAGAGATGCTGGGCAGGGAGAAGAAATTTCTTGTGAGCTCCAAAAGTCTTAGACAAAAGTAAACCCCTGTGAGACTATATTATGTCCCTATCTACCTCACTGGCTGCACAGGTGAAGGTAAAATTTCCCAGGTGGCGGATTAGACTGTATAAATTACCATAGGACTCTAATGGGCCAGATGACTCAAAAGGAAGTCAGTAATATAAGATTCTATTTGATCTGTTATAAGAAGGATGTTTTGCTTCCTTATTAATATATCTGCCTCCTTTTAAAGCTCTTCTAGAACTATCTAGCAGGCAATAGTGATCTCAACTCTGGTCTTCCCAGAAGCAAGTAAACTCCCCCATGTCTCCCCAAATCAACTATTGTCTATTAAATGCATCTACCCTCTCTGAAATAATCACACCACTTATAAAGTATGTTCCACACTGAAGCAAAACTTAGGAAAAACACATGAGCTGCCTATTTCTGCTCCTTTCTCCTGCCTGGGTGACTGGTTACCATGTCTTAGTTTCTCAATTTATGTGCCAATTTATAAACTACTCACTCTAGAAGACAGTAAAGTTTGACCAGCTAATATTTGTAAAGGGCATCTAGTATCCAAAATGAAAAAATAAAAGTCAAGTTTAGTGTTCCAGATTTTGATGAAGAACAGAAAAAAAAAATCATTCTGTGTCTGTTCATTATTAAAAACAATGACAGCCATAAATAAATGCTGAGTAATATTTCCTAGCCATATAGCTGTTTCTTCCCAAAGGAAACCAAAGGACTTGACAAGTATATCAAAATAAAATACTGGATATATGGGAGAGAGGGGGAAAAAAAAAAAGAGAGAACCCTAGTGATGTTGACTGGCTTTATCATTTTTGTTGTCTTTTTATAACCCAAGAAAATGACATTTCTCATTAAAATGCCATATTTCATTTTGCTGGAACATAATGTGAACTCAGTTCTTCCAGTATTTTTTTGTAAATAAAAAGCCATGAGAATTTAAGACTTAATGCCAACTTGCTTTGATTTTTCAATCATTCAAGATATATCCTTAATGTTATTTATTTTACCACATTTAGAAATGTAGCTCTATGCCTCCCTTAAAATGCAATTAACAAAGAAAGCACATCACCCCTTCTACTGAAGTCTTAAAGTGGATCCAAAATCAATTCTACATGCTTCTTTTCTTTTCCATTTAACATTCCTTGTCATTCATAGAAATATCAGCTTCATAAAGTGAAAGGCCATGTACATTATTATTTTCTGTAACTGGGCTAAAGCTGTTTTGTTGGTAAAAATGAGTCTGTGTCTGATATAGGCATGATACTTCTCAGGACATCATGATATGGTACAAATGAGCACCCTCTATGTGCTACCCTTCTCGCTCAGTGAAAAGCCCAAATCGTGACTGTCACCTTCAGGGTGGTATATGCCCTGGCTCTCTTGTGCATGTCTGCTCCTTCCTCTATTTTCCCCTTTCCTCACCTCGCTGCTTCTTGTGGAGGGACGCATCTATATCAAGAAAAATGATCTAAGCGCCCTACCACTCTGTTTCTCTCAAATCACTTACTTATCACCTGTGTCATCTGAAAATTGTCACCTGTGAAATGGGGCTATCTATAACACCAACCTCATAAAGTTTTGTGAGGATTGCCTAATATATTAAATGTAAAATACCTGAACTAATGCCTGGGATGTGGTAAGTTCCCAGTAGATGTTAATTATCATTATTCTTACTATTATTATTTTAATTATCCACCTAACTGGCCTCTCACCCCACTGGAATCCGAACTCCTCGAGAGCAGAATGCCTTGCTTGGCACACTGAAGGCAGTGTGTCATTCTACTGAACACATGGATGCTTTCTAAACGCAGTGGGTTCCAAATTTATTCAATAGGTCTTTGTTTCCATTTTGTTGTAGTTTTTGCATTTGTACAAAGAAAAGGATGGTGCTCTTTGATTCTTAAAGACATGACATGCTGCACATACAAGAGTTAGCATTTTAAACCTGAAAGCTGATTAACTACAAAGCCCTCTTCAAAGAGAGCTTAAAGAAGATTCAAGGTAAATATGAGAGGGCAGCCCATTTACTCTTTGAAGAGGGCATGTGGTATATAAGTCATTCTCAGGCTTACCGTGGCAGCCATGACTGGACCCAAACATATAAATGATAGCAATAACAATAATAATACCGTCCCCTTATATTTGTATAATACATTTTTTTTTTTTTTTTTTTGGTGGTACGCGGGCCTCTCACTGTTGTGGCCTCTCCCGTTGCGGAGCACAGGCTCCGGACGCGCAGGCCCAGTGGCCATGGCTCACGGGCCCAGCCGCTCCGCGGCATGTGGGATCTTCCCGGACCGGGGCACGAACCCGTGTCCCCTGCATCGGCAGGCGGACTCTCAACCACTGCGCCACCAGGGAAGCCCTGTATAATACTTTTTAACTTTCAAACTTTATTCACCTTCATTGGCTACCAATTTCATAGGTTTGTTGGGAAGATTTAATAAAATGTACTTTAAAAATCTTGCCCAGAGAGCCTGTTATGTATTAACACTTATTTTAAAAATCTTGCCCAGAGAGCCTGCTATATATTAACACTTAATAAATGTTTCCTTTTGCTCCTTTGAATCTCATTAAAACTATAGGAAGCACATAGTGTCAGATGTAATAGGTACTGTTTTTTCCTCATCTTCACTGCTACCTGCCTAGTCCAAGCCAGCATCACAGTTTGCCTGGACCACACAGTAGCTTCCTATATTCCTATATTCCTGCTTCCTTTATGGCCTCCCTAAAATCCCTCTTCACATAGCAATAACCTACTAAAGACATAAACATGAAACTTTCTTGCTTAGAACTGGTTAATGCCTAGCCATTGAACTTAGGATAGACTTGAAGCCTATTGCAGCTGTCTTAGAAGGCCCTACATGATCTAGCCCTGACTAGCCTTCTCAAGTCTCCACTCATAAGCCCACTCCCCACTGCTCACTCTGCTCTAGCCTCTCTGGGCTTCTTTCTGTCCTTCAGTAAGTGCAGTTGGTCTTAGGGTCCTAAGAGTTGTTTTATCCCCTGCATGCAAGGCTCTACTCCCAGCTTTTTACTTGCCTGTCTCTTTTGCGACATGCAGGTTTCGGCTCAAGTGTCACTCTCTCTTAGTTCAGATAAGCTAAAGTAACCCACTCTTCCCCATTGCTGTCACAGCAGCCTGTTTTCACAGTGGATTCTCAGCAAATATTTGATTTTTCTTTTGCATACATAAGAAAAAATGTAGTCCGGAGAGATTAAATGGCTTGGGCAAGCCTCTAAGTGGTGTGCTTGTGTAGAGCTCAGGTCTCTAGGGCCCTGAAAAGGAGTTCTCTTTCCATACTCATGGCGTGATGCATTACCTTTCCTAATACAGTTTCAAGTGCCTAAGATATCTGGGGAAATGTCAGTGCAGTTATCCAGCGATGCATATTTTTGTTCAGGGAATTTCCTCTAAACTTGATATAAGAATGTCATTGGCCAAACTTTCGGAGTCCCCATCAGAAATGGTATGAACGTACCCAGAAGATACCTGAAATTTTTGCGTTAGAAAAATTGTCTGCACTTTTAAAAAGTTAAAAAAAAGTAACCGGGATCAAATAGTGTTAATGGCTGCACACTGTGAATATACTAGAAAGCACTGAATTGTATACTTTAAAGGGATGCATTTTATGGCATGTGTGTTATAGCTCAGCAAAGCTATTATTAAAATAAACACGAAGTATAATATTCTCCTAACCCTGCCCCTTAATTTAAATGCAATTAAATAATGTAACTTAATTTATTAATTTATTGGTGTTACTGAAAACTTGTTAAGCTGTGTCTCCTTCTCTATAAACCTGACTCCATTAATTAGGTCTCATGGCTGGGAAAACTTCCTCTTCTTTATGATATTGCTTATTGGAAAATTCTCCCTGGATTTCCTCATTATAAGCCACCGTCGCACCCATTCTACCCTTCGGGGAAACCTTTACATATTTTGCACGTAGTGTCTACTGTTATGTTGCTTTGTTAGGCAGCCACAGAAACTGCAGCGATAGAATTGTGTTTTTTAGATCCCCAAAGGAAAAAGAAGATTCTTATTTACCAGGCAACAGTGATAAGCTAGGGCCTGTCTGAGGACAGAACTCGTTAACAATCTTAAATATGGTACTTTATTTTCAACGGGTGCGTGCTATCCCTGGGTGATATCCAGCATGTTAGATTCTGGGTGACAGTGGTGACTCTACCACAAGGTCCAGACCTTGCCCTTTCCTGTTTCTGAGGTCTGTAAATCTCTCTTGCCTGGTGTGCTTGTTCTTGTCTGACAAGAAAGAAATTAAGTACCAAATTTGTCTGCAGAATCCTACAATGATCTGGACTTCTTTTTGAATAAGACCTGACTCATATGAGAAATTGGTAGAGACAGTGGATATTTATTTCCTGCAAGGTCATTGCTCTGGTTGAACGGCATCTATTTTGCTATAATTTTATTCCCTTTCTTACTTAGCTAGGAAAAGGTATCATCATGTAGTTCTCCAAGAGACTGAAACACTTCCTTTCTAGAACGAGCAGATTAACTCAGATCCATTAATCACTTCAATAAACAACAGCTACAATAACTAAAAACAAAGTTCTAATTTCAAATGAGATCTTGGTTGCCGTAGAGAAAGCTAAACAATAAAGGTAAACTGTCTAGCTACATTTAATGGCATTTTCCCAATACTAAGCAAACCCTCCACCACCTATACTTCTGCAATACTTGCCAACCATATACACACTCAAAACACAGTACAGGTCATACTTCACCAGAGACTACAACTTCTTTTTATGTGTCTGGATTATCATTTTACCTGCTTGGGCAAAGCAGGATCCCTGTGGCCTCCCAAATGCACGTTCCAGGACATAAAACGTAATACATAAAATGTCAAGGCTTTACATGTGAGTGTGATGAAAAAAATACAGAAGCTGCCTTTAAACACGCCACTGCTTAGCAGTCTGCTTTTTGGCAAGTCGCTTACTGTCTTTAGCTTCACAGACTACGTTATTCTCCCAAGTGAGGGATCTTCCACCCAGTAATTGATGGCTCTCTTACGTTGGTTACAGCCGGCTGAGTCTCCAGAGATGCTCCCAATTTTATAACACCAGTATCATATCCAAATCAAAGCCCCATGAAACTGATTGACAAACTTTTGCATTCTAGGTAGGTAGCCTCAGAAACAGAGGGTTACCTAAATAATATCAAATAGGAAAAAATCTATTCATGCTGCCAGATTCTCAGTGAATAGCTTATGACTAAAAAGGAAATCATTTCATTAAGGATTTAGTCAAGAATAAAGGTCTGTTGGGAAGGGAATGACAACTGCAGATTCTCCAGAAACAATAACCAGGAAGACATTTTCCTCTGCCACAGAAAATCTTAGTGGGTTTCTTCTCAGTAAGAGTGATTTGCTTTTGGTTTTCCTGTTCTATCCTTCGAAATCTCTCAGCTCACATACCAGTGGATTCCTCTAATCTCGTTCACCAGTTTCCTTTCCTGCAAAATTAACATTTTGTATTTAAGCATGCCCTTAATGCTCTTCTCTCCTGTTCTTAGCCACAGCCCACCTGGAGAGTCTAAAATAACATACACCATATTAACACTGCTCTGCTGAGATTTTGATAACAGACACCTGTGCAGTCTAAGGAGCTCTTGACTTATTTCTTCCAGAATGTATTAATAATTGTGGCCACATTTATTTTCCTCCAGGTGTGAATTTAAAATGTCACAAGGGCCAATTTCAGTGCAAACTTGGAAGTGGTTCAAGCTGCTTCCTCTCCTTCACTCTCTCCAACACCATTTTGTTATCTTTCAAGCATAGCGCAGAGTATGCCCATCAATCAGAGAGCTGCTGGGAGTCCCAGGAGCAGACCGCAGGTGGCAAGTTTCACGGCACGTACCTTAAAGTGCATCTTCACGCCAATAAACATGCAGCTATTTAAGCAGCAACGCCACCCCGTGCAAATATAACCATATCAATGTGACTGACTTATTCAAATTGGTCCCTGAAGTGTGTGTCACAAAATAAGCAGGCAGGTCTGGAATCCGCTCTGCCATTTTTATCCTTTAGAAACAATTTTTTAATCAACATTTTCAGCCTTGCCAACATTTCCCTTTCTCTAGGTTAATTTAAGATAGCTAGTTAATTTTTGAGGCATTGGAGCTGTCGTTATGTTACTCTCTGGGCTTTCAAAATCTCTTTGATGCGGCCCACCCCTAACCACTGGGGCCGGCTCTACATTAAACATTTCTTTCATGGGTATTTTTCATTTCCTGGAAGCAGCTTTGTACTTTTCTATTCGCATGAGACCAGATCTCCTTTTGCAGGTTAGCTCATAGCCAGAGCCTCTATTGATTTTGAAAGCTCATAAGGGAAGAAATCCAGAGAAACATCTCGGTAGTTAAACCAAGACACTTCTTCCTTGATTGTGTTGTTTAACCGGCTTCAAGAAGTGCCTTTCACCTTTATTCATCCATTTACTCACATGCCCATGTCACTTGTACCTCCCCCAACCTCCCTACCAGACAGACACACAAGGTGCTCTTAATATTATAAAGCAATACACAGCCACATGAACCGAACACCAAACCATATAATAGCAGTAGTCCAGGAGGAAGCAGTTAAAAGCAGCAATAATAAGGGATTAAGAAGAGAATGAATTGCTTTCTTTTTTGAAGGCCTTTAGTCCTTTTAGTGCAGCTGGGTTCCATTTACCAAATGACCTCCTCCTGGAAAGAAAAATAACGACCAGGGCCCAGAAGGATAAATTATGTCTTTCATTCAAGAAATGCTAAGAACACTGCTTGCCTCACACTGTACATATAAGAGAAGAGGATGCACGGCATTATAGCTCTACAGCCTTCCTTATTGTTATGATAACAGAATGATTTTTTTATAATTTGCTATTCCATTCTCACCCTGGGGAAGGGAGTCGTGAGCTCCAGAAGGAAATTCTCTGCTCTTGCTAAAGCTGCTAAGTGTGGAAAGGGACTTCATTAATATACCAGCGGATGTTACATTCCCCAGGTTTTCTACAGGCTGACCCTTAAAAAGAGATACTTCTCCCATGAAAAAGGAGCATCGTCTGGTAAAGAACATCACCTACATCCATGAAAAGTGGCTAAAAAGAGTTCTAAGGTAAGCAGGGTCAAACTGAATTTATGACAAGCTGTTTAATGGTACCAATTGCAGAATAAGCATAGAATTAGGGTCGGTTGAATCTTTAAGACACCTTTGTCCTGTTAAAAAGTTTGTACTCTAGGTCAATTATTCTGGGAACCTGGGCCATCCCTCACAGACCACAGTCATCTCTTAGGAATTAACTCAGAACAACAGCTCCCTCACGGGGCCCCTTTAATCCAGCATTGCCCCTCTCGAATCCTGTCTGCCTACTGCAGGCAGAATAGTATTTCCAGGGTACTCAGCTGATCATGTCAATCTAGGGTGAAAAACCCATCAGAAGGAGGATTCACAAGGGCTGAGGTTAAGGTCCAAATGTTTCATCACTTTATATCAGGGGCTTCCGAATCTTTTTTTACTGGTTTCCCCTTTTATCATTTGCCACCTTATTCCTAACACCCCGGCCAAACTGAGCTTTGTCTGAGGAAGGAAAAAAGATCCATCTCGTGAAGGATTCAATGCCTGACACCACCTTCCTTGTATGCTTGGCCTGGTGGTTACCCATTCATCCTTCAGATCTCATTTAAAAAATCACAATTTACAGGAGAGTTGTCCTGATACTCTTGAGATCCCACTGGGTTTGTCTCAGACGTGCCCCTCCCGCAGCCCACTGTACACTTATTTTCATCCCTATCACACTTTAGCCTTATTCTTTTTTGTTTGTTTGCCTTCTCCACTGACTGTAGGTTGGCTTGAGGTAAGGATTGTATCTGTGTTGTTCAAGGACTATATTGTTTGTGTGTGTGTGTTTAACTGAAGTGTAATTAATGTACAATATTATGTTAGTTTCAGGTGTTCAACATAATGACTCAACATTAAATATTATGAAATGATCACCAAGGTTAAGTCTAGTAACCATCTGTCACCATACAAAATTATTGCAATATTATTGACTATATTCCTTATGCTGTATATTACATCCCCATGACACTTATTTTATAACTGAAAGTTTGTCTCTTAATCCCCTTCACCTATTTCTCCAAACTCCCCACTCCCCTCCCCTCCCCTCCCCTCCCCTCCAGCAACCACCAGTTTGTTCCCTGTATCTATGAGCCTGCTTCTGTTTTGCTTTGCTTGTTCATTTGTTTTGTTTTTTTAGATTCCACAAATAAGTGAAATCATATGGTATTTGACTTTCTCTGTCTGATATATTTCACTTAGCATATTACCCTCTAGGTCCATGTGTATTGTCACAAATGGCAATATTTCATTCTTTTTTATGGCTAACATTCCATTGTATGTATATACCACATTTTCTTTATCCATTCATTTATCAGTGGACACTTACGTTGTTTCCATATCTTGGTTATTGTAAACAGTGCTGCAGCGAACATAGGGGTGTGTACATCTTTTCAAATGAGTGCTTTTGTTTTCTTTGGGAAAATACTCAGAAGTGGAATTGCTGGATTGTATGGTATTTGCAGTGTTGAAGTAACACTGCACATAGTATAAGCACATCCAAACATTCCTGGCAGCAGTTCTGAAATTCTGTTTTTAATTTTTTGAGAAACCTCCACACTGTTTTCCATAGTCTCTGTTCCAATTTATAGTTCTACCAACAGTGCATGAGAGTTTCCTTTTCTCAGCATCCCCACCAACACTTGTTTCTTGTTGTTGTTTTGATGATACCTCAGGTGTGAGGTGGTGTCTCATTGTGGGTTTGATTTGCATGTCCCTGACGATTAGTGATGTTGAGCATCTTTTCATGTGTCTGTTGGCCGTCTGCATGTACTCTTTGGAGAAAAGCCTATTCAGGTCCTCTGCTAGTTTTTTAATCTGATTGTTTTTATGATGTTGAGTTGTATGATTTCTTTACATAATTTGGATGTTAACCCCTTATCAGATATATCATTTGCAAATAGCTTCTCCTATTCGGTAGGTTGCCCTTCTGTTTTGTTGATGGTGTCCTTCACTGTGCAAAAGCTTTGTAGTTTGATGTAGTTTCATTTGTTTTTGTTTGCTTGTTTGTTTTTGTTTTGTTTTGTTTTTTTGCTTTTATTGTTCATTTCTGAGGAGACAGATCCAAAACTATATTGCTAAGAGCAGTGTCAGAGTGTGTACTGCCTGTTTTTTTTGAAGAGTTTTATTTAAGTCCATAACACATTTTGAGTTTATTTTTGTATATAGTGTAAGAAAATGGTTGTTTCAGTCTTTTGCAGGATTGTATTATTTGTTTTGTATATCAGTGCCTGGTATATATGATGATTGAACAAATGCATAGACGAATGAATAAACCCTAATGGCAGAAAAATTGGGGAAATGTAGATGGAGCTATGCCATATTGTTGTAGGCTGACTTAGTAGAGAAAGTAATACCTCCCTAGATGGAATCAATTCAGGCATCAGAGAAAAAGAATCTCATCCCAAAATTCCAGTCCTGTTTTCCCCGCTCTGAATACCTTTCCTACAAGATTTCTGACATCTAAAATCTTATAATTAGTTATGCACACTACTACATATAAAATAGATAACCAACAAGGACCTACTGTATAGCACAGAGAACTATACTCAATATTTTGTAATAACCTAAAAAGGAAAATGTGAAAAAGAAAAAATATGTATATATACACACACACACACATATATATGTATATACCTGTATAACTGAATCACTTTGCTGTACATCTGAAACTAATACAACATTTTAAGTCAACTATACTTCAATAAAAAAATTAAATAAAATAAAGTCTTACAACTCACTGTGGGACTTAACGTTCTGTCTTCTCTGAAATGCCCAAGGGAAGTAACACTGCACATAGTATAAGCACATCCAAACATTCCTGGCAGCAGTTCTGAAAAATCAGGGAGAATTATTTTACTTCATGTCTGAGGGCAGCAGGGAAGAAAGGGTCCTGTTTTTCAAGAGCCATCAATGAAAGTGGAAGACAAGAGCAAATTAACTCAAACTCTGAAAAATGTTACTTTCTCTACATGCCTAGTAAGGAATCATTGAGCTCAAGAAAAAGACATTTCAGAATCTTTTTCTGACTTCCTGTTCCATACCATCTTCCACTCCTCCAAGATTTACATTCCATGTAAAGAAACCTTAGGGAATTACTATCAATTGCTTAATTCCACCAGTATTCCACAATGTGAAAAGTCCATTATCCCTTGCCTGGATTTTTGATTCATTCCTTGAACAAATGTTTACTGAGGACCTACTACATGCCAGACACTCTTCTGTTCTGGGAATTCAACAGTGAATTTTTTCTTTGACCCTCCTAGCTTCATGGAGCTTATATTCTAGTCAAATTCTTCTTAGATATAAAGTAAGAACTGGTTGGAAACTTATTGAATAAATGCCTTAATATGAGATTAAACAATTAAAGAGCTATTAATAAACAGCTATAAAAATTAGAATGTTCTTGTTTCTTCTCTCGGATTTCCACTATATTTAAAAGGCAATATAGTATCACAGTGAAGAATTTGGGCATAGAATCAGAGATAAATCTGGGTTTCAATTTTAGTTCCACCACTTACTAGCTGGGTGAACTTGAGCAAATTATTTCTTTGGACCTCAGTTTTCCCACTGTAACTTACGGGTAACTTAGTAGGCCTTTGACCTTATACAATTGAGATGGCAGTTAAAGGAGAATATCTGAAGAAAACATCTGGCAAATGAGACATCAACACAATGTCTGGCAAATGGGAGGAGAATTCAACAATGTAAGCTATTATTTCTTATTCCCCTAAGTTTCTAAACTGAATCAGAAAGAGGGTTATTATTAGTGTCTTTTGCTTTTTATAAAAATAAATCTACACAGTCATAAGGAGGGGAATTGTCATATTCTCAATTATTAGATTTGATTCTCAAGGCAAACCACACTAACTCCTTCTGCCTTCCTGTTGACAGCACCCTATTAAACAGAAAAGCTCACATCAGCAGATATGGGACAAATCAATCCAGTTTTCTGAAAGATGCCACTACCCCAGCATACCTGGAGGGGAGTCAGAATGCTCTAGAAATAGCAAACAATGCACGAATGCCCTTGGAAGATGACTGTATCTGTGCTAAGTGAGAATTATCCCATCACAGGAAGACACAAAAGCATGTCTGAAACAAACATACCAAACACTCTAATTAAGTGATTATGTTAAACCACTTTCACCCCTTCCTTTAAAAGGGCATTTGTTTTTCTTTACTAATTTTACACCTGGGAAATACACATATGCATACACAAATACACACATATATAAATATTTTCCCCTTAAGGCATAGTCTCAGAAAAGAAACTTTATTCCTAGTAATGAAAGGGCTTCAGAGAAGTTGAATCTATTTATGATGCATGACATTTGTGTTGAGAATAGCTATATAGCTGACCAAGATTTTTCATAAACTTTCATCTTCCTAGAATCACTTGTCATTCTCAAAAGACAGGAAGGCCTGTAGAAGACATTTTCACTCTTAAATATGATTTACTTGTGGTTCCCATAGAACTTATTTATTTGCATAGTTTCTATTAACATGTCTTCTTAATATATTTTATGCATAATATATATGACAGAGAGAGAGAGAGAATCTAAGAACCCAAAGTTAGTTCTCTGCTCCTTTCATCCAAGGATCTTCCTGGAAAAGTTGTATAAAACTCTGTAGTTAGGTTAATTTAATCTGCTAAAAGAGAAGCACAAAGACACATTTTGATTTACATATGAGATGGAATATATCAAAATTTCTCTAGCAGGCTGATTTGAATAAAAGAAATGAGCAGTGAGTTCATGATTTTTCTGCCTCTACTCCTGCACCATGGAAAGTTTGGTATTTTTTGGACTCTAACCTGTGAGTAGAATTTTAGATATCACTTGCAAATTATTTTACTTTGTAATAATTGTCTTAAAATGTTTACATACTATTTTAGTCTCAATTCTACAACATTTTAGCAAGATGCTTCTTGCCAAAGCTTCCTTCCAAAGAACTAAGAGAGAAACCTCTCTTTATGAGGATTACTTGGAACTTTCTATCTCATCCATCCAGGCAGGTCAACCCACTTCCCAGTGTGTCCTACCCAAGAAGAAGGTGATGGCTAGTCAACTTTCAAGTTTGCTTCCAGCTATTAAAAGACAACAGCTCAAAAGGTATTCTCCTGAGGCTTCCTGGCTATTATTTCATGTTTTTATTTGTCCATAGTGCAACATTCACGTCAATCATATTTAGTTTATCCTCCATGAAATAAGCCTAAATGTAAGTAATAATACTTGGAAAAGAGGGTAGTGTTAAAAGATTTATAAATGACTCTGTTGGATTCTTAGATTGTAGACCATTCCAAAACACTCAAGGGTAATAACTTGAGATAAATCCAAGGGTGTGCATAGGTTAGAAATACTACTGAGAGAGACCAAAAATGCAAAATTAAAAAAAAAAAGAAAATTAGACATACTCAGAATAAAAAGGATTCTTAAATATTTCATTTGTACCTAAATTTTAAATAAGGTAACCAGATGTTTGTACTAGAGTTATGGTGAGGTGGAAATGATTTATACTAACTAGTATGACCATATAACTACTAAATTTATTGGGCTAAATACTAGAAAGATAAATATGTACATCTTTTCTAGTATATCATTTCTACTTCTTTTATGATTTTGCTTTTTTTGTAAAAGTCTCCTGAACTAGTAGTCTCCAAGACACTCTTTTGGATCATTTTAATAAATAGACCTTGAAAAAATTTTTAAATGATTCAAGGTCAAATACATTTTGGAAATATGGAATACTTTATTTCCCTTGGAGTTGCAATTCCTGTAAACATATTAAAACTCTGAGTAGCTCTAAAGTAAGAAAGCTTGCTCATTATTGAATCTGATGGTTTTTAAATTATTTGATCCTTAAGTGTGTTTTCTTGACATATTTGTTAATATTTCTGGAAAGATTGCCTTGGAAAACAGGGAAAATATACCAGGAGAAAATATGGCTGAGAATGTTCACAATTTTGACATGGATATAGTCTTTCTTAATATAGCACATAAAATAATTATTTTTTATCTCATGTACAGAAACAAAATTGGAAGATGGATAATTTATTAGAAAAAACACCCACAATGCTTGTGGTAGACAAAAGGTTAATATCACTGAAACACAAAGAGGTCTTACTTGTCAATTAGAAATAAAACCATGAACACATTAATAGACTCCATGGCAAAACACCTAAAAGGAAATTTTAAAAATATAATAATCAGTGAATATATGAAAAATAGGTATAATCTCACAAATATGCAATATAAAATGTCTGATATTTGGATGTCTAAAACATTTTTGAGTGAACTAATACAAGCATATCACAGGAAAGCATGGCTAAATGCATTTATTGATAGATGACTGGAATGACCGTTTACCGGAGTGTTGAGGGTGGTCTCCCATGGATGGTGATATGAGGATCTTAGCAGATGCGGTCAATGCTCTTCCAGTACTTCTTAGCTTTTGTTTTCCTGTACAAGCTTCACAGTGTTCTGGCTGAAAATGCCGGAAACTCTGCCTTCCATTTTCCTCTAACTCCACATGTGGAGCCATCTGGAATTAAGGTAAAGTGAAAGCTTGAAGGGTAGCGCTCCACCAGTGATAAGTCGTATTTAGAGAAGAAACACTTCAGCTTACTCCCCTTGGGGTAGAGTGGTTACAACTCTGAGGCACCATCCTCACGCTCAGAGATCTGCAGCAAATCAAGGTCTAGCTGCTCTCAGCAGTAGCATTCTCATTAAGACGCTCTTACTGGATGCATTTCCTTGTCTCAATTCCACACTCCCCTAAGAGGGCTTCCAGCAATCACCTTCCACATAAGTCAGTTACACTCAAGTCCTTGCCATAGCTGCTGCTTGGAGAAGCTCAAGAAATGAGCTATTTGCACTTCTTTTCTTTATACTCTTTTGTAGTGGTAACATCTTTTTCTGTAGGTATGCGTGTATGTATATATATACATATACACATATAAAAATTTTGTAGTCCTCAAAATGAGGGACTCACTCTCCTAGGTCTGCAGTGGACATTCTTGTCTTATAAACATCCTACCTATGAATGAACTGTTTGTATCACACTGCCCTGAAATTCTTCTGGGCCCTCAACTACTACTACCTAGGAACTGCCTACCTCTGCACTGACCTGCTAGGAAGACATATCTAGGAGCTCCTAAATGTCCTTCCTGGGTGACAGTAGGCTTTCTTTCATTTACCTTTTTAAATCTCTCTCTCTCTCTCTCTCATTTCTTTCTCTCCTATTTTTTTGGCCTCTATGTCTGTCTTTCTGTTGTCTCCTTCCCCAAGACTTTAATCAATATTAACACAGTGCTTGATGTGTAGACAGCACTCGGTAATATTTGGTAACTACATGAATGAATGAATGATGCCAAAGCTAGAAACTGCAACCTCTAAACATCTGCTTCTGGAATCCCCTACATCCTGGGAGTAATGAAATTATGCTTTGGGTAGGATATCCTTCATCAAGGTATCTTTCATCAAATGTCTACCTGAGCAGATGGTGGTTGTTAAACACCTGGGTTGGTGTGTGACCTGGGCAGGCTATTTAAAGTCTCCAAGGCTCCATTTCCTGTGCTTTGCAATGATGTAGTGTTGCCATGAGGATTACAGGGGTTCCTTCTGTAAAACACAGTGCATAGTAGGAGTTCAAATAGTGTCATCTCCTGGAGGAAAGAGGTTTGTGGATATATCCAACTCTTCAGAGATGTATCAGGACATATGCAGCCTTTGAAGATCAGCCAGTTCTATATTGCACTCTATGATGTGGTCCTTTGTTGGAAAAGTCTGCTGGCAAGGCCATAGGTTGGAATTCAGAATCACTGAAAATCTGGGGACTGCCTCTGCAGCCTCACAACTAATCTAGAAATCTAAAGGCTTTTGGTTCTTTGAATACACTAGAGATGGATCCCCCATGTTTGCAGGTTCTAAACTCTCTATCCTGTTCTGTGGGATTCTTATTGTCCTGGTACTCCATTTTTAAAAGAAGAGTTTTTCAAAAAGTCATAATGTCCCCTTTGCCTTGAACTATAAAATCCTGTTAAGGAGCTACAAATATATGTATGTCACAAAATTTTAAGAAGCTTCTAAAACGATGTTTATTCACACTTAGAAAAGGCAGGAGTATTTCTTCTCTACTACATAAAGTTACCATCAAATAACAGTTATTAAATGCTGCTCTTCTCCCTACAGTGTATTTAAACTGATAGATTTGTCCTCCGTAATATTAGTCATCTCAGACTAGCTTGTCTAGAGACTTATATTGTTTGAGAAGCCTCATTGGTAAAAAATTCCACATACATAAAGATAAATCGGAGCCCCTAAATGTGCTTCCTGGGTGACAGAGGCTTTGTTTCATTTGCCTTTTTGAATCACTCTCTGTCTCTCTCATTTCTTTCTCTCCTATTTGTTTGGCTTCTATGCCTGTCTTTCTGTTGTCGCCTATTTTGACCTCTCTGTTTTGAAATGAAAACGTCTTTGTCGCTGCAGATGTGTGACCTCTAGAGTTGGTGCCCTAGGCTTTTAAAAAAATTGACTCTAACTGCATTTTTCCATATTCTTCTCCATTGTCTCAATTTCTGTTGTGTGTGTGTGTGTAGACACACACACACACACACACACACACACACCTGAAAATGCTATATTCATATCAGGAAGTATTGATTTAACCATAGACTAGATGATTCTTTAAGGCAGAGCAGAAAAATAAAATCCTGTGTAAGAGGAAAAGCTAGCAAAAACCTTATAAAGCACAATTACATAGCTCTCTACAACTATAAAGCAATTTTTATTTTAGGCTTGCAAAATATTCCTGCGCTTCATAATTAATTCCATATCGGTGTCCCAGAAATATGGAGGATCACAAAAGGTTTGGAAAGGATTCAGAGGAAATTAGTAAAATGAGCTGAATTTGCAGAAAAGAAGCCAGATGGCTAATCTAATATTGGCAATGGGTGTGCAGAGCGTGGAGAGTAATGGGGGAACAGGGGTCACCGCATCTCCAGCTTCACTATTGACGTAGTGGAGACATTTTCAGGAGAAGAGGAAGAAAACAATGTTCTGCTATTGGTAATTCTAAGTCTTTAAATTCCATTTAATATATATTTTTAAAATTTTAAAGTTTATTAGGAAACTAGTATGTTTAGGTCTGCTGAAAGGCAGAGGGACAGACTAGCAAATTGCAGACACCTTAGCAAATTTCCCCGTTCTTTGAACTTGTAGCTGGTTTGTTAAAACCTTGAGAAAGTATGAACGCCACCACAGGTGGCAAATAGGGCAGCCATAGGGCCTGAGATGTGCTATCATTTGCCTTATTGCTAAATAAGTAAATGTCTTTCTTCTATACCTTCTCTCTTTACCTACTGAGCCCCTGGGGAGCCACACCTATTTTAGATCAGCTTACAAAAAGAAATGTAATTAGTGAGTTTCATGGTGTCTCATGTTTCTTGAATGCAGCAAGTAAAATGCCTGTGTCCATGGTACCTTGCTAAAGGCAGAGCCACGTGGTCTGAAAGTTATATTCCAAATTCATCTAGGCTGATTTTGTCTTCGTTTGTGACTGAGACAAATTAAATAGCAATTGTATGAGACAGTCTTTTGTCTTCATGAAGAACTGAGATGTCTTTTATACATGAACTGCTGTTTTATTATTTTCTGCTCTTGCACTTTAAATTAATGGCCTAGTTAATTATGGTGGAATTCAAGTCAAATTTCTATACAAGTGCTAGTGAGTGGCATTCATATTAATACTAAAGGGTTCATCCGGATTTGTTTTCTTAAATACCAAGAAAATTAATTATTATTGGGCCATTATTTTAAGGTGTCCTAACTTCAACATTTTTCTCTTCTGAATAGTTGCATTTTATAAGAATTGGGTCATTTGGACATATTGAATAGGGTCTTCTAATCATAAATTAATAAAATACTAGCAAAGGGCATGGAGATTTCCAAGTTGGCAGACAATCCAAGATACATGTTTTAAGAATAGCTGGGGTTTGAAGAACTTTAGGTCACTTCAGTCGATATGCCCGTGGATTAAAAACATTCTTGAATGGAATTCCATATCATCCAAGTTAGAATCACTGCTGGGGCACAGAAAACGGGCATGAGGAAGAGGACTCAGTGTGATTGCTACAGAAACGGATCTTACAACCAGTACCCCCAGGGCTAACTTGGGATCAGATTACTGAACTTGGCCCCTCCTATAAAGAGCATCTGGAACCACTATCTTTAACAGAGTCAAGAGGAAGCTAAACACTGATGCTTCCACTAATATTTTTATAAAGACTTGTGAGTATCCATCAGTCAAGTATGCATTATTTAGCATTGATTTTATGTGCACTGGCAACATTGGGAATGATATAAATTCCGCTTTCCATGCCATGACTATCATCGCTTAATGCCCTTTATACCTACACATTTTATTTATTCTCTTAATTGTGGAAAGCAGCCACCAGGAGAGATGTGCACACTGTGAGAGGAGGTGAGAAGGAAGCCAAGATGGTAAGGCTCTGGGCTCCATTTCCCACTGTAAACAGAACACCTATTTTATGCCTCACTGTTCTGTACAAAATTGCATTTGGAAAACGTTTTTTTCACTGCTAATTATAATGGTATTTCATGTATAGAACATATAATCATTATTTTATTTATAATAGTATAATATAGCATAAATTTAGCATATATTTAAAATATACATTTATGTATTTAAAATAAAATGTAGTGTAATATGGCATAAAATAAATTGCATATTATACCATATTATTTCACTACTTCACATTATTTATAAATATAAATATATTCATTAAGGTGGAGGTTGGCAGATTTAGTACATATGGTTTCATTTACCCAACACAAGCCACTTAAAATAGCAGATAAAAAAAAAGAGGTATCTAAAAATAATTCAGCCATAACACCATGGGTGGGAGGGGCTCAGAATGCCATCAGCAGAGCAGAAATTGTGAGAAACTTTTGTAAGACAGAGGCAAGTTGGGAAACTTATCTCACCAGTCATCGTCCTTGAGTTCCTACTACACTAATGCTTTTTTCTCTTTTACTCTCTTGACTTACATAATAGAAAAAATGTGATGTGTCATTGTTATTTTACTTTGCAGATTTTTTTGCTATTAATTTGTATTTCCTATTTATTCCTCTGTCCCTTTTAAAAATGGGAATCTTTGGGGTTTTCTTATTAATGCATCATAAAATTATCATTGTTTGGCTGCCAATGATATTTGACCTTTTTTCCAGCTATTTCCCTGTTTTCTGTTTGCATTTAAATTTTATTTGTGGAATTTGTGTTTTTAATCTGAAAGATGGGAGTAACAGTTTTAGACATATACTGTACCCCGATTGTCTGCGGTTTTAAAACACCTGAAGAAAAGATAAAAGCAGTGCAAAGCATTCACAACTTCAGGATGGGATGGTATATTCTAAATTCATAGTGTACATAGTTATTATATCAATAATGTCAGTGAATTCCAATAATACTTATTATTACATTTGATTCCTAAATCTAGAAAGATTAAATTGATCATCCCCTTTCAACATTTTTAATTGCATAGTGCTATCTAGATTTTGAATACCCCATATATCATAAAGAAATAGATTTAACACTTTAGATTTTTTGAACCTTCAATTTGACAGTATCTTTCATTTTTTTAAATGAATGTAATTATCTTTGGCTATGAAGTGTGATAATTCACTCATACTGTACTTTGGAATTAAAGGCATTTCAAGACAGTCTTAGGCAGCTCATTGGTTATAAGTGGGATGTTGATATGAGGAGTAACTTAATTTAATCATTATTATTTGAATTACCACACATAGATTGTATTATTCTTCTGTGAAAAGAGCTATAAAATTCCTTCCGTTTTTTAAGGAAGCTCTGAAGGAAATATGAAAAGCACATTTTTATGTTGAGAAACTTTTCACATGTTTAGAAGTAGTACATAATCTTACTGAGCTTTGCAGTTACAACCAATGTTAATGACCAATAATTTGGGTTGAATCTATGCTGGAATCCACCCAAAATAAAAAAAATAATTATTTATATATTATTATACATTATGTATAATTATATTTATATAATTATTTTATATTATGTATTACTATAGAATATAGAGTAATTGTGTAATATATAATATATATATTATAATACATAATAATATTATAATAATATAGTCATAATAATAAGAAATAATAATATTATTGTTATTACTATTATTTGCAGATTTTGAAGAGCTGTCTGCCAGATAAGTGAGTTTAATTTTTGGCCATGATATTAGATATTAAGAGGCTTTCGATACATCAATTAAGCAAACTGTGTTTGGCTCAAATCTTCATTTATAAGTGAGATTGGATAATGTCAGGTGAGCTTTGTTTTTCATAAGATTCTAATCCAGTTGCAAAGCATTTTTTTCTTTATACTTAGATTTTCTTTACATGTATATTAGTTGAGTTAGGTATCTGATATTTATAGCTAAAATAATCCAGGCTATCTTAAATAAAAATGAAATTCGTTGGTTCACAAACTTCACTTGAATTCTAACTCAATATCATCACAGAGTGGACTTTTTTCTATTTCTTCACTATTTTTTCTTTTTTTTTCTGTGTGCTGGCTTTATTTTCAGACAACCCAGGTGGCCAAAATAGCTCCAAGCTTATATCTAACCTTTTAAGCAATCCAGTGGAAAGAGAGACCCTCAGTTTGGAACTTTTGGGAAAACATCACAGGAGTGGCTTTGAGCCACATGCCTGTCTTAAAACAATCACTGTGGCCAGGGGGATGTGACACTTCAATTGGCGAAACCTATATACGTTTGTCCATTCCTGAAGCCAAGGAATGGCTTCATGTGCAGAGTGAGTTCTCTAAGGAAAACTGAGGTGCTAATATCAGAACAGGAAGTAGGTGCTGAGGAAACAAAAGCACCAGGTAGTCTCAATAATCAGTCAGGAGACTCCCACTAGGTACTGTGTGTTTTATTTAATTCTACATTCCCTTCCACAAATTGATGAGAAAATGTATTGAGATATCCCTTCCAGGACTAAAGTTACATACACATCTGTGTCAGAGATTGTGATTTATCTTCTCTGAAAGCCTTAATAAATATTATTACAGATACATTCTAGAATGCATCAGTATAAATTGGATCAGGTAACTATGACATGAATGATCCTACACTGCAGGAATCAGAGGCTCCAAAGAGGTGGGTTTGTTTGGATGAGAGGAGACCAAGTTCTTGCTGACACCATTCACAGCTCTAAGAGCTGAAAACTGAATGCCCTGCAGCCAGGTAGCAGGTCTAGGCCAGAAAGGGAAAGACTGACAAGAGAATATTAAGTAGAATCATTAATTAGATTATTATATAATAACTGAAAATATATGATCTAATATGTAAAAATTGTCTGATAAAACATTTGCATTGGTCCTTTGATTTTCAAAAATTGGAATGTCAATCTTAAAGGACTTTGGGACTTTAAATTTCTATAGTACTTGAGATGTTTAGTCTTCCCTTCCTTCCTGGGCTAGTCTAACTTGGCTGTTTCCCCTTCTCTAAAGTTACCCCACTCCAACCAATGAGCACCTTGCCTGCAGATCATTGATTCTGAGCCTTACTTTTTCTTTTTTGCTGTTAGAGACATTGTATTTGTAGGTGTTCTTTGCATCCTATATTACACTGCCCAGATAATATCCACACCTTCTATGGTGACTTCAAGAACCTATCCAACCTCCTACCTCTGCCCCATATAAACCCCCTCCATCAGATGGTCTAATGTACTTACTGACCCCCGCCAAAAAAAAAAATCTTTTATTTCTCAGAGTAGAGCTTTCTGGTGGTGAAGAGGACCCCACTGGACTTTCTTTGAAGAACATTGAATTAATTCATCTTAAGTCAGAACCCCTCCCCTTCCAGGCTTACTAGCATTTGAGTGTTGATTTTAATGATGAAATTTGTTCTCAGAGCAGCTTGGGCACATTAACCCCTCTTCATGGGCCACATTATTACCTTCAATTGCCACATAAAGACCTGGTTTTCTTGCATTTCTCCCCAGTACTATTTGGATTTTTAACCATTGTAAAATTTTAAGTGTAAATATTTTTCTTTCCATAATGAGGCTCACAGGTTTCAGGAATCTAAATGATCCAGGGAAAAACCAATCACTCCAGTTTAGCTTTAACAAGGACCACCTTTATTGCCTATTGATTTTCATCTTCACAATCAGCTACATATAGGGAAGGGGGATTGGACTCCAGCATGGTTCCTATCACTGCTGGCTTCCTGAGCCTCTGGAAAATTTCTATACTGCACACCTTAGAAAAGTAACTATTACATAACAGGCCTTACCTTCACGTCCTCTTCAACCTGACCCTGATCTTCCGTTTCAGTCACATCTCCTACGCCTGTCCTACATGGATCCTCTCCTTCAACTATTCTGATCAGCATACTGCAACACAGGAATACCATGTTTATTTCTCAGAGCAGAGACTTGAAGTAGAAAAGAAACTTAGAACTTTGAAATGAGACTTGACAGATGGATTGGATTTTGATGGTCAAACTTTACCCATCTCAAGCCTTTCCTGAACATTTCAGGTAGCATCAATACCTTGACCTTGACCTTCTACACCAGAGAACAATATACCCATGAGATACCACCCAACTCCAGACATTGCTACATTCTTACTGCTAAACTCAAATATATTTGTTACATTATGTGTTGTGCTTATTCATTGGCTTAATGACTCTCTCACTAGAATGAAGGCAGCGCTTTTTGACTTTTTTGTTCACGGTTACGTCCATAGCATTTAGAATAGTGCCTCGCATATAGGAGGCACTCAGTGACAGTTTGGCAAACGAATGTGATTCGGAATCTTTCTCAAGCCAGAACTACTGTCTAGTACTGTCAGTTAATGAGCATTAGGATTCAAGACTAATTTCCACCTGCATTTGCCACTTATCTTAGGCTAAGATGTATTTCATTGTTTGTCATGAATGTGTCTTATCTCCCCCATTACGAGACAACTAAAGAATCTCATAACTAAATAGTTACCTATAATTAATTTTTTAAAAAGGGAGGGTGCATCGTGAATGACGCAGATGCCGATAGCTTTCCGTTAATGGGTTTCTACTGTGGTGGTTTTGTAATGTGTCAACTTAGCTAGACTAAAGTACATCTGCAGAATTCCCTTTTTTGCATATTTCTGGTTTGGGTGGACCAAAAGAGAGATTCTCTTGTGAGATTTGGAGGGAAGACATGCAGTAGCAACTATCTGATGGTCATTCACATTGGTGTTCTTCTGCTTGCTTATCTCATTGGCCGGAGGCAGAGACAGGCTGAAGTCTCACATTTCCTCATCCTTCCTCCTCATTGAACTCCTGGGCCAGATGTGCATGTTCAGCTCCATGACAAGAGGCCCTAGCTTCTGCAGGACATGCATGCCACCAAGGCCAGAGCCAACAGGAACTAACACAGGGTTTAGTTTGTCCTCCTAGTTCCAGCTTTTGCTTGTGGGTAGTAGCTTATTCTTATTCTCCAAAGCTTTACATCTATCTACTCTTCCTGCCTGCCTGCCTGCCGTTATGGGCTTCAAGCTCCAGCACCAGTCATGGGGACAGCAGCCTCGCAGAGAGCTGTTTAACCAGCCCCCACCATTGCCTAATGGCAAATCCTTGTCCAAGCATCTATCTATCATCTCTCTATTTATCCATACGATTGGACCCTTACTGATATACCTACTATATGCCAGGTTGGCAACTTATCTTCATTTCTTTCAGCAGCACTATATGTTATAATTATCCCCCTGTTTCAAATTTCAAAACCACATCTGTTTGGTTCCCAAATCTGTTATCTTTTCATACACCATACAGTCATCTTAATTGCAGATTCTTTTCTCAAAATATTTATAAAATAAAACTTTTCTGCATCATAAATATATTAACATGATTCCACTAGCTCCTGCCAAAGCATTTTGTATTTTGGAGTAAAAAAACCCAAAGTTGATGAAAAACAAAGCACACACAGCAGAATGTTTCCCTTTACTTAGGTCCATCTAGGAACTTTTCCAATGTGAGCTTTGAGAACTTGGCTGAATTTTGATTGAAGCACCAATTTTAACATCAGCTTGGGCTTTTAAAACTGAAAGGGTGATCTAGAGGATTGCCCTTGACTGTGTAAAACAAATAAAAACCCCAACCGAATAAGTTCACCACTTAAACTTGTACCATGGCTTTTAAGCCGAATGTGTCCTACTTGGATTTTAGGAAGTATTTATTTCTGAATCTTCACTTCAAGAATAAAATAACATCTCTCTTTTGAAGGTGATAGTCTAAAACTGGTGCCAAACAAAACATTCTGTTTTTTTTATTGTCATGAAACTGAACAATGGCTTCTTTCCTACCCCAGCTCCTACACCAGATTAGAGTCTATTACCAGCCACAGAGAAATCTCCTCAATGGGAAAATGCATGTAAAGTGCTTTAAAATCGTGCTTGGAACACAGTTTTTACCATTAGCTATTATTATTTTCATGTTAAGTGTTGTTTTCTACCATTATTTTGTTGTAGCTGGTAAGAGACCCTTCACTTAATCTCAAGCAAACGAAGTCTGTATCCCAAAGGCCCCACTTGATTTCCATGTTAATACCGTTAA
Source organism: Aethalodelphis obliquidens (assembly GCF_003676395.1). Taxonomy (NCBI): domain Eukaryota; kingdom Metazoa; phylum Chordata; class Mammalia; order Artiodactyla; family Delphinidae; genus Aethalodelphis; species Aethalodelphis obliquidens. Next base: position 22,809,372 of record NW_020837955.1, read on the forward strand.
GAGTAACACGGAGGTTTCCGGGGTGTGTGTTGTACTCCATAGGGCCAGCAGAGGGCGCAAGAAGTTCTTTATAAAAGTAACTTTCCTTTCTGCCTCAAACAGGCAGATTGGAGATAAAGTAATCCTTGGGATGGTTCAGCATCACACAGAGTAGCTTCACGAAGAGCTAGTGTTTTCCATTTCTAACCGTGGAATGAAAAGAGAAATGATGTTTCCTCTTGTCTTCCGGTTCTATGGACCAATGCCTCCTCTCCATAGAAATTATTGAAAAATTTGGTTCACCCTGAATAGTTCCATTGCTTCAGTAGCAAACTCATTCAGCTTGCAAATAAGCTATTCATTTACTCACTCACTCATTCATTCACTGATTCATACAGATAGATGTTTAGTTAAGACTTATGAGACCCTAACTTTGTAGTTGAAAATGTGAGCCATGTTTGCAGGGGTAAAAGGAAGATTAAATCAAATAACAAAAGAACAGAAATTGGAGAGGTTTGGATATATCTTTTGGACACCAATCTGAAGCCAGTTCCAATATGGTGCTAACAAGCCATTTAATGATATGACTTGTCATTAGTGATAATTCATTAGCTCGTCAATATTATACGTGTCTGTTAATCGCCTCCTGGATATGGCTCCCTCTAGAGGACCACAAAATAAGATTTTCGACTTTTCAAAGCTGTTTTCACCCTTTTCCTCTTGAATTTACCTAATATCTTATGCTTCTCAAAGAGAGTTGACACAGATAATCAGATTTGCAGCGGACCTAAGAGGCCCAAAGAGTCATTATTGTTAACTTTATCCACACATGAGTCACTGTATCCATCAAGTAAAGGGAGGTTAAGGACAGGTAGTTAGGAAATAAACTGGAACTGGAATTCCGGATCCTGATTCCCAACACCATTTGATATCATGGTAGAGCTATCCAGCATAGGTGTGTAGTAAACACTTGCTGGTTGCATGCTCTGCCTCTCTCTGTTTCAGTGATCGTCTGATACTTGGTGACTGTCAGTTAAACAGAGGGAGAGAGAGAGTCACAAAGAATCTTGTTTTAAAAGCAAATGAGATAATGAAAAAGTTCTGGAACCAGACAGTGGTAATGGTTGCACAACATTGTGAACGTACTTAATAGCACTGAATCGTACAGTCTAAAATTGTTAAAATGGTAAATTTTTTGTTATGTGTATCTTACCCCAATTTAAAAAATGGCATCAGTAGGGGGTCATTTGCATTCTGGGCACAGAAACCACCAAAGAGAGGGAAGGGAAGGGTACAGGTGTCCAGGAAGTCTCTGTAAGGAGAAGCCCTACTTTGAAGAAGAGGTGGCCAAATGATTTCTCATAGTCCTTCCAAAGCTAAAATTCTGTGTTTCTGATATTCCAGCTAATCAGCATCTTGGTTTAGGGTTGCATTTCTTCTGAGAGACAATTTATTTTCATTCTACTCAAACAGTTTTTATCAAAAACAAAACATGGACTTGGTTCTCAAAGAGGTCATAGTCCTTTGGGACTGGGCATATATTCCCATATAATAAGTGTTTAAGTAAAAACAAAACAAAAACAGAACCCATCAGGAGTGAGACATTTATTCAGTGAAGACTTCAAGGGGTTTTATTTGAAAACTGACTCCTAACTTTGGTGAGAGAAGTCCCCATACTGGACCCTAAACAGTCCTGACAACCATATCAGAAGTTAACACATTTGTGTTAAAATGATCTTCAATCAGGTGGTCAAAATATTTTGAATATTTCTCTACAGCCAGTTAGGCAGAACACCTCTTTTTCCTCACGACACTTTAATCCTCAGCTTTCTTCTGCTCTCTTTTGCCATAATGTATTACAGACGACCTAGTTTACAACCTATAATCAGCTTTGTCTGGATTGAAAAAAAAGAATTATTCCACAAGGTAAGAAATCAACATTAGCTGTTTTATTTAATTTTCCTGATTGATGAGATTTCCTGCTTTAATGATGTAAAGGCCTTGGAGCAATTTCCCTGTAGATCGTTTGAAACGTTTAATGTTTTAGTTGTGTAGCCATCTGTGCACGGCTCCTGCAGCGAGGTCTGTTCATGCACATGGCCAGACTCATTCTTGAAGCCCACCCTTGGTCGGGGTCAGGAGAATGGCTTCCGTTTCTTCCACTCACCTGTGACTCTTAACTGTGAGAAGTGAGCCAGAATGAATTAGACAGAAACGGATCAGTTTATTTCATTAGCAATCTGTTTAACTCTCTAGCTTTGCTCTTTTATTTCTCATGGAGAATTATTGCTATTTTGCATATGGTATGTTTGGAGAACAATATACATTAATGTCGCATAATATTAAACATCCTTGCAGTCTCCAATGAGGACAGACAGCCTGCTGGCCTAGTGGAAGGTGCATTCCTGGAAGGGAAGGTATTTAAATCCATTTTCTGCATCTCCACATTTTGAGCCAATACGTGCTCATTTCCTAGGATGCTTCAGTGCTGAGGTACTTAGCAACAGATGGAGTCTACTAATGGACTTCAGGTTGCCTGCTAGACTTTCCATGGTCCTCCAGGAGCTTAACTATCACTCTCAGCCTGGTTCAGGCAAACACTGGCATCTCTTTATGCAGCAGGTCCCCCAAGATTCAACCTCAGGCCCAGCATCTCTTTAGCCATATGAAAATGCCTTTCTTCTTCCCATACATATAGTTAGAGCATTTTCTCTGGATTAAATGAGAGGAGAGAAGAGGAGTGAGTTGAGGATAATAAATCCTGGAAAACTGACAGATGAACTAACCAGCCTGAGCAAAAAATGTCTAGGAGGATGTGAAGTGAACAGATGATAGACGCACATAATGTGAGGCTGGTGTTCCTGTTCTGAGGAGCATCACAGAATCACACACAGGCCAGCGTTTATTCTGACTGGTTGGTGCCTTGGCCATAGGATTGGCGAATTTTTTTTTCTACTTTTCTAATTTTTAACTCCTTTTATTTATTTTTTCCAGTTTTATTGATATACAATTTACATATATAATGTAGTATATGTTAAGGTGTATAATATAATGATTTGGTATATGTATATATTGTGAAACAATTATCACAATAAGTTTAGTTAACATCCATCACCTCAACAGTGATGTTTTTTCTTGTGATGAGAATTTTAAGACCTACTGTTTTAGCAACTTTCAAAGATGTAATACAGTGTTACGAACTATAGTCACTATGCTGTACATTAAATTCCCAGAATTTATTCTAGAAGTTTATACCTTTTGACCACCTTTACCTATTGCCCTACCTTCCCTCATTCCCCACCTTTGCTCTGGTAACCACCAATATGTTCTTTCTATGAGTTGTTTTTTTTTTTTTTTTTTAGATTCCACATGTAAATGAGATCTTACAGTATTTGTCTTTCTCTGTCTGACTTATTTCACTTAGCATAATGCCCTCAAGGTTAATCCATGTTGTTGCAAGTGGCAGAGGTTCCTTTTTAATGGCTGAATAATATTCTATTGTTATATACATACCTCATTTTCTTTATTCATCTGTCTGCCAATGGACACTTAGATTGTTCCATCACCACTAGACCTGCCTTACAAGAAATGCTTTAAGTGGACATTCTTTAAGTGGAAAGCAAAGGATGCTAATTAACATCATAAAAACATATGAATGTATTTGTAAAACTCACTGGTAATATTAAATATATAGTCAAAGTCAGATTCTCTAATATTGTAATAGTTTTGCATAATTCATTTACAACTCTAGTTTACAAGTTAAAAAGCAAATGTATTCAAAGTAAGTATAACTACAATAATTAATTATTGGTTAAATATTTTGAGTTGTCACCTCAGCTACTATGGTTTGGTTGAAATATTGCCCATGATTTTGTCATCTTCAAAGCCACAAGAAACCTTTTCTAAACGAAGTCAAACAACCTGGAATCAAACTTTGTTCTGGTCATTAATTAGTTATGAGCCTTGAGATAAGTCACTTTCTCTCTGTGTGGTCTAGTTTCCTAAACTGAAATATAAGAGATAAGATTAGATAACGTTGAAAGTTGAATCCAGGTCTAAAGCAGTGTTCTCTGGTTGTGTGTATTTTACCAAATACAAAAACACAACCTACTGCTGATTATGGAGGGTCAGTCATGATGGAAAGGCACTGTGCCCGCCTCAGGGGGAGATGCAGGTGCCCAGAAGCGTTCATTCCTTGCATAGCTTTTTATTGATATTGAAAGCTTCCTAAGCGCCAGGCACTGAGTTAGGTGATGGAACTTAACAGTGAGCAAAAGCATCTATGAACCAAATTTAGTTGAGTTTAGAAGATATTGGGCAGATTCATACTCTGAAAGAGACCATGGGCTTTGGGGTCAAAAAGGGCTGGCTCTAAACTCCAGGCCTGCCCCTTACTAACTGGCATTTAGACTTTGTCACCATGCGAGGTTTACATGGTATTATTCAGTGTGTTTGGAGGAATGAAATTCTGCGCATGTGGCTGTAAAAAGACACTTGTTCGTTTGTATCTTGCAAAGAAACTCTTCTATCAAGGCATTTTCATTACTAGTCTCTTCCTTGTGGGAAGAATCACCCATTAGTTCTAGTAAATTGGTAATTGTATTATGCCTTTAAGCAGAATAAGTAAGTTAAATATATTTTTGAATTATGGAATTATTAACATTTGAGTCCTTGTTAATTTGAGCACATTTTAAAACTAGTAGGAGAACAAGGGAAAATCAGGAGAAAGAAGGAGGGCTGTCTGTGAGCAGGTGGTAGGAGCAGGTAGGAAAGAGCATGAGATTGAATCTATAATGAACAGATACTCCTCTTAATCATGTGTTAACCAGACAGCTTTATTTTTTGATGAGATAACTTGCCGCTTTAAATCCCTGTATTCTGGTATTTAATAACTGAACTGATCGTTGCTTTAGTGGTAAACTGTGTCAGGAAACTGTGGTCCCAGAATTTCAAGAACTCATGGTTGAAGAGGTTAGAATAATCAAGAATAGATGCCCCATATTCTAGAGCATCTCTCAACAGTGATTTTTTTCTCAGGGAATAGAGGTGAGTAGGAGTAGGGGAATGGTGGACAAAAGAAAGAGAAGAGGATAAAAGCAAACATTTTGTGTTCTAAAATATTAACACATAGATAGAAATTTATGGCTGAGAGACAGAAAGAGATGAGAAAGAGAACTCTAATGGTCCAAGATATATTAAAATAACCATAATACAGCCTGAATCCTAAAGAAGACCAGAGTGTTTGTTTGTTTGCTCTTTGTTTTGGTTTTTAACTTTTATTTTATTGAGGTAAGAACACTGACTTGAGATTTACCTTCTAAACAGATTTTAACTGTAAAACACATTCTTGTTGACTATAGTTAATAACAGTGTTGTATGGCAGAACTCTAGAACGTATTCATCATTGTTTTACTGAAACTTTATGCTTATTGATTAGTCATTTCACTTTTCCCCTTTCCTCAGCCTCTGGCAACTAACATTTTACTCTTTGATTCTATGGATTTAACTATTTTAGGTACGTCGTATAAGTGGAGTCATGCAGTATTTGTCCTTCTGTGACTGGCTTATTTCAGTATATTGTCCTCAAGGTGCATCCATGTTGTGTGTATTACAGCATTTCCTTCAATTTTAAGGCTGAATAATATTCCATTTTATATATATATATACCACATTTTCCTTCTTCACTCATCTCTCTGGAAATTTAGTTTGTTTCCAGAACTTAGATATTGTGCATAGTGCAGCAATGAACACAGGAAGTCTAATACGTATTCAAGATCTTGATTTTCATTTTTCTGGATAAATATCCAGAACTGAGATTGCTGGATAATACGATCGTTCTATATTTTTTTTTTTTGAGGAAATTCTATACTGTTTTAGATAGCAGCTGCCCCATCTGCATTCCTAACAATAGTGTGCAAGGGTTCCAATTTCTCTACATCCTGGCTGACATTTGCTGTCTTTTGTCTGAGATGTTATCTCACTGTGATTTTGATTTTCAATTCCCCGATGATTAGCCCATTTTTTAATCAGATGATGATGAAGAGGATGATGACAATGATGATTTTGCTATTAAGTTGTAGGAGTTCCTTATATATTTTGAAGACTAACTCCTTATCAGATATATGGTTTACAAATATTTTTTCTGGCTCTACAGGTTGCCTTTTCACTCTTTTGATTGTTTCCTTTGCTGTGCAAAAGTTTTTCAGGTTTAAGTAGTCCCACTTGTTTATTTTTAAATATATTTTGTCTTTGCTTTTGTTGCAATATCCATGGAGTCATTGTTGTGATCAATATCGTGAAGCTTTCTTTCCCCTTTGTTTTCTTCTAGGAGCTTTATGATTTCAGGTTTTACATTTAACTCTTTAATCTATTTTGAATTGATTTTTATATATAAGGGTCCAATTTCATTGTTTTGCTTGTAGATATTCAGCTTTCTCCACACCATTTGCTAAAGAGACTATTCTTTCCCCATCATGTATTCTTGGCACCCTTGTTGAAGATAAGTTGCCTATATATGCATGGATTTACTTCTGCACTCTCTATTTTGTTCCATTGGTCAATATATCTGTTTTCAGGCCAGTACCATACTCTTTTGATTACTGTAGCTTTGTAATACAATTTGAAATCAGGAAGTGTGATGCCTCCAGGAGCTTTTTTCTTCCTTTTCAGGATTGATTTGGGTATTTCTTACCTTTTGTGATTCCATGTGATGTAAATTTTTTTTTCTATTTCCAAGAAAAATGCCACTGGGATTTTGATAGTCATTGCATTGAATCTGTAGATCACTTTGGGTAGTATGGCTAGTCTAACAATATTAAGTATTCCGGTTCATAAATTCAAGATATGTTTTCATTTATTTGCATCTTATTTAATTTTTTTCACCCACGTTTTATAGCTTTCAGTGTACAGATCTTTCACTTCTTTGGTTAAGTTTATTCCTAAATCATTTTATTTTTTTTTGCCTGCATTGGGTCTTTGTTGCTGTGCACGGGCTTTCTCTAGTTGCGGCAAGAGGGGGCTATTTGTTGTGGTGTGCAGGCTTCTCGTTGCGGTGGCTTCTCTTGTTGAGGAGCACGGGCTCTAGGTGCACGGATTTCAGTAGTTGTGGCACGCAGGCTCAGTAGTTGTGGCTCACGGGCTCTAGAGCACAGCCTCAGTAGTTGTGACGCACAGGCTTAGTTGCTCTGCGGCATATGGCATCTTCCCCGACCAGGGCTCGAATAATGTCCCCTGCAATGACAGGTGGATTCGTAACCACTGCACCACCAGGGAAGACCCATTCCTAAGTATTTTTGATGCTATTGTAAAAGGGATTGTTTTTCTAATTTTTTTTCGGATTGCTTTTTGTTAGTGTATAGAAACACACCAGAAGTTTGTATGTTGATTTTGTATTCCGAAATTTTACTAAACTTGTTGATTAGTTCTGACTTCTTTTTGTTGGAATCTTTAGTGTTTTCTCTATATATGATTTTATTGTCTATAAACAGGGAACATTTTGCTACTTACTTTCTAATTTGGATGTCTTTTATTTATTTTTCTTGCCTAATTTCTCTAAGACTTCCAGTACTATGTTGAATAAAAGTGGCAAGAATGGACATCCTTGCCTTGTTCCTAATCTTAAAGGAAGCACTTTTATATTTTCAAAGTTGATATTAGTTATAAATGATGTCAACTGTGGGCTTTTCATATTCAGCCTTTATTATATTAAGGTAATATACTTGTATTCCTAGTTTATTGACAGGTGTTATCATGACAATGAATATTGTCAAACTTTTTCTGCATCTGTTGAGACAGTAATGTGATTTTTAATTCTTTATTCTGTTAATACGGTGTATCCCACTAATTGATTTTCATATGTTGAATCATCTTTGCATCCCATGGATAAATCCCCCTTGATCCTAGTGTATGATCCTTTTCATGTGCTGTTGGATTTGGTTTGCTAGTATTTTGTTGAGGATTTTTGCCTCTATATTCATCAGGGACATTGGTCTGCAGTTTCGTTTTCTTGTGATGCCTTTGTCTGGCTTTCATGTCAAGGTAATGCTGGCCTCATAAATTGAGTTTTGATGTGTTCCAGCCTCTTCAATTATTTGGAAGAGTTTGAGAAAGACTGACATTAATTCTTTTTTAAATGTTTGGTAGAATTCACCAGTGAAGCCATCTGGTCCTGGGCTTTTCACTGTTGGGAGGTTTTTGATAACTGATTCAATCAGTTTTGTTTTGTTTTCTTAAGCACTTTGAAAAAACCTAGAGAAATAGAGCCTGAGGATATATAAATGTGTATCAGGGAGAAATCCCTATAGGAACATTAAATAGGTGTTTTGGAGTTAAGCATTAGTGTATGTTCAGAAGAATGGCGATGGGTAATTCTAGCATTGTCCTCTGACCTCTTCCACCACACACACACACACACACACACACACACACACACACACACACACACCACATACCTGCTACCTTTTTTAACATAGTAAGTGAAACCTTGTGCTGACATTTCAAGGCTGTCTCTTCCAGTTTATCCTCCACACACCTAAGTGCCTAGTACAAGGCACCTGCTATTCTCTATTCCTAGATCACCCACTGACTCCATGTGATAAAGCAGGACGTACATACCTAGGAAAGCCTTTGGCTCTGGAGAAGTCTGTACCCATCCTAGATGGGAACATTCATTTGTACTTCCTTTAGAGCAGATATGAGAAAATGCCTCACCCTGTCTGGGAGGGGCCTTCATGGTTTTCTTCAAAGAGGTGGGGAAGAAAGCATGTGACCTGAAGTAGGTGCAAGTGACCTGAAAATCCAGGAAGTGCTCCTTGCTCCCCATCATTATCGTAGAAGTGAAAGGGAAGCACAGTGAGATTAAGCCACTTGCTCGAGACCACACAGCAAGAGGGTAGTCCTTTTGACTTCAAACTCTGTTTCGGTTTTTCCATTATGCCATTTTCAAACCACAGAGAAATAAGTGATGTGGGCCTGAGCCCCTAATCTGCCTATGTATGAAGAAGAACATTATCTCTCAAGCGTGTTGACATACCTAGTGTCCTTTTTAAGCATGCACCCTTCATGTGCAAATGTCACATTACTGATCATGGGCATGTAGATCATGGGCACTTGAGACATTGTCTAATGGTGATAACATAGCTACATAAAGTTGTCTATGATTGTTCGCTCAGTCTCTAGAGTGGTCACAGATCCTGGCTGAAGATCAGCCAGCTAGAGGGAGGGGTCATGATATACAGAAGGGCTCCTCAGCTGGGAGTTCAGGGCCTCATCTGGGAGTTAAAACATCCCTCCTTGTCCCTAGTTAAATGTTTTTCAGTGTAGGTTTTGGAAGTCAGTGTAAACTGTGGGCAATACCAGGGAATAACTGCATCTAGTGTACCACTACATCAAAGGAATGTCACAGAAAGGCCTAGGGGCTCAAACTTGAATGGGAAATGGGAAGAGATCAGAGATTTAGCCAGCTTCTCAGGAGGCAGTCGGCACAGGTCTGGATTTAGATTGCCTGGGCTACAACTGTGCCTCTGCCACTGCTTTAGATAAATTGCCTGGGAATCAGACTCTGATACAGGGAGATGATTGCACTGTTGAAACAAAATCTGTGGGAGAGTGAAGGAGTGGGGTAAGGCAGAAGGAGTTGAATAGATAACAATGCTGGCACAGCAAATGATCCCACAGATTGCTCTGGAGTCAGAATGGCCCATTGAAATCACTCCATGAAGCAGGGGTGCAAGACTTTACATCCCTGTACTGATCAGTCATTTGACACAGCAGTTCCTGGAGAGGAGCATACCTTGGGGTAGGTGTTCTCTTCTTTCCCTACTGAGGAAAATTCCCAAGAAGGTCTCAACTGACAGCTGTCAGTTGTCAACACTTCCTACAGCTGGGGAAGGAGTACCTAATCCCGAAGGGGAAATCTTGGTGATGGACACAGTGTCCTCTATCATCCACGACTTGTGCCACTCAGATCCTATTGTTCCATATAAATTGTGGGAATAGCACCTTTAGGATTCTGTTATTCTACTAGGGAAACGTAGAAAGTATAGTGTGATAAAGCACCTCTGTTGGTATCAGGAACTCATTTGGTGACATAATTAATACCTTCATCAGATCGGAGGGGTCTGAGCCCTTAGTCACCCTGCTTTCCTTAAGCCACGGCCACTGCTCTTGTATATATTTATTATCAAAATTAGCAAGTGACACTCTAGTGGATGATATGGTGGCAGACATATTCTTCCCTAACCATTGTGTGTAACAGCTATGCTACCTTATGTCAATGACCAGAATCAGGTAATCCTCCCCATTCCCTTTCCTGTGGATCTCTTGGCATGAGGAGACCAAAATAACATGTAACAACCATGACTTGAAGTTTATTAAAACCTTTTTCTTTGTCCCATGGTGAAAGCATTTCCCTCTGGGAGCTAGGATCTGCAAACCTGCAAAGCCCAGAGTTGTGAGGCTGAGAAGCATATATTCCCCAGAAGTGTCACCTAGAATGATGTTGAACGGCACCATTGCAGTGTCACCTCTTGGCTCCTAGACTGATATGTTTACCTACTGGGGAAAAGAACTATAAAATGGTTGTTGATTTTGTCTGTATTCTGCATCTTTGACAGTGGCGCTTTATCTCCAAGTGGACACCTTTAAGAAGCATTGCAGATGCTTGTGGGTAGTACGGTATGTAGTGGGGCCAAGGGATCCCACTATCATGGGCAACTGCCACATCTTCTTTGCTATAAAGTGGGATCGTTGCCCTGACGTGATCTTATGCGGGGTGCTGTACCAGCAAAGAAAATGCTTTGTATCCCAGAGATCATGATGCTGGTTGAGCCCCTAAGAGCAGGAAAGGCAAATCCATAACCCGCTTATATGTTTATTCTAGTCAGGATGAATCCTTGTGCTTGCTTTCTAGGGTGAGAAATGTCCAGTAGTAATCAACTTGTCATCAAGTGGCTGGTTGATCATGCTCTCTGTTGTTGGAGGTGTAGACTTTTGGCATTCACAGTAGCTGAGTCAGCTTATGCTACTGGGCCCATGCCTAGTCTCCATTTCTACTACTATGTCTGCCTTGTTTGTAAGTCCATTGTGCTGGCACAGGAGTGCCCAGTTACAGATACATTGCTATTAACTGGCCAAGTTATTCTGTCTACTTGGTTGGTTGTTGTCTCTTTCGCAATAGATGCCCTCTGGTGAGTGTTGGCATTAACATGTGATAGCAGGAATTTTACACTTCATGTCTGCTCTCATAGGTCCATCCACAGTCCTCTTACTTGAATTCATTGTCACCAACCTTTCAGTCCTTCTTCTTCAAAATCCTAAGCAACTAGCCAAGCTATTTGTCACTGCCCGTGAGTCTGTATTTATTCCTCTGCCAGGCCACTGCTGTCTCCATACAAAGAGGAAAGGGCACACTGGACAACGCTTTGCCCACTGGGAGTATTTCACTTCACTGTTACCCTTTAACATCACTGCTGGGTGGGGCTGCAACTTGGCTTTACTGCTTCTCTGTCAGGAGGTATAAGTGACTTCCTCCCTGAAGCCATAGGGGTGAGCTAAAGGAGAGAAATCCATTTAACAGTGGTGGTTGATACGGTGTCTCAATGGCCTGCATACTCAGCTTACTTGTGCCCTCTCCCAGATGTATTACTTCTATGTTATGACTTGGTGGTTTTGATAGATCTCAGCTCATGATGGATAATTATGGACACATGTTTACTTGAAGCCCTACTTGTCAGGATCTCTGTAGCTATTAAGTCCTAGTTACACAGCAGGAGATATTTTTCAAATGTGTAATTTTCTACTGTACATGACATGCCCTTGCTCCAGAGCACTACCAGTGCTCCACAACCTTATATTGTGATTCTCCTTAAAATTGGAGCCTTCAAAAACTTGCATATGACATATATTCCCACCATAGATGTTTCTAATGCCATTGGACCTGCAGGATTTACCAGTTGTCTTAGATCGATATCTCAGAAATAGACTTTGAGACGAAGACTTGGGTGCAAGAAGTTTATTAGGGAGTGCCCATAGGGTGTGAAGGCTCTAGGACTGAGGAGAAGGAAGTGTCGGACTCTATGCGTTCGTAACAGAGGCCTCAGTCAATCCCACTGGGAGCTGTGGAGCTGGGACAGATCTACACAAATGCATCTTTTAGGGTAAGGGGACCAGAATTTCATAGGCTGTCACCAACAAGGCATTGGTAGTAGGCTGCCCCCAAGGAGAGGACATGACTTTGGGCTTGGTGGTTTCTCTGCTGAAGATAATGCTCAGAGAGAAACTCAGCTGTGAGCAGTCAGTCACAAATGCTCTCAAAAGCTGGGGGGAAGACGATCTTATTCCTGAAGGTATTCAGTACAGACTGTGCTTGTCTTTGTGTCTTTTTTCCTTAGCTATAAATTGAAGAAAGCAGAACCAACCTCACCAGGTTTTTAAAAAGATTAGGTAATTTTATTCATGTAAAGTGCCCACTAGTGTATAGTAATCATTCAAGAAAATGTTAGATTCCAACAAAATACGCTAGTGTTTTAATAATAATACTAACCACGAGGTACCTGAGTTATAAAGGCGTAGGCTTGAAGAGGGACTGGGCATTCCCTGTTGCATTAAGTAATCCTCATTAAGTTGTCTTACATAATTCAACTTGTTACCTAAGAGAATCCCTAAATGAATAGAAGTGACATTAGTGAGGACCAACTCCAGAAGTTTCCTTTAAGAAACTTCTTTCTACCATCTTGCCATATTAGTTGGGAGGCATTTACAGAAGTGTATAGACATATATGACAGTCTAGCACCACCATCTTACGGACAATTTGCAAGCCATAGGTTATAAATAAGGATGGCTGTCCGGGTTCTAGGAGGAGTAAGAAGGTTGAGGGAAAATAGATGAACTGACTCAAACAAGAGATTAGGGTGGGGAGTTCTGGGCAACCCCAGTGGACATTGAGAGGAGCAGTGGGAAAATACTTATTGATGATTGTATAACGAATGGAAGCAGAATAAAGATAGTTCTGTTGTCAGGTAGGCTCGTTCGTGAATCCCAAGTCAGATCTTAGACGTAGGAGTTATCCTAACTGGCACAAGCTTATAAAGCAACTGCTTCGCATGAATTGTTAAAGGAACATAATAATCCTGCCTAACTCATAGCCTTGTTGTGAGAACTAAATAAGACACAGTATTTAAAGTGCTCAGCACAATACACGGTACAAGGTGAATATAAATATTTATTGGTTATTAGAATTATTAGGAAGCATTTATCAAGGGTAAGACAATCAACTTGGGCAAGCAGTGGTAGTGATAATGGTAATAAGTAATAGAGCATATAATCGAGGACTACCTAACCTAATATTTGTCCTCAGGGAACTTATCTCCGATATTTTATAGTGCTTAAAACAGACTCTCAACTCATCTTGATAAAAGTTCACAGTCAAGCTCTGTACTTGGAACCTAGGAAAAAGGGAACTGGTACATTTTTCAGATGTAGAAATTTGTTTCAGTGGTTTGCTTTTTAACCAATTCTTTCTAGCACCTATACTCCCTCTCTTGTTTGTCTCCTCCTTTAGGAAAGTGTTAAAACCCTTTTTTTTTCATGACAGGCAGTGAAAAGGGCACTGTGTTTCTGCCGGACCCCACTAAGGTTTGTTGACATTGAGCTGAAATTGGATAATCCATTCATTATTTATAGACCTGTTCACATAATGAAAGATGTTTCTTTTTCTTTCTTTAAATGAGCCACACAATAAAAATGTTTAATTAATGGCATGTGCAAGGCGTAAGCAAAGATTTACTTGTTTTATGGGTTCAGCAAATTCTTTCAGCCGCTTCCTCCCAGATGCTGACAAGCTGGTTGGTTTATATTCATTAGCTCTTCTAAAAACCAGCCAAGTATTAAGATTAATTTTAAAGTAGCTCAGGTAATCTCTGAGGTAGGGGATGATGTCTTTATCACCTCACCCACATCACTAGCCCCTTTACAGAGCATCTCCAGGTCCTCAAGGGAGGTGTTAGATGAACCAGCCCCAGCTTGCTGGCATATAGAGAGTAATTCTCCATTACATAGAAACTACTTATTGTTAACTACTTATAGATACATCAAAAATGTGTGTTTTAAAAATCTTCCAGTGTCTTCTTACTTTTTAAAAAAATTCCTTTAGTCTTGATTGAAAGCAAGACCCATCATTAATTTTAGATAGCTGTTCACATAATTAATATTTTATATTTACCAAGTGATTCTCATTGTCTCAAAAAGTAGAGACCTACACATCTGTAGATAAGCAATCTAAAGTCAATTGCTTATCAAAACAGTATTCCGGAAAGCTTTGTATTGCAGAAGGAAATAGGATGAAACCATCAGGGAGACAGGGTCCTGGAGATAATCATTTGTTTAAAGGTAGGGCTTCAGATAAGAAATGAAATCTCCTGCCATAGCTCACTTTTGGCTCTTTCTTACTGAACTTAGGTTGGGATGTTCTCATAACTTCTTTGTGCACTGACATTCTTTGAAACCTATACCTTCTCAGCTCAGCATTTTACCAACCAAGTTAACTTCATTGATTAAATGGTATATCTAATATACTTGAAAGCCAGACAGATAATTTTTTTTAACATTTCCCTCTTCCATACAATAATAGATATAATTTGAGTAATAATCATGAAATGAAAAGATTAGCCAGAAATAATAATAGCTGGGAGTAGAGAAGAAAATGCAAACTGAATATTTCTTTTATTGGAAATTCATATATATAATCATGGCAGTTAACAAACAAAAATAATTAAAAGTAGTGAAATATTAAAAAAGGAAAATAGTAATAATTAATTTTAAGTACACTACTTTATGTTTTTAGAAAAAGGAGTAAAATGTATACCTACATATTGGATATGGTAATAAATAATAATGTTACAGTTTCTGTTTTTACACCTACCTTCTGCAAATTAGTAAATGATCTCATCAGAATTGATCCTTTCACATATTCGTGCTCAGTAGGCTAGTTGAAGAACACATTGTATTAATTTTAATTTCCAAAGCTTCTTTCACATGAAGCAATATACATACAAATAATTAAGAAAAGTTTTAAACTCCAGGATAAGTTTGTCAAAGTCATACAAATTTCTTTACATAATAAATTCCAGAAATCACCATAATTTCATGTCATTTTTTTCAAATGGATTCTGTGAGCTTTCAAATGTTTCTTCAGCAGAAAAATTTTAAACACAAATGAAAAATTCCAAGCGGTCAAATAGAATAACATAATTAAAGTAACTCATGTTCTGTATCTTGGTCTTTGTAATCCCTGGGTTATAACGTTTAATCTACTTTTTAAATGCAGGAGTATATGGTGACATAGAACCTGCAGATGATCTGTACCTGAAACAGGCTTAAACAACTGTGAACATTAAAAAGGCAGAAGTAATATGTGGGGGTGAGTATGACTACCTTCCATGCAGAGCACAATGTTTATTAAAAAATATATAATAAACACATAATAATTTGGATCTTCTACATATATTTAAAAGTACAGCAAAAATTGGCAGAATTGTTTAGAACTTAGATCAACATAATATTTTTCTGGGAGTATTTTATTTTATTATTTTATTAACTTTATTGGAGTATAATTGCTTTACATTTTTGTGTTAGTTTCTGCTGCATAACAAAGTAAATCAGCTGTACGTATGCATATAACCCCATATCCCTTCCCTCTTGCATCTCACTCCCACCCTCCCTATCCCACCCCTCTTTGGTCAAAAAGCAACGAGCTGATCTCCCTGTGCTATGCGGCTGCTTCCACTAGCTATCTATTTTACATTTGGTAGTGTATATCTGTGAATGCCACTCTCTTACTTCATCCCAGCTTACCCTTCCCTCCACCACCATGTCAAGTCGGTTCTCTATGACTGTGTCTTTATTCCTGTTCTGCCCCTAGGTTCTTCAGAACCTTTTTTTTTTTGATTCCATATACATGTGTTAGCATACAGTATTTGTTATTCCCTTTCTGACTTACTTCACTCTGTGTGACAGACTCTAGGTCTATCCACCTCACTACAAGTAACTCAATTTCATTTCTTTTCATGGCTGAGTAATATTCCATTGTATATATGTGCCACACCTTCTTTATCCATTCATCTGTCAGTGGACACTTAGGTTACTTCCATGTCCTGGCTATTGTAAATAGAGCTGCAATGAACAGTGTGGTACATGACTCTTTTTGAATTATCGTTTTCTCTGGGTGTATGCCTAGTGGAGGGATTGCTGGGTCGTATGGTAGTTCTATTTTTAGTTTTATAAGGAACCTCCATACTGTTCTCCATAACGGCTGTATCAATTTACATTCCCACCAACACGACAAGAAGGTTCACTTTTCTCCATACCTCCTCCAGCATTTACTGTTTGTAGATTTTTTGATGATGGCCATTCTGACTACTGTGAGATGATACATCAGTGTAGTTTTGATTTGCATTTCTCTAATGATTAGTGATGTTGAGCATCCTTTCAGGTGTTTGTTGGCAATCTGTATATCTTCTCTGGAGAAATGTCTATTTAGGACTTCTGCCCATTTTCGGATAGGGTTGTTTGTTTTTTTGATATTGAGCTGCATGAACTGCTTGCATATTTTAGAGATTAACCCTTTGTCAGTTGCTTCATTTGTAAATATTTTCTCACATTCTGGGCTTGTCTTTTCATCTTGTTCATGGTTTCCTTTGCTGTGCAAAGGCTTCTAAGTTTCATTAGGTCCCATTTGTTTATTTTTGTTTTTATTTCCATTTCTCTAGGAGGTGGGTCAAAAAGGATCTTGCTGTGATTTATGTCATAGAGTGTTCTGCCTATGTTTCCTCTAAGAGTTTTATAGTGCCTGGCCTTACGTGTAGGTCTTTAATCCATTTTGAGTTTACTTTTGTGTATGGTGTTAGGGAGTGTTCTAATTTCATTCTTTTACATGTAGCTGTGCAGTTTTCCCAGCACCACTTATTGAAGTGGTTGTCTTTCCTCCATTGTATATTCTTTCCTCCTTTATCAAAGATAAGGTGACCATAAGTGTGTGGGTTTATCTCTGGGCTTTCTATCCTGTTCCATTGATCTATATTTCTGTTTTTGTGCTAGTACCATACTGTCTTGATTACTGAAGCTTTGTAGTATAGTCCGAAGCCAGGGAGCCTGATGCCTCTAGCTCCGTTTTTCATTCTCAAGATTGCTTTGGCTATTCGGGGTCTTTTGTGTTTCCATACAAATTGTGAAATTTTTTGTTCTAGTTCTGTGAAAAATGTCATTGGTAGTTTGATAGGGATTGCATTGAATCTGTAGATTGCTTTGGGTAGTAGAGTCATTTTCACAAGGTTGATTCTTCCAATCCAAGAACATGGTACATCTCTCCATCTGTTTCTGTCATCTTTAATTTCTTTCATCAGTCTTATAATTTTCTGCATACAGGTCTTTTGTCTCCTTAGGTAGGTTTATTCCTAGGTATTTTATTCTTTTTGTTGCTGTGGTAAACGGGAGTGTTTCCTTAATTTCTCTTTCAGATTTTTCATCATTAGTGTATAGAAATGCAAGAGATTTCTGTGCATTAATTTTGTATCCTGCTACTTTACCAAATTCATTGATTAGCTCTCGTAGTTTTCTGGTAGCATCTTTAGGGTTCTCTATGTATAGTATCATGTCATCTGCAAAGAGTGACAGTTTTACTTCTCTTTTCCGTTTGGATTCCTTTTATTTCTTTTGTGTCTCTGACTGCTGTGGCTGAAACTTCCAAAACTATGTTGAATAATAGTGGTGAGAGTGGGCAACCTTGTCTTGTTCCTGATCTTAGTGGAAATTGTTTCAGTTTTTCACCATTGAGAATGACGTTGACTGTGGGTTTGTCATATATGGCCTTTATTATGTTGAGGTAGGTTCCCTCTATGCCTACTTTCTGGAGAATTTTTATCATAAACAGATGTTGAATTTTGTTGAAAGTTTTTTCTGCATCTATTGAGATTATCATATGGTTTTTCTCCTTCAGTTTGTTAATATGGTGTATCACATTGATTGATTTACGTATATTGAAGAATCCTTGCATTGCTGGGAAAACCCCCACTTGATCATGGTATATGTTCCTTTTAATGTGGTGCTGGTTTCTTTTTGCTAGTATTTTGTTGAGCATTTTTGCATCTGTGTTCATCAGTGATATGGGTCTCTAGTTTTCCTTATTTGTGACATCTTTGTCTGGTTTTGGTATCAGGCAATGGTGGCCTTGTAGAATGAGTTTGGGAGTGTTCCTCCCTCTGCTATATTTTGGAAGAGTTTGAGAAGGATAGGTGTTAGCTTTTTTTTAAATGTTTGATAGAATCTGCCTTTGAAGCCATCTGGTCCTGGACTTTTGTTTGTTGCAAGATTTTTAATCACAGTTTCAATTTCAGTGCTTGTGGTTGGTCTGTTCATATTTTCTATTTCTTCCTGGTTCAGTCTTGGAAGTTTGTGCTTTTCTAAGAATTTGTCCATTTCTTCTAGGTTGTTCATTTTATTGGCCTATAGTTGCTTGTAGTAATCTCTCATGATCCTTTGTATTTCTGCAGTGTCAGTTGTTACTTCTCCTTTTTCATTTCTAATTGTATTGATTTGAGTCTTCTCCCTTTTTTTCTTGATGAGACTACCTAATGGTTTATCAATTTTGTTTATCTTCTCAAAGAACCAGCTTTTAGTTTTATTAATCTTTGCTATCGTTTCCTTCATTTCTTTTTCATTGATGTCTGATCTAATCTTTATGATTTCTTTCCCTCTGCTAACTTTTTTTGTTCTTCTTTCTCTAATTGCTTTAGGTGTAAGGTTAGGTTGTCTATTTGACATGTTTCTTGTTTCTTGAGGTAGGATTGTATTGTTATAAACTTCCCTCTTAGAACTGCTTTTGCTGCATCCCATAGGTTTTGGGTCATCTTGTTTTCATTGTCATTTGTTTCTAGGTAATTTTTCATTTACTCTTTGATTTCCTCAGTGATCTCTTGGTTATTTAGTAGTGTATTTTTTAGCCTTCATGTGTTTGTAGTTTTTACAGATTTTTTTCCTGTAATTGATATCTAGTCTCATAGTGTTGTGGTCAGAAAAGATACTTGATATGACTTCAGTTTTCTTAAATTTACCAAGGTTTGCTTTGTGACACAGCAAGATGTGATCTGTCCTGGAGACTGTTCCATGAGCACTTGAGAAGAAAGTGTATTCTGTTGTTTTTGGATGGAATGTCCTGTAAATATCAATTAAGTCCACCTTGTTTAATGTATCATTTAAAGCTTGTGTTTCCTTATTTATTTTCATTTTGGTTGATCTGTCCATTGGTGAAAGTGAGGTGTTAAAGTCTCCTACTATTATTGTGCTACTGTCAATTACCACTTTTTTGGCTAATAGCATTTGCCTTACGTATTGAGGTGCTCCTATGTTGGGTGCATAAATATTTACGATTGTTATATCTTCTTCTTGGATTGATCCCTTGATCATTATATAGTTTTCTTCTTTGTCTCTTGTAATAGTCTTTGTTTTAAAGTCTATTTTGTCTGATATGAGAATTGCTACTCCAGCTTTCTTTTGATTTCCATTTTCATGGAATATCTTTTTCCATCCCCTCACTTTCAGTCTATATGTATCCCTAGGTCTGAGGTGGGTCTCTTGTAGACAGCATATATACAGGTCTTGTTTTTGTATCCATTCAGCCAGTCTGTGTCTTTTGGTGGGAGCATTTAATCCATTTACATTTAAGGTAATTATCAATATGTATGTTCCTATTACCATTTTTTAATCGTTTTGGGTTTGTTATTGTAGGTCTTTTCCTTCTCTTGTGTTTCCTGCCCAGAGTAGTTCCTTTAGCATTTGTTGTAAAGCTGTTGTTGGTGCTGAATTCTCTTACCTTTTGCTAGTCTGTAAGGGTTTTAATTTCTCTTTGAATCTGAATGAGACCCTGCTGGGTAGAGTAATCTTGGTTGTAGGTTTTTCCCTTTCATCACTTTAAATGTGTCCTGCCACCACCTTCTGGCTTGCAGAGTTTCTGCTGAAAGATCAGCTGTTAACCTTATGGGGATTCCCTTGTATATTATTTGTTGCTTTTCCCTTGCTACTTTTAATATTTTTTCTTTGTATTTAATTTTCTATAGTTCGTTTAATATGTGTCTTGGAGTGTTTCTCTTTGTATTTATGCTGGTTGGAACTTTCTGTGCTTCCTGAATTTTATTGACTATTTCCTTTCCCATAGTAGGGGAGTTTTCAAGTATAATCTCTTCAGATATTTTCTCAGTCCCTTTCTTTTTCTCTTCTTCTTCTGGGATCACTATAATTCGAATGCTGGTGCATTTAATGTTGTCTCAGAAGTCTCTGAGACTGTCTTCAATTCTTTCATTCTATTTTCTTTATTCTTGTCTGCAATATTTATTTCCACTATTTTATCTTCCAGGTCACTTATCCGTTCTTCTGCCTCAGTTATTCTGCTATCGATTCCTTGTAGATGATTTTTAATTTCATTTATTGTGTTGTTCATCATTTTTTTTTTTTTTTGCTCTTTATTTTTTCTAGGTCCTTGTTAAACATTTCTTTTATTTTCTCCATTCTTTTTCCAAGATTTTGGATCATCTTTACTATCATTACTTTGAATTCTTTTCCAGGTAGACTGCCTATTTCCTCTTCATTTGTTTGGTCTGGTGAGTTTTCACATTGCTTCTTCATCTGCTGCATATGTCTGTCTTCTCATTTTGCTTAAATTACTGTGTTTGGGGTCTCCTTTTCGCTGGCTGCAGGTTTGTAGTTCCCGTTGTTTTTGGTGCCTGCCCCCAGTGGCTAAGGTTGGTTCAGTGGGTTGTGTAGGCTTCCTGGTGGAGGGAACTTGTGCCTGTGTTCTGGTGGATGAGGCTGGATCTTGTCTTTCTGGTGGGGAGGACCATGTCCAGTGGTGTGTTTTGGGGTGTCTGTGAACTTATTATGATTTTAGGCAACCTCTCTGCTATCGGGTGGGGTTGTGATCCTGTCATGCTAGTTTTTTGGCATCGGGCGTCCAGCACTGGAGCTTGCTGGTCATTGGGTATAGCTGGGTCATTGCGTTGAAATGGAGATATCTGGGAGAGCTCTCGCCGATTGATATTATGTGGGGCTGGGAGGTCTCTGGTGGCCCAATGTCCTGAACTCAGCTCTTCCACCTCAAAGGCTCAGGCCTGACACCTGGCCGGAGCACCAAAACCCTGTCAGCCACATGGCTGAACCACTGCAGAAACATTCTGGAAATGAAGCTTGCTAATCTCCTAAGCCCATTTAGAAATACCTTTGAGAAGAATCACTGAGTCCCTCCAAGCTGGTTTTCCTTTCTCCTCTGGGAGTCTTTTATCACTGACATTTTTTAGAATTATTGGTTCAGAGTCATAATAAGAAGTAGACTGAGAGATCCCACTACTCACCTATTAGAATGACCAAAATCTAGAAACTGACACCAGCAAATGTTGGTAAGGATGTATGAGGATGTGGGCAACAGGAACTCTGTTTCATTGCTGTGGGAAAGCAAAATGGTACACTTTTGGAAGACAATGTGGCAGTTTCTTACAAAACTGAACATATTCTTACAATCATTATGATCCAGAAATCATACTCCTTAGTGTTTACTCAAAGGAGTTGAAAACGTATGTCCACACAAAAACTTGCACATAGATTAACAGCAGCTTTAGTCATAATTGCCCAAACTTAGAAGCAACCAAGATGTTCTTCAGTGGGTAAATGGATAAACAGATTGTGAGACATACAGACAATGGAATATTATTCAGTGCTCAAATGAAATGAGCTATCAAGTCATGAAAAGACATGGTGGAAACTTAAATTTCTATTATTAAGTGAAAGAAGCCAACCTGAAAAGGATACATACTGTATGATTCTAATTACATGACATGCTAGAAAATTAAAAACTATGGAGACAGTAAAAAGGTCAGTGCTTGACAAGTATTAAGGGGCAGGTGAAGGACTGAATAAGCAGAGTGCACACAATTTTTTAGGGCAGTGGAAATATTCTGTATGATACCATAATGATGGATACATGTCATTATATCTTTGTCCAAACCCATAAATGTACAACAGCAAAAGTGAACTGAAATATAAACTCTGGATGATTATGATATATCATATCAATGTAGGTTCATCAGTTATAAGAGTTATACCTCTCTGGTGGAGGATGCTCATAATGGGGGAAGCTGTGAGGGGGTGTTGAGGGGTGGCAGGAAGTATAATGAGAAATCTCTATTACTCCCCTTTAATTCAGCTGTAAACCTAAAACTGCTCTAAAACATTAAGTTTTAATTAAAAAAATTTAGAACTGACATTATTTGGTTTTCTTACTGTTTTAAAATTCTTCAAAGACAACATCTTCCACTCCCAATTTTGCCTGCAGTAGGATAGACCACCCCCACTACTGCCCTTGGTACCCAGCCACTGTTCTGCTTCTTTCTGGAGCTTCATCTCCTGCCATCTCAGAACAATTCCCTGTAAACTTAATGATCTTGTATCACAAATACACCAGGTCTGATATGATCTATTCTAAGCCATTCTCTACATTTTCTGATAAATTTGTCAAACCAAGTAACCATGAAGGAGGATTGTGGGCAATTTTAATTTTTTTTAAAGAAAATGAAAGGAAAAATTACACCTGAAAGTGATGGAAAGTGGATGAGACTCAACAATAAATCGGAGAGACTGAACTGCCCCAGCTAATTCTGTCAGAAAAGAGTAAACAACTGCAGAGGCTTGATTCAGACTATTACCTTTAATACATTAAGATAAAGAGACAGAAGAAGGAAAATGACTAAGTAATACATGTGAATTTCACACTTCACACTTTGTCACTTAGCATAGCTTCTGCCTTGCTCCTATCATCCTGCACTGATACAACATCTGAACAATAGAGAGAGACAGGAATGATGGGCTCCTGTTTTGGAGAAATTAATTCAATGCGACATAAATAAGTATACTCTTCTAAAAGAGAGATTCAAAAGCAAATGCATAGAAAAAAACTTCAGCTAGGAGGGGCAACAAAGAGGCAAACACTGGATGAGGGAAAAGAGTATTTGAGTCCTTGAACCATGAATTTAATACTTGCATCTATTCACTCCTTTTATCAAAACAAATTAATAATTTATTAATGTCACATATTTTCCAGGTGATGAAAAAATACAAGTGTAAACTAATCTCTGTGAACCATGCTCTGACCCACTGCTGAATTCAAACTGTCACATTTACACTAAATACCACATCTCAGTGTTGTGTACCTCTAGCTGTTTAATTAGGACACAGTCCGGTTTTCCTGAGGAGACTCTGTTTTTCTCTCTCCACATCATTGGGATGGAGTGGCTATGATGGATTGCCTGCGTTATGAAGTCTGTTTTCTTGGAAGATTGGGCAGGGATCATAAATGCTTTTCATGCCATCCAAAGGAGTCTGGCATACTTAGATAATGGGGAACCACTGAAGGATTTTTAACACACGGCAGTGACACAAACAAATTTATTTTGTCTGAGGAATTTAACATTGGTGTAGTAGGTTGAATGGTGAACCCCCATCAAAGACATGTCCACACCAAAACCCTAGAATCTGTGAATGTGAGCTTATTTGGAAAAAAGAGTATTTGCAGATATAATTAAGTTAAGGGTCTTGAGATGCGTTTATCCTGGATTATCTGGGTGGGGGAATAAATCCAATGACAGGTGTCTTTATAAGAGCCAGAAAGAGGATAACACACAAATACAAGAGAAGTCAACATGAAGACTTCCCAGAAGGGTGTTGCTATAAGCCAAGAGGCCAGAAACCACAAGAAACTAGAGGAGGTAAAGAAAGGCTTTTCCCCTAGAGTCCCAGAGGGAGTGTAACACTGACAGCACCTGGGCTTCTGACTTCTGGCCTCCAGAACTGTGAGAGAATAAATTTATCTTGTTTTAAGCCACCAGCTTGTGATAATTTGTTATGGCAGCCACAGGAAACAAATGCAACTGGTGGCAACATTAAGACTGTGTTTGCTATAGGAGTAGGACCTGGGCTGGCATATAATGGAAGAAACCACTACTATAGAAAATATCTAGAAGAATATAAACCAAAATGTTAACTTTGGATGGTGGATCATATAACTTTTATTTTCCTCTTTATTTTTATTTATGTTTCCTGTTTTTATAGAACTATATGCATATACTACTGTATTATGATAAATAAAAAATAAGCCAAATGAAATAATAAGGACTTGAGCAAAGGCAGTAGAAGAGAGCATTGAAAAGAGGAAATATTCCCTATTTATCTCTCTCTCTATCATCTGATAAATATTTTCTGAGCGCTCACTATATGCTGTTTTAGGCATTGTAGACAGCAGTGAATGTAACAAAGAAAAAAAATAAAGCTCTGTCTTATGGAGAAAACCATAGTTTTGAACAGAGGCATAGGTAACTTCATTTTAAAAGGATTGTTCTGGATGCTGTGTGTAGCCACTGGTATGAACAAAGTGAAACCAGGTAGAAGAGTTTGGAGGCTATTCCTATCATCCAGGTGAAATGATAATGGTTTATGCTAGGGTGTGACCAGGAAGCCTAGGGTTTCTTCTGGTAACTGACATGAACAGAGCCAAAGGGAATAATAAAATTATCTTGATGCTTTCAAGGCATACAGTCATGGTGAGGCTATAATTTTGGAGCTTTAGGTCTGAAGGAGGGCCCTAGATCTGAAGCTCAGCTCTTCACTGGCATATGTGGAAGCTTGTTGTCTAGGGGTGGTAAAGCCAGTTTTATTCTGAGTATTTGAGGTTGTCTCTTGGATCCTATTGATGAAGTACTCAGTGGAACTCAAAATGAAGTGATCAGAATGCAGCTGGAACAGGGAGGAGGCCCTCACTGATAGGTTATCTCTCTAAATCTGGCTCAACCACACAACTCTATTTCTGCGGGTTATGCCCCAGGCATACGCCTTGCAAAAACTGTTCACATTGGACGGCACGTCTATTCACACAAGACTATTTTGTAATAAATTAGGTAGTGAAGAGAAATAATTTCCAGTGTTTAGTTCTAAAGTTTTGGACTATCCCCAGTTGCTCCCTAACAAAATGAATGCGTGAGAATCACTGATGATGATTTTGTGGTTGATTATCAGGAAATACTTGGGAAACAACTTTAATTACTGGACATTGTCTAGCCAGCTGACAGTGCTGGTCACTGAGTCAGCTAATGAAACTCATTTGCCCTCTTTTCTCAAAAATAACAATGTAATTGAGAAATAGATTGGTTCCATACAGCCTTTTTCTTGCAGAAACCTTTTTAATTATCCCCAAAAAGATTTGCCATTGACTTAAGTTTAATCCAATTCCTAAAATAGCACAAGAAAATTAAAACCCTATGTAGAATGTTAGAAAGTGAGACTGATCTTTTTTTTTTTTTTTTTAAATTGAGGACTGGAAACAGAATAAACTGATCAAATAGCTCGTATAAATGAATGCCTCAAGCAGCAGAGACAGAAGTTTTGGGCGTACAGTGAGCTGAGGACATTTGAGTAGCCCATGCCAGAAGGGTAGATTAGGTAAATATCACAATACTCTCAGCTTCTAGAAACCACCACCTTGCTTTATGAATAAGTCTATTTGCCTATGCAAACATCCCCACCCCCGTGTATTTTAAAATTATTTCAAATGCCATTAACCATTGGAAGGTTTTTTTTCAAATCCCAGCTCTCTTGAGCACACAGTTACAAAGTGTGTTGGAGTGATTACTTGCATCTTCTATCACTGTCTCTTCAGGACTCCAGATCATTCCAAATTGTCAAGGGGACTCATCCTCTCATATCTGTATTTAGGATTATTCATTTTAGATCTCATGAACAAGCAATTGAATTGAAGTTTTGTTTCTGAGAAAAGAAAGTCTTGTGGCCTGCCTTTCAAAGAAAGAAACAGAGAAGCTATCCTGAAAAGGAGGATAAAAGAAATAAAGAGATTCTGCATCCGCAGGAAGGAAGGCTAGCATGAAGAAACACGTTATGTGCATAAATAAGCCCAGGTACCTGGGTTAAGGAACTAGATTAGAGTGTAACAGGCTGTAGTCTGAAGAGGTTGGCTACGGGATTAGGATGCCTGTGTGAATCAAAGTCCAGGGTCATGGGGATTAACTTTAAGGAGGAGGGTATACAACCTTCTGTTTCTGAATCTTGGGCCTAACTGGCTCTCCCACTAATTGTGAAGTCAACAGGAATCTCCATTGTTAATTTCATTGAGACCATCACACATGATTCTAGTCTCATTGAACCTCTTGGCGAGGCAGAGTGATTCTTTTAGTGGAGGATTATTGTAAGAGGGAAGCATAATATGACTTTCTCAACATTCCTCAGATAATACCTCTGTACCTCTGTATGTGCTGATGGCATTCTCCTACACTTCGTAATCTAATAGGCAGCATAGCCTCTTACTTAAGAGTAGAGGCTTACATGTTCTACTGAATTTTGCATCAAATAAAGGATCTGGTACACTGCTTTGCACATAGTAGGGACTCAGGTTGTATCTGTAAAACTGAAAGAGGAAAGGAGGGCAAGGACAGGGAAATAAAACCATACTACAACAAAGACTGCACAGTGAAAAGTATCTCTTTCCAAATTATTTGAGTACCACAGATAAATGGAACACCTGCATTCTATTTGTCCTTCAACCCTCAGCTCAGAAATCGCTCTTTAATATGTGCTCCATTTCTATTTATGATAGCTTGATAATCAAGCTATGATTGCATGTGCTAACATCAGTTCCTCCATGAAAGATGTGTGATCCATTCCAATCATCCTAATTCCTTATGCAGATGTTCCTAAACTATTCGGTTCTTCTTAATTACACAGTATCAAAGGGCTACACCTGTGAGGGGAAGCAATCCACAAGTCTGTAGAGTTTAAAGAGAACTACCTTTCCCTGGGGTCTTCTCCCCAAGTGTGAGGGAATGTAACTGATTATTTTAACAAGGGGAATTTATTCCCCCTCAAATTATGACCTGGTTATATCAGGTAAATTCAAAGCTTCTGGGCAAGCACCTTAAGGCCATATCTTTTATCCTCTCACAAGTTTTTGGCTGCTTTGCTTTCAAACTGTAAGCTGGCAGACTTCATCCTTTAAAAGCTTAATAACCTGAAAACCCGCTGGGCACCAGGAATACCTGTAGTTCTCAGCCATAGAGAATGGATGGAATAAAAATCTAATGCATTTCACCTTCTCACCTCCTGCTCACAGCCCATGCCTTCCATTACGCCCCCTTCAAATCTCACTGAAGCCAGAAGTATGGAGGACTTTGCTGACACACGTCAGCTACTGTTCATCTCACGGGTACTTGGGCCTTCCAAGTCAGAGGTCCTCAAAGAGTAGTCACCATACCTATACTAGCAGCAACAGCAGCACCCGGAAATTTGTTAGATATGAAATTACTGGGCTCCTGAATCAGAAACGCTAGGGATGGAATACACCACTCTGTGGCTTAACAAGCCCTCCAGGTGATTCTGATGCTTGCTAAAGTTTGAGAACTGCTCTGGGAAATCGAACCAATAGCATTTGGCTGTAACCCACTGGGTAATTTATAAAACCAAGGAGCAGTTGTTACCCTTGGTCTCAGGAGTTGTGGGAGTTGGTGAGCTCGTTTCAAAGGAGCCATACTCAACTTTGCAGGCGCTTGGATAGCTGGCTGTGTGCATTTGGAAATATACAGTGTTCTCTTTCCATGTGGCCCAAGAAAGACGAAGAAAATCAGAATTCTAAACGTGAGTTGATAAAAACTGGGGCTCTCCAAGGAGGGACTGAAGTTACTTTATCTTTTTGGATTTGACTCTCCATACGCAGCGTTTATTTTCTTCCTTTCATTTTATCACATAGATTTTGCTTTCGAGTGTTTCTCTCATCAGGGGTGATTCAAAACAAAGATTTATGAAGTCTTACTGTAAGGTATACAACAAAAGAAAATATCTTATAAAAAAAAGCGGGGGGAACGCTGGGCCCAACTTGAAGACAAACAAGAAGTTACCTACTGTATGCAAATGTATCTCAGGGAAAGTTTCTTTTGAATTCAACCTCCTGAACAAGAATGAACATCGTCACTTGGCACCCTTTCTCTGCTGCAGAAGCTGCACAATGCTGGCAAAGTTACCTTCCTAAAGTGTAGGATATTTACTCAGAAAACGGGGCAGCCATTTTCGGTTTCTTTTAATCCAAGCGTTTAAGCTCATTAGAGGAGCTCATTCTCTAAAGAAAAGCTCCAGAGAATCTGTTTGAAATTCCCTTAACGGTGTACGTTTTATTTCAACAAATTTAAGTTTTCATACAACCACGTTTACATAAAGTAGGATTCAACTGAGTTAACGTTTAACAGGAAAGAAGCACAGCAGATGGACACACGATGGGGGGTTTATAGAAACGTTTTCTGGGAGTCTACAGTTTGGGAAGGCAGACCTCAATCCTGTACGCAAACACAAGTGAAATTAAAGTCCAAGTTAGCTTAGCGTTATATTAGAAGTAGAGGATTTGGGTTCTAATCCTTTGAGAATCTCTCTATGGGGGGGGGGGGGGAGAGAGAGAGAGGGAGAGAGAGAGAGAGAGAGTTTATTTATATAATTTGACCTAAAATGCATACTTTCTTCTCTGAGATTTTTTTTCTTCACTGATAAATTAGACATATGATCTAATGCCAAGTTCAGTGTCTTATTAGTACGATCTAACAACACAAACTGCTTGATCACTGTGCCAGTATTCTGTCCATGTAAAGAATTACTAGAACTGGAGGAAACCCACAGGTGTATCCTTAGATCACTGATACTTCATATTTTCCTTTGTGACCCATTACAGCACACCTCCCCCAACCCATATCATCCCACCCCTCTGCTTGCTCAGTTCCACCCCTGCCTCTCTATCAGGTTGAACTAGTTTTAAGGAGAGGAGACACAATTGTCAGAGGCTGAAAGGGTGGGTATGGGATTTGGGACTCTTTTACCATGAGCACATACCCAACAAAAAGTATTTTTTATTTAAAAAAATTTTTGAGGTATAATTGACATATGACATTATATTAGCTTCAGGTATACAACATAATGATTCAATACTTGTGTGTGTATATATAAATATATGTATATATATTGAGAAATGATCACTACAACAAGGCTAGTTAAGGTCAGTCACCATACATGCTTACATATTATTTGTCTTCTGATGAGAACTTTTTAAAATCTATTTTCTTAGTAACTTTTAAATATGCTATACAGTATTATTAACTACAGTCACCATGTTGTACGTTACATCCCCATGACTTATGTATGTTAGAACTGGAAGTTTGTACCCTTTGACCCCCTTTACACATTTGTTCCCCCAACCTCCGGCAACAACACTGATCTGTTCTCTGTGTCTGTAAGTTCATTTTTTGTTGTTTTTTGGCGGGTTGTTTTTGTTTTGTTTTTGGATCCTAAATGTAAGTGACATCTTATTGTATTTGTCTTCCTCTGTCTGACTGACTTCACTTAGCATAATGCCCTACAGGTCCATCCATGCTGTTGTAAATAGCAAGATTTTCTTCTTTTATGGCTGAATAATATTCCTCTGTGTGTGTGTGTGTGTGTGTGTGTGTGTGTGTGTGTGTGTGACATTTGCCTATCCATTCATTCATTGGTGGACGCAGTTTCTTCTCATATCTTGGCTATTCTAAATAATGTTGCAATGAACATGGGATGCAGATATCTCTTCAACGTGGCATTTTCATGCACTTTGGATAAATACTCAGAAGTGGAATTTCTGTATCATATGGATCTACTTTAACTTTTTGAGAAATCTCTGTATTGTTTTCCATAGTTGCTGCACCAATTTACATTCACATCAACAGTGCACCAGAGTTCCCTTTCTGTCCTTGCCAACTCTTGTTATTTCTTGTCTTTTTGATGATAGTCATTCTGACAGGTGGGAGGTGATATCTCATTGTGGTTTTGATTTGCATTTCTCTGATGAGTAGTGATGTTGAGCACCTTTTCATATACCTGTTAGCTATCTGTATGTGTCCTTTAAAAAAAAAAGTCTATTCAGATATTCTGCTCATTTTTGAATTAGATTGTTTGTTCTTACTATTAAGTTGTTTGAGTTCTTTATATATTTCAAATATTATCTCCTTATCAGAAATACGGTTGGTAAATATTTTCTCCCATTCTGTAGGTTGCTTTTTGTTTTGTTGATGGTTTCCTTTGTTGTACAGAAGCTTTTTAGTTTGATGTAATCCCACATGTTTATTTTGGCTTTTGTTGCCGTAGCTTTTGGGATCAAATCCAAAAAATCATCATCAAGACTGATGTCAAGTTGCTTATGCTTATGTTTTCTTCTAGGAGTTTTATGGTTTCAGGTTTTTTTTTTTTTTTTTTTGGTACGCGGGCCTCTCACTGCTGTGGCCTCTCCCGTTGCGGAGCACAGGCTCCGGATGCGCAGGCTCAGCAGTCATGGCTCACGGGCCCAGCCACTCCGCGGCATGTGGGATCCTCCCGGACCGGGGCACAAACCTGTGTCCCCTGCATCAGCAGGTGGACTCCCAACCACTGCGCCACCAGGGTAGCCCTGGTTTCAGGTCTTATATTTGATCACTTCATGAATCTGTGTGCATCTTGCTCGGGGCCATGCTAATCTTCTCTGTATCATTCCGGTTTTAGTGTATGTGCTGCTGAAGTGAACCACGCAAAATTTCTTTTAGCATCTCAGTGTGTATGTGCACTTGTATATATACGGTAGGGTGGCAGTGGGGATTGGAGTAAATCTGAAATACAACTTAATGTATTGGATGTACTGCTACGTAAAATATATGCTGTTGGAATAAACAGCTGTCAACTAGTAAAATTGCCTAATCTGTGAAGTGCTGAGCTATGTTCACAGCATAAGCAGTGGGCTTCGTGTGCTTTCCCTAAATATCCACTTCCCCCCAAGGGGAGACTCAAATTGGCCTTCTCCTCTGCTGGTCAAAGTTGAAGAACATGGGTTTGTAATCTTTCTTAGTTTCCCCTATCTAAATTCAGGGTTGAAGTTCAGAATCATTTTTCCAAAGAGAATGTTTCCTCTAACCATATTCTGTAGCTTCTCTGTACAAGGAAGTGTGGGATATTGTCCCTGAGAACACTGGGGACAGGCTGACAGTCAAAGCACTCTCTCTGTCGTTGGCCTGTCTGCTTGGCGCTTCAAGGGTCCCAGCCCTTCACTCCTGGGCCAAGCCCATAGAAATAAACGCTTCGTAACTTCGTTGTGGAGATCACAGTAAAAATGAGCAACCGACCTTGTTGCCGCAGGATGTCACCCCAGCTATTTCCCATTCGCAATCTGGTTCTGAGCAGACCAAGGAAAACATAGAATGAGACTGTACTCAGGCTCAATTATACATTCAAATTGCCTGTCTTTCAAACCCCCTAAAAACTGTAATGGCTTAATTAAGCTGGTAACTTTATGGCATGCTTCTGCTCACAGCCTAACTCTGAGGCCTTTCTCTTTCACTGTCAGTGATAATTCTGCTTTGCTGGGATGGCTGGCTGCTGGAAAGAGGTGGGGAGCTCCAGGGTGGGAAAAGGAAGAAAAGAGATCTTGGGGAAGCTAAATTCCGCTTGTGGCAGGTGGTCTTCAAATCTCCAGTCCTTTGGAGTCCATAAACGAGAGCTCTGGGGAAAGAGTAGGCATTAATTTAGGTTCTAGAAGGAGCAGGGTGAGTTTTCACTTGGTGAAGCTCGCCTTTGGAATCCATCAACTAAAACACTATTTCATAGAAGAGAAAAAGGCAGGTTATGACTTGCATGTTCCCTGAAAGGAAAAGAAGACCGTCCTATTTGAAAGCAGTGTAGCTCCACCCCCTGTCCTAATCTAAACGGCATCCTTCTTACATTTCATGCCCACATGATGTATAATCTTGGAGCAGCATTTCATGTCATTGAATGGACTTTCCACCTTCATCTGGAGGTGGCTGACCTCTGCTGAGAGGTGGGCAGTTCTTCTGAGTCAGCACCATCTGCTTTCCTGAAAGAGCTTCTTAGGGCTGTAACAGTTTCATTACCAAAACATTCAGGTCTCTTGATGTTATTTGAGAAATCCTTTATTTAGAGGTATTGAAGCATTTGTCCAATGCAAGAATTAACTGAAGGAAATGAATTGCTGATCACCTTTATTTTTTCAAGTGCAGTTAAAGATGTGGTCTAAAGAATCAGACTATTTTTCTCCTAAGGCCACCTCTATCACTCGCCAGTAATGGAGACTTAAGTTAGCAAGTCTAATAGAATAATAATACTAGTTCCTACCTCATAAGTTAGTGAGATTTAGTGAAATAGTACATATAAGACACTTAGCACAGTGCCTGGCTCTTAATCACTAAATGTTAGTTTATGATATTATTATTGTTCCTGTTGCTCTTCATTTTACCAAGCTCACATTCTATAGGATTTATACTTATGGCAACACTCAACAATTTTATATCTGATCATAGGTGAGATAAAGAGAGAAGTGGACAGATTTGCCACCCTGACTCCTCAGGGTTACAGGGAGGTGATTGGTGACCCAGTTTCACTAAGTTTTTCTTCTTTGGACTTCTGGTGTCCATCTTTTTATTTCTCCTTTACCAGTTGCTTGCATTAGCCTTTTGGGAATTGTGCAGAAGAGTTTTTCATTTTTAAGAAGCCACAAGTTCCCTATCTTTAAATCAGAGGTGAAATGCAGCATGCCATGGCAGTAATCTGGACTTTCTGGTTTAAACTCATTTTCTATGAAATCAAAATTTATCCTTTGCTTTTGAAAGCACCAAAAGTGATTAGCTGAGACAGCAGTGAACAGACATGAGGAAGAGGCCCCTGGTGGCTGAAAGGAGGCCTCTGCCTCTCAGTTTTTTAATGGCATGCGAAAGGCATTAATCCACACTTTCATTTCCTGTTACCCAAATAGAAATGTCTTGAGATAATGTGAATACCTTATGGCATAAGTGACTTTCTAAAGTATCTTATTAGAACTCCTTATCAGAGTAATTTAGGCAGCATTGGGGCTTGACAGCCGGGAACATACTTCTTAAACACTGACCCTTGGGAGCAGCTCACAAAAAGTTAGTCAAATACCAGTGGGGAAACTTCCAAGAGACATGGCAGCTTTAGCCTTTTCTCAAGCGCAGGGCCCCTCTATCATGTCACCTGCAGGTGACTTCCGTGTGTGGCAGCTTCACCCAGAGAGAAAGTCAGATTTCCCAAATGTCTCTCAAGAACCGTTAGGACAAATCACGCTGTCACAAAGGGAAGTTGGGACAATACTGCAGAAAGCAAAGGGTGAAACTCTGTCCTTGAAGGGTGTTTAATATGCTTTTGAGAATGATGCCGTAGGTTTTGGATGCACTCTTTTGCAAAAGGAAGTTTATAAACTACCTAGGCTCCTTTGCTGATGTTTAATGTACAAGAGGCTAATGTGGATTTTTATTGGGGAAAATGCAAAACAAAATACCCCCAAAATAATACCCCCAAACCCAAACCCACAGTCAAAAAATCCCTGCAAAGTGTTTCTGTCTCTTCACAATGGAAGGTTATGTTTTGTTTGAAGAAAATGGCTTACGTGAGGATGTACCAGCATGGGCTGCGGACTTCGCATTGCTGAATTGCAGTCTCCACCTCCTTTCACTTCCCAAGGTGTTGTGATACGTTAATCCTCACACTGAGCCGCCTCCTACTCTGCTCAGATTTATTTCAAATGAAGAGCCCTTTTCTTCGTTTCCCCAGGAGACTCTGCCAGAAGCCCATAGTGGCCACCATCTACATTGTTTTCCTTTATTTTTCAGTTTCTCCCTATAAGACGGCCTCCCAGTAAACCTGTAATTGCTTATCTGAACTGACACTGTGTCCTTTTTTTTTTTTAACATCTTTATTGGAGTATAATTGCTTTACAAAGGTGTGTTAGTTTCTGCTTTATAACAAAGTGAATCAGTTATACATATACATATGTCCCTATATCTCTTCCCTCTTGCATGTCCCTCCCTCCCACCCTCCCTATCCCACCCTTCTACATGGTCACAAAGCACCAAGCTGATCTCCCTGTGCTATGCGGCTGCTTCCCACTAGCTATCTATTTTACGTCTGGTGGTGTATATATGTCCATGCCACTCTCTCACTTTGTCCCAGCTTACCCTTCCCCCTCCCTGTATCCTCAGGTCCATTCCCTAGTAGGTCTACAACTTTATTCCCGTCTTGCCCCAAGATTCTTCATGACCATTTTTTTTTTTAGATTCCATATATGTGTGTTAGCATACAGTATTTGTTTTTCTCTTTCTGACTTACTTCACTCTGAATGACAGTCTCTAGGTCCATCCTCCTCACTACAAATAACTCATTTTCATTCCTTTTTAGAGTTGAGTAATATTCCATTGTATATATGTGCCACATTTTCTTTTTTTCTTTTTAATAGATCTTTATTGAAGTATAATTGCTTCATAATACTGTGTTAGTTTCTGTTGTACAACAAAGTGAATCAGCCATATGCACACATATATCCCCATATCCCCTCCCTCTTGAGGCTCCCCCACTACCCTCCCTATCCCACCCCTCTAGGTCATGGCAAAGCACCGAGCTGATCTCCCTGTGCTATGCTGCTGCTTCCCACTAGCTAACTAGTTTACATTGGATAGTGTATATCTGTTGATGCTACTCTCACTTCGCCCCAGCTTCCCGCTCCCCACCCCACGTCCTCAAGTGCATTCTCTATGTCTACGTCTTTATTCCTGCCCTGCTACTAGGTTCATTGGTACCTTTTTTTTTTTTTTAGATTCCATATATATGTGTTAGCATACGGTATTTGTTTTTCTCTTTCTGACTTACTTCAGTCTGAGTGACAGACTCTAGGTCCATCCACCTCACTACAGATAACTCAATTTCGTTTCTTTTTATGGCCGAGTAATATTCCATTGTATATATGTGCCACTTCTTCTTTATCCATTCATCTGTTGATGGACACTTAGGTTGCTTCCATGTCCTGGCTATTGTAAATAGAGCTGCAGTGAACATTTTGGTACATGACTCTTTTTGAATTATGGTTTTCTCAGGATATATGCCCAGTAGTGGGATTGCTGGGTCATATGGTAGTTCTATTTGTAGTTTTTTAAGGAACCTCCATACTGTTCTCCATAATGGCTGTATCAATTTACATTCCCACCAACAGTGCAAGAGTGTTCCCTTTTCTCCACACCCTCTCCAGCATTTATTGTTTCTAGATTTTTTGATGATGGCCATTATGACTGGTGTGAGATGATATCTCTTTGTAGTTTTGATTTGCATTTCTCTAATGATTAATGATGTTGAACATTCTTTCATGTGTTTGTTGACAATCTGTATATCTTCTTTGGGGAAATGTCTGTTTAGGTCTTCTGCCCAGTTTTGGATTGGGTTGTTTGTTCTTTTGTTATTGAGGTTCATGAGCTGCTTATAAATCTTGGCGATTAATCCTTTGTCAGTTGCTTCATTTGCAAATATTTTCCCCCATTCTGAGGGTTGTCTTTTCGTCTTGTTTATGGTTTCCTTTGCTGTGCAAAAGCTTTTAAGTTTCATTAGGTCCCATTTGTTTATTTTTGTTTTTATTTCCATTTCTCTAGGAGGTGAGTCAAAAAGGATTTTGCTGTGATTTATGTCATAGTGTTCTGCCTGTGTTTTCCTCTAAGAGTTTGATAGTGTCTGGCCTTACATTTAGGTCTTTAATCCATTTTGAGTTTATTTTTGTGTATGGTGTTAGGGAGTGATCTAATCTCATACTTTTACATGTAGCTGTCCAATTTTCCCAGCACCACTTATTGAAGAGCCTGTCTTTTCTCCACTGTATATTCTTTCCTCCTTTAACAAAGATAAGGTGACCATACGTGCGTGGGTTTATCTTTGGGCTTTCTATCCTGTTCCATTGATCTATATTTCTGTTTCTGTGCCAGTACCATACTGTCTTGATTACTGTAGATTTGTAGTATAGTCTGAAGTCAGGGAGCCTGATTCCTCCAGCTCCATGTTTCTTTCTCAAGATTGCTTTGGCTATTTGGGGTCTTTTGTGTTTCCATACAATTTGTGAAATATTTTGTTCTAGTTCTGTGAAAAATGCCAGTAGTAATTTGATAGGGATTGCATTGAATCTGTAGATTGCTTTGGGTAGTAGAGTCATTTTCACAAGGTTGATTCTTCCAATCCTAGAACATGATATGTCTCTCCATCTATTTATAACATCTTTAATTTCTTTCATCAGTGTCTTATAATTTTCTGCATACAGGTCTTTTGTCTCCTTAGGTAGGTTTATTCCTAGGTATTTTATTCTTTTTGTTGCTGTGGTAAATGGGAGTGTTTTCTTGATTTCACTTTCAGATTTTCCATCATTAGTGTATAGGAATGCAAGAGATTTCTGTGCATTTTGTATCCTGCTACTTTACCAAATTCATTGATTAGCTCTAGTAGTTTTCTGGTAGCATCTTTAGGATTCTCTATGTATAGTATCATGTCGTCTGCCAACAGTGACAGCTTTACTTCTTCTTTTCCGATTTGGATTCCTTTTATTTCCTTTTCTTCTCTGATTGCTGTGGCTAAAACTTCCAAAACTATGTTGAGTAAGGGTGGTGAGAGTGGGCAACCTTGTCTTGTTCCTGATCTTAGTGGAAATGCTTTCAGTTTTTCACCATTGAGAATGATGTTGGCTGTGGGTTTGTCATATATGGCCTTTATTATGTTGAGGAAAGTTCCCTCTATGCCTACTTTCTGCAGGGTTTTTATCATAAATGGGTGTTGAATTTTGTCGAAAGCTTTCTCTGCATCTATTGAGATGACCATATGGTTTTTCTCCTTCAATTTGTTAATATGGTGTATCACATTGATTGATTTGCATATATTGAAGAATCCTTGCATTCCTGGAATAAACCCCATTTGATCATGGAGTATGATCCTTTTAATGTGATGTGGATTCTGTTTGCTAGTATTTTGTTGAGGATTTTTGCATCTATGTTCATGAGTGATATTGGCCTGTAGTTTTCTTTCTTTGTGACATCCTTGTCTGGTTTGGGTATCAGGGTGATGGTGGCCTTGTAGAATGAGTTTGGGAGTGTTCCTCCCTCTGCTATATTTTGGAAGAGTTTGAGGATAGGTGTTAGCTCTTCTCTAAATGTTTGATAGAATTTGCCTGTGAAGGCATCTGGTCCTGGGCTTTTGTTTGTTGGAAGATTTTTAATCACAGTATCAAGTTCAGTGCTTGTGATTGGTTTGTTCATATTTTCTATTTCTTCCTGGTTCAGTCTCGGCAGGTTGTGCATTTCTAAGAATTTGTCCGTTTCTTCCAGGTTGTCCATTTTATTGGCATAGAGTTGCTTGTAGTAATCTCTCATGATCCTTTGTATTTCTGCAGTGTCAGTTGTTACTTCTCCTTTTTCATTTCTAATTGTATTGATTTGAGTCTTCTCCCTTTTTTTCTTGATGAGTCTGGCTAATGGTTTATCAACTTTATTTATCGTCTCAAAGAACCAGCTTTTAATTTTATTGATCTTTGCTATCATTTCCTTCATTTCTTTTTCATTTATTTCTGATCTGATCTTTATGATTTCTTTCCTTCTGCTAACCTTGGGTTTTTTTTTGTTCTTCTTTCTCTAATTGCTTTAGGTGTAAGGTTAGGTTGTTTATTTGAGATGTTTCTTGTTTCTTAAGGTAGGATTGTATTGCTATAAAATTCCCTCTTAGAACTGCTTTTGCTGCATCCCATAGGTTTTGGGTCATCGTGTTTTTATTGTCATTTGTTTAGGTATTTTTTGATTTCCTCTTTGATTTCTTCAGTGATCTCTTGGTTATTAAGTAGTGTGTTTTTTAGCCTCCATGTGTTTGTATTTCTTGCAGGTTTTTTCCTGTAATTGATATCTAGTCTTATAGCGTTGTGGTTGGCAAAGATACTTGATACAATTTCAATTTTCTTAAATTTACCAAGGCTTAATTTGTGACCCATGATATGATCTATCCTGGAGATTGTTCCATGAGCACTTGAGAAGAGAGTGTATTCTGTTGTTTTTGGATGGAATGTCCTATAAATATCAATTAAGTCCACCTTGTTTAATGTATCATTTAAAGCTTGTGTTTCCTTATTTATTTTCATTTTGGATGATCTGTCCATTGGTGAAATTGGGGTGTTAAAGTCCCCTACTATGAATGTGTTACTGTCGATTTCCCCTTTTATGGCTGTTGGTATTTACCTTATATATTGAGGTGCTTCTATGTTGGGTGCAGACACTATGTCCTTTGAAAATTGTTTCACTTATTCCATAAAGATACACTGACCTTAATTGTAAAGCTCAGTATACTGCCATCATAAAGACAGACTTTCTACATTCACAGTTTTCTTGAATGTGTGTTTTTGGCATCTGAGTATTATGATTTAAGCTTGTTTCTCAAAATGCAAGTGCATTTGATTTTTAAATGCTGCCCATTTATCTTGCTACATGAATCAGTTTTTTTCCTACTCCTCTCCTCATCGATAGTATTGCCTTTCAATTCCTCCAACATATTTCAGGTAAATGGTCAAATCAGTGTGTCCACAGTCAAAGATGCATCAGATGTTTCCTGCTGAGGCAGAGAAGATGAACAGAGTTAATGTGTAAATGATAGGCCAATGATGAGGTCAATATTTACCCCATGCTACAATAGATCTTGATAACTGGATAACTACCAAAACAAGATGTCAATAATCAGGGTGATGTGCTGTAGCATTCCAGAATAGTTTCATTTGAAAGGTATGGAAATTCTGGGAATAAAGCTTCCAATAATTTTATGGTATGCTTTTGGTCCTAAAAGGCAGTCATCCTTTATATCAAGGTAAAGATCTAGAATCTCATTGGTTTTCAAACTTTAATACACATTAGAATAACTTGGGGCATTTTAGTTAAATACAGATTCCTAGATTCCCCCCATATTATGATGAATAGGTATGGTCTTGTGCCCATCTAGTGTTTCAGATAACACTAGGTGAATCTGACACAGACAAAATAGGGAACGTATCTTTGAGAAACACTGATATAAACTGTACTGCTATTCATTGTGCCTGGGGGGTATGTGATTACTTAAGTAATCAACCCATCAACTAATCAACAATTATTTAGGGACAGCTAGTTCATAACAATATGTTCATAAAACCATTATGAAGTACTCACTTGTACTTTTTCTGTTGCTGCTCTGCTCTAGCTAGTAAAATGGTAACTTTTGAATCTTACATATGAGATTGAATAATGTAAGAACAAAGCTTATTGGCATAATTTATCAATGATTATTTTAAAAATCTCTTAAAATAATTGCTCATACTTGGAGACATAGCCTTCTCCTAAATATAAATGCAAAAAAAATCATTACATTTTATTTACTGATAAAGGAAGACTGATATATATAGTAAAATCAGTTAATATATAATTTTGTGGTAAGTGTATCCTGATCAGTAAAACATTTTTCAATATGAAACTCAATGCATTGTTTATTAAAGACTATATAGGCGTTAAATATTACTAATGTCATATATATTAAACAGTAGGAACACTATTATAAATTTAAAATAGGATAAATTTTAAAAACTAGAGATTCAATATTTTCTTCCCGCATATACCAACAAATCATAAGTGTTATATTCTCAACTGTCCTAGTAGTCTTGTTTGTCTAGCCTGGTTTGCAAATTTTGACTGACTCTCTCTTAGGTGGAAAGTTCTTAGCTGGCACATAATTAAAGAATAAATAATTTCCTAAAAGTGAAACAAGAATGTTCTCTTTCAGCTCTGACATTAGCTAATATTTCTCAAACAGTGATTTTTGGTTGGTATTTCCAGGTACATCTTTAAAATAGTTTTTGGGCTACCTTTCCCCAAAATGGCAGGGAAAAATGCATTAATGGATAGACTGTCCTCAATTTCAAGTCTTTCATCCATAATTTGTATTTAAACCACTGGTCCCTTTGTGGTGCTCATCTATTTGATTGTCTCCAAAGTATGCATGTACATCTCAGGATCCTGTTTTGATTTCGTTGTAGTTTGATGTCATTGGTTGTTTTCTTTATAACTCATATTGAAATTCTTTGATATACCTGGAGGCTCCTCTAAGAGTCTCTAACCTCCCTGGCTTCATTGAGTACTTTCTCCAATGAACAGTCTCAACATATATTTGCAAGTGATTTCAAAATTGATGTGCAAAAGAATCACTTATGAATTTGGGGGGAAAAACAAAGATTTTTACTCATTGAATCTGAAACAGGGACGGAGTTCATGTATTTCTAACAAGCTCCCAGCCATATGCTTGTTGCTGCCAATCTGTGAACCAAGAGTTCTACACTGCACATTTGGCTCTTGCCAAGTGCTACAATCTGTTATTGATCATATTTCCAGACATATACACTATATACTCAACTGTATATATTTCCCATGAGTGTGGCAATCTCCTCATAAAATTCTCATTGCTGATGACAATAAGGTACTTGACATCAACTCTATAGTCATTAAACATTTTTAATCTCTAAAATCTACTTCCAAGAAAACACCTTGTGATCATGAGTTGATCTTGGAAGAGTGTCAGCACAATGAGTGTGTCAAATCTTTGTCATCCTTCAGAGATTTTTAAAGACTATCTTAGACATTATTGCTGTTGTTGTTGTTTACTTCTGAGAGCATTCAATAACCATGGAAAGACAAAAGGACAATGAGATACAATATACTGAAATGATACTCACCGAAACATTGAAATTGAAGATTTCTGGGAGGTGTTATAATAGCAACCTTATTTTCTTCATTTAAAAATCTATGTTTTCCTAAATGTTTTATTGTTCACATATATTACTCTTATTATAAAGTAATCATTATGAACTTTTAAAATCCCAGAATATCTTGTATCTTTTTTCTTCTAAACCTCATGGAAAACACCCACAACTTGGCTATTTGCCGTGAGTTGTTGCGCCTCGTTCCCTTGTTATTTGTCACATTTTGCTTATTTGTCCAGCAGTACTCACTGGAGAAACATTTTTATAACTCCACATTTCTCAGCCCTTTGTTAGTGACATGGTGTATACTCAGGATCTACCTGTTGATTGATCATCAATTTTCTGGCTTTACTGAATTTGCATATAGACTGTATGCAAAGAAATTTAACACATCAAATCAAATAGCTTAAAATCACCAAAGGTGTCTGATATTGTTATACAGGTTTACATAAATATTGAAGTTTACATCCCAAGTAAGAGCATAGTCCTATAGCTTAGTACATGCCAAGAGAAAATACAGGCAAGATATCAATGGAAGCCCACATAGAAAACTTTAGTGAGTATTACTCATAACTTCTCATCTCTTAACGCACCTGTCTGCGCACATAGAAGTGACCATATTTCTGACTGGTCTAGAGTATTGATGGGCTGGCACTGAGAAGGGTCTTGGATGACAAATTAAATGTTGTTTCCATCCTGGAGAAGATGCTAGAGAAAAGATGAAAATTACTTGGGGTAGCTGAAAATCACACTAAATATCATTTTCTTTGTTTCTGCCAAATTTCTGCCATTATGTTCATCTTGATTTAAAGGACATGTGATGAAAATGGAAAACAGTTTCTAATCACAGCGATTAATTACCAATGACTAAATTTAAAGTGATTTCCTAATTAAAATTTCAAAGTATCCTAGATATAATGTAAGACTAGAATGATGAGGCAACACAGAGGATTTCTTTAGAACAGCCTACAAAGCATCAAGGAAGAAGGGATATTCCCAAATATACAGAAAAGTAGGTTCTTGTTTAAACTGTCCTCAGAGTCTCCATCCATTGGAACAAGCCATTCTTATCCTAGTGGTAAATACAACAAAATCAAACGTGGAACTGCTGTGAGTGATCCAAAAACCTGGTGGAGACCCGTGTGTTGTGCATAGTACACACATAGGCTGGCAGAACATGATGGGATCCAAGAATCACCAACAGGGGTAAGCAGTCAACAAGTTGCACAGGTGATTCATTCAACAAATATTTACTAGCCGCATATTATATGTCAGGTACTCTTCTAGGTACCTGGCATACATCAGTAAATAAAATGGACATATTCCTACCTTTGTGGAGTTTATATGCAAGCAGATACAGGAAGATAGGAAATGGTATACCAGATAAGTAGGTAAATTATATTTTTGTATGTGAGGAAATAAGTGATATAGATAAAAGGAGAGTAGGAAGATGGCAAGCACTAGTTATGGGATGGGAGTGAGGTGGGTTGC
The DNA here is from genome assembly GCF_003676395.1 of Aethalodelphis obliquidens. NCBI lineage: Eukaryota > Metazoa > Chordata > Mammalia > Artiodactyla > Delphinidae > Aethalodelphis > Aethalodelphis obliquidens. The sequence continues at coordinate 22,851,554 of NW_020837955.1, forward strand.
AATTTTAAGTAAAGGTGTCAGAGTAATCCTCATCGAGAAAAGGGTATTTGAAAAAAGACTCACAAAAAAGCGAGGGAATGAGCCACGCAGCTATTAGGGGGAAGAGCTTTCTCTTCTCTGGTGCAAATCCCTAATGCTAGAGTATGCTTGCCTCATTCCAGGGTCTTCAAGGAAGCCTGTGGGTCTAGTGTGGAGTCGGCATGCGGGAAAAATCACAGGACATGGGTTTATCAATGCAAAAGAGGCTCATGTCATGTAGGTCATTGTAGGCCAAAGTAAGGGCTTTGGCTACTTGACACAGGGTCAAATTTCAACATCAATCTTAGTTTTCATTCTCTCTGTACTTCCTTTTATCATTCCTTTTAACATGACAATATCTTCCAGTCTTGCTTCTACTGTGTCTTTTCTTACTATCTGTGCTCTTGCAATAAGAATAAACCTGATTTATGTCTTTGCTCATTCCAATTCACACTAAACTCTATGGGCAAATTTGTTTTCCTACAGTACAGGGAGTTTTTCCTTATAAAAATATCATATACGCTTGTCATTGCTTCTAGAATTAAGTCAAAACTTCTCTCTTGACCTCGCAGGATCTGGCTCCTACCTTTCCTTCAAAAACAACATTTCCTGTGCACTATTCAATTGTTCTCTCCAATTTCTCTCTCTTTGCTCATGGCACTTTGTAAACATCTTCTCAACACCTTTCCATTCTTCATATCTCCCCAAATGCCATAGCCATCTTTATCATCACCCCTAATCTCAGCAACAAGTGGCATCTCACTTTTCAAAATCTCCAGCACTTTACTTTTACTTCTCCTAAGACAGAAACTGTGTTCTCAAATATTAATTGTAAGTGGACTCAAAACCCACTGGGAGTTAAATCCGTGTCTTATTCAAGTTTTTATTCCCCACAGAACATGGAAATATCAGTGCATTGATAAATATTGATAGAATGAATTTCAGCACTCAGTCTGTAAGCATACATAGGGAGTTTTTAGCATTATTGACACAAACCCATTCTGGACATGATGGTCAGTCCTCCATCGTGACCCATGGGCATTCAACTTTGTGATTACAGAAACCTCTGTGCTCTTTATCACTGCCCATGCTTCAAGTTCAAGACAAGGAATACGGGATTAATTTAGGAATCCGTCATATTTTTAAAGGCATGACAACTTGCTGTATCATAAATATAGCAGATCACCCAGCAGCATAAATAATGAAAACACTGCCTTGGGGGCAATAAAAGTGATTGATGGTCTGAGTTGCAGTTAACCCTGGTTATCCTTTTTCCATGTGGATCTGTGTTGCCTTCCTTTCTGCCTGAGATTAGGATGGCAGAAGCAGTATCTGTGAAAAAAAATCAGATATCAGACACCCACTGTGCTTTCCTAGTCTGAATTTGCAAATGAGGGGGAAGGTATCTGATTCAGGACAAACTAAGTTCACACATACAGATGTGTTCTTATCGTATCCATATTATTAACTGAGCAGCACTGAAAAAAGTTAAGGTGTAGGATAAGGAAAATTAGGCCACCCTGGTTTTACTCTTATTTTAAATACAAAAAACTTCAAAAGAATGTGTCCTTCACTTGAATGTCATAGGTAAGGGTGCCTTTTTCCTAATGTTCTATAGACACATGTTTAATGAACTCCACTGGGGCTCTAAAAATGAAAATTTTGCTGAAAATATGGTCCAAGAAGCATCATGTTGGAGAGGAGAGAATGCCATATCAGGACAAGACTACCTGATTCTCATTCTATTTTTGCTGCTAATTAGTTTCATTAGCTGGTGTGAGTTTCTCAGCCTCGCTCATCATGTCTCTGACCCTTTATATATGCAATGATGGAGAGAAAAGGGACAAGCCTATTATGAATTACGTGCCTACTTTATACAAAACACTTTGCCAAACTTTTCTGCTACTAAGCTTTTCAGTGACATATTATTATGTCCATTTTACAGATAACAAGATTGGGGTTCAGAAAGCTATGTCAAATTCCCAAGGTTGTGTGAGATAAATGGCGAATCTGAATTCTGGTCAATCTAAATCCAAAGGTTATATAATGATAACTGCATATATGAAAGTTTAAGAAACAAGAGCTTCTTCCTGTTCTTACATTCTGTGATTGTCATCCTAAAGTACTGTGGAGTTTTCATACAATGGTGAGTATTAAGACTAGAACAATAGTTTTGCTGACTCCTAATCCGTAGTCAATCTCTGACTCCTTTATGGAACAGGACAAGCCTTCTCTTAACATGCTTCCCAAATCAAGTCACACCAGAAGGGATCATTATTGATTGGCTAGTCAAGAAGAGCACTTCAATTTGGGGTTAAAAAAAAAAAAAAAACAAGGGGCATGTCAGAATAATATTCAGTTTCATCAGTGTGAATTCATTCACTGGGGCCTTCTGCAGACTGGAATTCTGATTTTGGGAAACTTCTGTATCTAGCACAGTGGGGATCTTGAACTTTGTTTTCTTGGAGGTCTTTTAAAGCGAGTAGTTTTATTTTTCTCTGTTACAGTAGCAACAAAGCATGTGCTTTTCTATCTTTAGGTCTGTGTTCATACTAGCACTGCCTGAAGTGTCATGCCTTACACCCCTCTATATTCAAAATGTTTACTCATCTCTTAAGACCCTGGTCAACGTTATCTTTTCCAGGAGGCTTTCTCTAGCCATTAAGCCTATTATGCCGTTCTAGCCAGCATTAGTTCTGTTTTATATTAAGAGTTATCTATGTACCTTTCCTTTAACAAATAAATCCTTAAATTCCCAGAAGGGCCTAATGCAGTATTTTATAAAGAGTAGTATTTTATATAAATTTGTGTTAGGAAGAAATGAACTGATAATGTAATACATAATTTATAAGGATTAAATGATGAAGGAGGGTAGGTACCACCTTAGACTCACTACCAAGCCCATCAGAAGTAGAATCCGGCTGTGGCCCAAGCTGAACCTGCTACGTTCTTTCTCCGTGTTGTTTTCTATGACTCCCCACAGCATTCAGCCTCCGTCACAGTGAACGCAGCTCACAAACAAACCTACCTGGGCAATTAAATTAGACAATTTGACATAAGGTAGATGGCTGAGAGAGAGTTGCAGGTAGGCACAGGGAAATAGCAGTTGCCTGACAGGGTGATTGCCTGGGTGTCTACAGATTTACTTATGCGAATCACTCATCTGTCTTAACTGGGAAGGCCACTGTGTTGCCAAGAAGCCTACGGAGAGTATTGTTTTGCTAAAAATTCTTACCTTTCAGGAGTGGGGATGTCAGTTCTCCCTCTGTTTTAGGAACTGAGGTTCAATTTCATGGCGTTTAGAGATGAGCCAAACCAGTCTGGACAGAGTAACAGCTTCCCATCTGCATTGTACTCTCTGACACATGAGACGCACTGTTCAGCCTTGGAACTTCATATAGCAACACATTGAAACACAGGAACACACAGAGACCAAAAATGTCTCTTTGAGATGAAAGTGGGAACAAGAAAAAGAAAGAAGAGGTGGCTCAAACCATGTGGGATGTTCACCTCCTGCTCATATATCAGCTTTAATGTGCTTCCTAGAGAGTTTCACTTACTCTCCACATTTTCATCTAGTAATCGCTCAAAAATCTTTTCTAAAGAAATGATTAAGATCCTCATGCCATTCTCAGTTAAACCACATGGGAAAAAAGGCAACAGTTGGCCAAAGTAAGTACTTGAAAAAAGTTTATTTGTCAGCAATAAGTTTTAGACAACTGCATGGTTCAAAAGCTCTGAAGTGGGACAGAGCAAACCCTTGTGAATTCAGTCCAACACTCTGGAGTGAACCTCCCCTGATACTGACAGTTGTTTTCCCTCTTCTTCATGGAGTTCATTTTGGCCTCAGTCTGACTCCTGCAGGAGATCAATCCAGAGACCCAGTGTGCCCCATCAGTGTGTTACAGCCGGTAGATCAAGAAGTGAACACTGTTTCATGTGTCATGCGATGACCATAGGAAGTCCCTTCTTCAGGACCCTTCCTTCTCTCCCACCCCAGTGAGAGTCAGAAGGACAGTTGTAGAGTGGAAAACTCAGAAGTAGCAAGTGGCTGTTTGAATACACGTTTGTAATCTTGGGGATAATAAAGGCTCCTGTCCTGGGTGAGCAACTAGGGATTCTATTCCTGGCCTTCAGCCATCTTCTTGGTCACAGAGGACTCCTGAGAGTCCTTTATAGAGACAAAAACAAGGGGAGGGGAGTCTCCTTCTTCATACCTATAACAAGAAAATGTTCTATTCCAAGGAAAGATCCTGCTGGTCATACAGTCATGGGTGGCTCAAAAAAATCTGTTCCTACAGTGGGCCAGTCAGGTCAGGATTCTCAGATGTCTTTAAATGTGTGAGATTTTCTTTTCTTTTTTTTTATTTTGGAAGTTACTATTTAGTGCATAGCACAGATGTAGTCCACAATCACCCATAGTAAACCTGCCTGCTAGTACAGATTTTCTGGCTTTCCCAATTTGTAAGGTCTAATTAAAAGCAATATTCTTGTTTTCTAGAGGCATTTTCTCTACACACCAGAGGCTGAGTTGGAACAGTAACTTACAAGAGCCTGGGGAGTTAAGTCTCCCCCAAACATGCTGTATTACTATGTGATTAAAGTGTTTCCAGACTTGCTCACACTCAGAGCCAGAAACAGAAACAGGCTTCCACTACCCTTCCTGGCCTTGAACAGGCATTCATTTACATTTTTAGACTGGGAAGGAAAATCCAACATTCCTTGATAAGAGGGATTTAAAGGATATCCTTGCAGTACAAATACACTGAATTCCACAAAAGCATTGCCTTCTCTAAGATTACATAAGAGCAGCTTAAAATCAAAAGGACATATTTTACAATAGGAAAAGAATATTAACTAATGGAAAACATCTATAAATTCAAAAGTTATAACCAAAGCTGTTGAAGAGTGATAAGTCAAATAGTAGGAATTCCTTCCCAAATAGTAGGAATTCCTTCCCAATTTTATTTAGGTAGGGATAGTTTTCTATTATGCAAGGGGCCTTTTGGAGATGATCAAATGCAATAGTTTTTCTCAAAAGAACAAGCAGTTACAAAGGTCTTCTTGTGTCTTGTTTGCTCTTGTGAGTGTATCACTCTGTATCTTGTGGATAACCTGGCTACCTGCTCATGCATGTATTCTATGCAAATAGAACAGTATTCATAGAACTACCAGATACCCAGGAAGGAAAAGACAGAGGATGGTAGAGAAATCTCCAAAGTTATATCACACACTTGTTTTAAAGGTAGATGTGTGATGACCGTGTTCGTTCAGGGCAGGGGCTTCAGCCCCTTCTAAAAATAAAGTCACATTTCACAGATAATGAATTTTTAAATAATTATATAATGGATAGGTATGATGGGATATGTAAACATCAGAAAGGTTTCCATTGGTTAGAACCAGGACTCTACTTGGAAACACAGAGATGATGATCTTAAGCATTTAGTTCTGGAGGGAACGTAGATATCGTTTAATCCACACAGCTTCTTTTAAAGATGAGAAGACAGAAGCCTGTATAGGTTTGGTAAATTGCCTGCGGTCTCATGGCTGAAATGTGAGACAGGGTTTGAACCCAGAGCCCTGACAAATGTTGTGCTTTCTAGAGTTCCGTGTTTCTGCTGCACTTTGATTTCACTCTGGTTTATAGAACCAGAAAACACAGTGTAGCCAACCAACACACATAGGACTGTACTGGAAGGGCATGGAGCTTTTTACTGCTTGATTGAATACAGAGAGAAAAACTCTGAGTTTCCTAGACCGTGCTTAGGAAAACATAGTCACTTTCACTGATTAGAAGAAAAGGCATAGGTGCTTTGGCTCTAATTGGTCTGTCCACCGCTAACAATATAAACATGATTAAACAGGCTTATGTGCTTATGGATCCCTCAGAAAGGACATTTTTAATAGGTAAGCACCTTTTTTTAAAATTTAGGGTAAATAATTAGCCTCATTCCTCTGCTGGTCTTTCAGACAGATTTTTATGATCCTGTTGCTAGTTCAATGATAATGTCGACCTAGAGCATCAACGTAGAAATTCATAATGTGAATCTCATTTTAAAAATTTGCATGTATGTTCATTAATGTGTTTTCATGAACTCTTACACATTCAAGAACTTCTAGCTCATTTGCGTAATGGTATATCTTCAAAGTAAGTTTGAGCATAGCAAAGCGAATGCATTTTTGTGTTGCTAACACTTCAATATAAGTAAAGCTGTGCTGGAAGAAATGTTCTGAAAGGATGTTCCTTTTGGTCTCTGGTTTGTCTGGTATTTATCTATAAGCATGTCTGTGTATGTTGTTTGATTTTTTTTCTTTCTTAGCATTGAAAACTATACCATTAATTGTTTTCTTTTCCACATGAAAGTTTATTTATGATGGTTATACAATAAGAATAAAAAGGGGACTCCAGATAAATCTCACATTATATATGGTTTGGAACTTGCACTCTAGCATCCAGGCTTGATGTGACAAGTACTCTTTGGAAGACTGAAGCCATCAGCAAAATGCCCTGGGGGATAATAAAACTCTGGGAGAGAGGATAGTGCGTACATGAGGTGATGGATCTGTGACCTGCAAAGTAGACTCTATAAATTTTGACCATCAGAACCACAGTAGGAACAATTCCCCTTCCCTAATGAGTTTGGTGCCCTCTTAGGAAATGGCTGGTCCTGCAAGCCCATTAAGGAGCATTGAGGCCTCTGAAAATATAGTTCATAGAGCGGGAACAACTTACCTGTGGGACTGAAAGATCCACTGGGAAAGGGTAGAAGGACACATTTGACATAAAATTTCAAAGACCATAAAAGAAAGGGAAGAGGTAGCTGTAATTGGGGACCATGACAATAAGGCACAGAGGAATAACCAGGAGTCCTCAAATAAGAAGTGCTGTACATTTCAAGTGGAAACACATAATGAACTGAGTTGATATTTGCATTTGATTATTTTTAATAAGAGTGGGATTTTTAACTCCCTGATTATTAATTTACTAGATGTAAATTTATATTTCAATCAGCTTTTATTTGATATTACATGGAATAATTTGTACAAATATAAATAAATTCAAAAGAACTCTTTAGAAAATAACTTTTAGATATCCTTTAAAGGGATAAATGAATTACATGTCCAACATCTCATATATTTACATATTTTAAATTATAAGATACAAATGAAGATCTATAACATATGTAAGACACAATTGTATTAATAATAATAATGATAAGCATATATCCCCTCACTTAATGAGAATAAACATCAGCAACACATCCACCATGTGCTTCTCCCTGATTTTGTTTCAGCTCCCACTTGATTTTTGTGTTTCTTATTCGGCAGTCTAAGAGTCGTTATGTGTGTTCAGTATGATATAAACATCTTATTACATTTTACTGTCTGTATAAAATATGTATAAGTGTAATATTTCACTTTATATATTCCTGAATGATAGATTCTTTACTTTTCTATGTTTTTAACTTTAGATGTTATTTTATCACTTTATCACTCAGCATTATATTGAGTTACACCCATGCTGATATGTGAAGAAGCAGTTCTCCATTTTCACTTCCTGAATAGAATTTTATATTAATTTACCATAGTATGTTTATCTGTTCATCTAGTTTTCCATGATGAACACCTAGTGTGTTCCCAGTATTTTTGTTTTGCTGTGCTTGTGTGTATGTATAATATAAACACAAGTACGGTAACATTTCTTATAGTATATGTTTCCAGAGATACATTTTCTCCAGCATATACACCCAGAAGTATTACTGTGGGAATGCAGAATATGTGCAGCCTCACCTTTTGGTAGATGATGCCAAATTATTTTCCCAAGATTGAGAAACTTTACACCCTGAGCAGCAAAGGTACAAAAACTTCCATTGTTCCTCATCCTTGCCAGCACTTGCTGTTTAACTTTTCATTTTTTACCAAGTTGATAGATGTTAGTTTCTATCTTATTTTGATTTTGAATTCACTTTTTCATGTTGCTAATTGTTTTGAGCAACTTTTCATGTATTTCCTCATTTGATTTGTTATTTTGTGAAATTCCGGTTCTTGCGTGTAGCTGATTGGTGTTTGCTTCAGTTTTTCACTCCCCTGTAATAACGTTATAGATGTCCTTGTTAGATGTATATAGCCTCTTGGTGGATGGGCTGTGTTTTATTCTCTCTCTTGACTGTGGGCTTGGTCAGTGTTTTGTTTTGACCAATAGGATATGAATGAAAGTAATGTGACTAACAACTTGAACTATGCTTTTGTGTTTGAGCTGACCCACTTGAGTATTCAGCCATGCTATGAGATAAAAACTGCAAGTAGCCATTGTTTATCGTTTACCGGCTTGAGCCCTAGAATGAAACACATAGTGCAGAGTTGGCCCAGCTAACCCAGAGATGTGAGTGAGAAATAGTTATTCTTGTATGCCATTGTGATCTGACACCTGTTTGTTATGCAGTATTATTGAAGCCGTGACTGATAGATATTTGCCATCTTTTTCTATTGGATAGGATGTCCTTTTCTTATGAATTTATGGGAGTTCTTTATTTATTCTGAGTTCCAAATCTTTGCACTCCTAGTTTGTTGCTTCTTTTCACTTTTTTTTTGATGTACAGAAATGTTTTGTCCAGTTTTATTGAGATATAATTGACAAGTCTCACTGTATGAGTTTAAGGTGTACAGCATAATGATTTGACTTACATATACTGTGAAATGGTAACACAGTAAGTTTAGTTAATATCCTTTATCTCATATAAATACAAAAAAAGAAAAAATAAATTTTCTTTTTAATGAGAACTCTTAGGATTTATGATCTTAATAACTTTCATACATACCATATAGCAATGTTAACTATAGTCATCATATTGTACATTATGTCCCTAGTCCTTATTTATCTTATAATTGGAAGTTTTTACTTTTGACCAAGTTCATTCAATTTCCCCTTCCCCCACCCCTGGCCTCTGGTAACCACAGGTATGATCTCTTTTTCATGAGTTAATTCATTTGTTTTAGGTTCCACATATAAGTAAGATGATGCAGTATTTGTCATTTTCTGTCTGACTTATTTCACTTAGCATAGTGCCCTCAAAGTCCATCCGTGCTGTCACAAATGGCAGGATTTTCTCCTTCTCAATGGCTGATTAATGTTCCACTGTGCGTATGTGTATGTGGGGTGTGTGTGTGTGTGTGTGTGTATATGTATGTATGTAACTTCTTTATCTGTTCATCTGTTGATGAACACTTAGGTTGTATCCATGTCTTGGCTGTTGTAAATAATATTACTATGAACATGAGGGTGCAGATATCCCTTTGACATAGTGTTTTCATTTAGTTTGGTTATATTCCCAGGGGTGGAATTGCTGGATCCTATGATTGCTCTATTTTTAATTTTTTGAGAAACCTCTATACTGTTGTCCATAGTGGCTGTGCTGGCAGACAATCCCACCAACAGTGCACAGGGTTCCTTTTTCTCCACATCTTTGCCAACACTTGTCTGCCACCCATTGTCTTTTTGATGCTAGCCATTTCAACATGTATGAGGTGATATCTCACTGTGATTTTGATTTGCATTTCCCCTATGACTAGTAATGTTGAGCAACTTTCCATATACCTATTGGCTATTCATATATCTTCTCTGCAAAAATGTCTATTCAGATCCTTTGCCCATTTTTCAGTTGGAATATTTGTGTTTTTTGCTATTGATTTGTGTGAGTTCTTTATGTATTTTAGATATTAACTTCTTATGAGATATAATTTGTAAATATTTTTTCCCATTCTGTAGCTTGTCTTTTCGTTTTGTTGATTATTTCTTTTGCTGTACAGAACCTTTTCAGTTTGATGTAGTTCCACTTGTGTATTTTTTTTAATGTGCTGCTGAATTTGGTTTGATAGTATTTTATTGATAATTTTTACATCTATCTTCATCAGGGATACTGGCCTGTAGTTTTCTTTTCTGGTAGTGTCCTTTTCTGGCTTTGGTATCAGGGTAATGCTGACCTTGTAAAATGAGTTTGGGAGTATTCTCTTTGGATGTTTTGGAAGAGTTTGAGGAGGATTGACATTAATTAATTAATATTTTGTAAAATAAAAAGTGAAGCCACTTGGTCCTGGGCTTTCTTTGGTGGGAGATTTTTGATTACTGATTCAGTCTCCTTGTTAGTAATTGGCCTGTTCAGATTTTGTATCTCTTCCTGATTCAGTTTTGAAATGTTGAATATTTCTGAGAATTTTTACATTTCTTCTAGGTTGTCCAGTTTGTTGGTGTATTGTTTATAGTAGCTTCTTATTAGCCTTTGTATGTCTATGGTATCAGTTGAAATGTCTCCTTTTTTATTATAATGTTGTTGATTTGGGTCCTCTCTCTTTTTTCCTTGTTTAGTCTAGCTAAACATTTGTCAACTATGTATCTTTTTGAAGACCATACTGTTAGTTTTGTTCATCTTTTTTTTATTGTTTTCCTGTTCTCTATTTCACTTTTTTGTGCTCTAATCTTTATTATTTTCTTCCTTCTCCTTACTTTGGGCTCAGTTTTTGTTTTTGTTTTAGCTCCTTAAGTCAGAGTTAGGTTGTTTGAAATCTGTCTTGTTTCTTGATGTAGGTGTTTATTGCTATGAACTTCTCTCTTAGTTACACTTTTGCTACATCCCATCAGTTTTGCTATGCTGCTTTTCCTTTTTTGTTTGTCTCAAGATACTTCATTTCCCTTTTAATTTCTTCTCTGATCCAATTGGTTGATGAGGAGAGTTCAATTTCCACGTATTCATAAGTTTTCCAGTGTTCATCCTGATATTGATTTCTAGCTTCATATCACTGTAGTCAGTGAAGACACTTTGTATAATTTCAATCATCTTGAATTTGCTAAGAAATGTTTTGTGACCTAATATATGGTCTATCATAGGAAATATTCCATGTTGCCCTAAGAAGAATGCTGGCTTTGTTCTCTCCCTAAGTGAGGCTGTAGGATGGGCTCTGTGGTTGCCTGTGTTCTCTCAAATTCTTAATATATTATAATGCATTGATCTTCTTTTGGTTAGTCATTGTGTGCGTGTATGCCTTGGATAAGAATTCCTTCCATACTCCAGGTTCATCTCATCTTTTACATTACAAGTTTTATTGTTTACCTTTTATCTTTAAACATTTGACTCACGTGGTAATAAATTTTATGTATGCCGTGAGGTGGGGGCCCAGTGTTTTTTCTCATTAGGATAGCCAAGTGTTGCAAAATCATTTGTGAATAGATAATCCCTTTCTCACTTATCCTTAGTGATATTCTAAAATATGTCAAGTTTCTATGTACGTGTGCTCTATCTGGCTATACCTGTGGTAACAGGCTATCTTGATACTGATAAATTTATAATAGTCTTGTTAACCAATAGAACAAATCATTTTACCTTATTTTTCTTCATTAGGATTATGTTGGCTCTTTTTTGCCTTTTTCTTTCTAAGTAAACCTTTATATATAATACATCCATATTACCCTACCAATCTACTTGGACTGAGATACTACTTTAATTTTTAGTCAGCTGTAATACAAATCTGCTGCAAGTAGTGGGATTAAACAAATCAGGATAGTTCTCATTCAAGGTGGCTATGTATTACAAGTTAAAGGCTGTCATAGGATAGACCCTTAAAAATAGAAATGTTAAAGATCATCTAGGGAGAGAATTGTGGTCTCTGTCCATTACTTAATTACTTGTTTCAAAATAATTCATTTATATTTGTACCTCTTTTTTTTTCCTGGTCTCATTCTTTGTTTTAGATATGTTGCTAGAGTCTAAAGATTTCTAACAAAGAAAACAAGTTATATTACCTAAAGGAACTCACAATCTGCTAGTTGTTGATGAACCAATTTATGGTATCATACTGAGAGGCCCTGAAAAGATTGCGATTTGTGCTGTTTTGTTGTTGCTTTGTTTTTTTGCTATAGCCAGATTGTTTCCAAAAATGTGCCTTGATTATTTGAAAAACACAAAATAACCTCCAGCCCTAGCCATGGGTAGTAATCTTGATGTCGTGAGCCTGTTGGAAAGCAGTGAGAATAACTGACCATAGGAATGTAGGCAAATGACTCTACCTTCCAGAAAATGGAGTCTCACCATCCCCTTCACTTTGAAGTTTAAGAGAGGGAAACATCCAGACTGAAGACAATAAGGCAACTGCCCTTAGTATTCAAGGGTCCAAAGAGAAGAGATCCCAGGCCCATAGGAAAAGTGGAACAAAGGACAGGAGGTTAGAGTTCTGTTACCGCATACACATACCCAGTCCTCAATTCTGAATTCTATCCCCAGTGCTGCCGTAAGTTGTCTTGTGAATGAAAGATGGACTTCTTTGAATAGGTCCTGAACCAGTAGTGTCAAGACAGGAACAGGAGTAGATAACTCCACGTGACCTTCCTACCTCTGATCAGTGGCTGTATTTGTCTGTAAAGATCCCTCTTATATTAACAGCTAATCATCAGGCATGATTGAATGAATGAATGAACTGAATGAAATTATGTCTTCCGGGTAGGTCTTTGAATATATCCTCCCCAAACCAGCTGTGACTCAGCCATCAGCATTCCCTAAAACCTGAACAGCAGGAGAAACCTTTTATTGGTGCTCCTAAAAACTCCCTGGGAAGAGTCGGAGAAAGATTTATGGAAAAGGTAAGCCTTGGACTAAGAATTGAAGAAAGAATACGGACTTTTGAGGGGGTCACAAGAGGAGGGAATGCTTGGTAAAGGAAGCAGCTTATAAGAAGTTCAGTAGTAGAATAGAATAAAAGTGGAAGCAAAATAGGTAAGTGTGAGAATGACCGAGTAAACAAAAGCCAAATTTTGAAGTGCCTTGTTTGTCATGTGTACAAAGGTGGGCTATTAAAGAATTTTTCACAGGGACATGAATATTCATATACACATTTGAGAAAGTTTACTCTGATAATGGTGTGGAGAATGAATGGGAATAAGGGATAGTATGGTAGGCAGAATAATGGCCAAAGATATCCACATCCTAGTCCCCTGAACCTGTGACTATGTTACCTTACATGGCAAAAGCAACTTTGCAGATGTTGTTACGTTAAGGACCTTGAAATGGGGAAATTATTCTGGACTATCCAGGTGGGAAAAAGAGGATATAAGAGTAATGTGATGTGAAAAGAATTCAACTTATTGTTGCTGGAGTTTAAGAAGGAGCCAGAGAACCATGAGACAAGGAATGCACATGCCCTCTAGATAGCTGAAAAGGCAAGGAAAGAGATTCTTTCCTTCCTTTCCAGAAAGGAAGCAGCCCTCCTGAAACCTTGAATTTAGCCCAGGGAGAAGGATGTTGGACTTTAACCTAAAGAACTGTAAGGAAATAAATTTGGGGTTTTTTAAGCCTTAGTTTGTGGTAATTTGTTACAGCAGCCACAGACAACTAATACAGATGATGAAACTGCTGGCAGAGAGACAAATGAGGAAGTTACTATAATCCATATCACAGTAAATATTTCATTGAAAATGGTCATTCATTTTGACAAATGTAAGGTTTCCTTAGAAAGAGTAAATCCAGGCAGAATTTGCCCTAATGATTTCATTTTCCAGAAGGACATGAAACATAATTTGCTTCGAGCAAAGATGAATTACCCATTTGTCAATATCCTTCAATGAAGAAGAATGCTCTTTTAGATCTAGAATGAATGGGACAGCAGGGAAAAAATGACAAGCTATCTAGATCTTTGAGGCCTAGAAGAAAATGCTTTTTAATCGAATTAGTTGGCAATTTACCTGATCTTTTAAAGATATAATTCTTCTAATTAGCTATTAAGGAAAGGCATGTCATTATTGGTTAATCATCAGTCTGTAAAGGATAATATTTTCCAATTGCTTGCCTTTAAAGGAGTTTCCATACATTTTGTGTCGTGAACCTAAGGTCATAAACTACCAATTTAATTCTGCCAAAGACTATTTTATTGATTCAATTTACAGATTTTAAGGAAAGAAATATAATAAAGCTTAGAAATTCTGACAACCTTGCTTCAAATTCTGGTTTTACTAAGTAGTAGCTCAATGACTTTGTAGCTGAACCTTCTCAGGCTGTTTTCTCATTTGTAAGTTAAGAATACTGATAGTACCTATCCTGTGTGCTTGTTGGGAGGATTAAATAAGATGGTTACTTTACATATTGGATGTGATGTCTAGTACATGTAATAAGCATTCAGTAAATTTTAGTTATTATCACTATAATGTTTAATACATGCACAAGCATATGGCAGGGGGTGGCACTAAAAAGTTGATGGGAGATACGTGAAACACATGACATTCTGAGTGTTGAATTACAGTTATGTGCAATATTGCTGTCCTCCTCTGCTAAATTTCATGTTCCTAGGCAGTAGACAGAGACTATGTGGTACCAAAGAGTTTTCCAGATAGGCCGGAAAGATAAAGACTGAGTCCTTGCTATACTGGTACAAAATGTGAGGTAGAGGAAGAAAGAATTCCGAAGGGTCTATAATTTGAACTGTAGTTTGACAGACAGTAAAGATTTCAGAGACAGAAGAGAGTGTTCAAAAGAAGAATTTTGGGAGAAAAATTAAAATGTTTTTAAAGGTGGGGATAGAATTTAGTTTGAATAAAATGTAGAATGTTCTTATGAGGGTGAGTGATGAGACATCAAATTGATAGTTTTCAGAAGACAAAAATCTTTTTTTTTAAGGACTTATTTATCTTATAACTAGAAGTTTGTACCTTTTGAGTACTTTTTCACATTTTGCCCATTCCCTGTCCCCTGTTTCTGGCAACTGCCAGTCTGTTCTCTGTACCTATAAGTTTTTTTATTTGTTTAGATTCTACATATGAGATCCTATGGTATTTATCTTTCTCTCTCTGACTTATTTCACTTAGCATAATGTCCTCAAGGCCTATCCATGTTGTTGCAAATAGCGGTATTTCCTTCTTTTTTCTGGTTGAGTGATATTTATATATATTCACATTGTCTTTATCCATTCATCTGTTGATGGACACGTAGTTTGTTTCTGTCTTGGCTATAGTAAATAATGCTGCCATAAACATGGGGGTGCAGATATCTTCTTGAGATAGTGATTTTATTTCTTTTACATAAATACCCACAAGTGGAACTACTGGACCATATGGTACCTCTATTATTTAATTTTTTGGGGAACCTCCATACTGTTTTCCATAGTGGCTGTACCATTTTATATTCCCACCAACAGTGCAGCAATATTCCCTTTTCTCCACATCCTTGGCAACACTTATTATTTTTTGTCATTTTGAAAACAGCCATTCTAACAGGTATGTGGTAATATCTCATTGTGTTTTTATTTGCATTTCCCTAATAACTAGTGATGTTGAGCACCATTTTTTTTCTTCATGGAAAGGCATTTTGTTTTAAATATAGCAGTGTATACATGTCAATCCCAAACTCCCAGTCTATCCCTATCCCCACCTTTCCCCACTGTTAACCATAAGTTCATTCTTTTAAGTCTGTGAGTCTGTTTCTGTTTTGTAAATAAGTTCATTTGTATCCGTTTTCTTTTTTTAGATTGTACATATAAGCGATATCATATGGTATTTGTCTTTGTCTGACTTACTTCACTTAGTATGATAATCTCCAGGTCCATCCATATTGCTGCAAATGCCATTATTTCATTCTTTTTAATGGCTGAGTAATATTCTATTGTATATATGTACTACATCTTCTTTATCCATTCATCTGTCAATGAACATTTAGGTTGCTTCCATGTCTTGACTATTGTAAACAGTGCTGCACTGAACATTAGGGTGCATGTATCCTTTCGGACCATGTTTTTCTCAGGATATATGCCCAAGAGTGGTATTGCTCAATCATACAGTAGCTCTATTTTTAGTTTTTTAAGGAACCTCCATACTGTTCTCCATAGTGGCTGTATCAATTTACATTCCCACCAACAGTGCAAGAGGGTTCCCTTTTCTCACACCCTCTCCAGCATTTATTGTTCGTAGATTTTTTTGATGATGGCCATTCTGACTGGTGTGAGGTGATACCTCACTGTAGTTTTGATTTGAATTTCTCTAATAATTAGCAATGTTGAGCATCTTTTCATGTGCCTCTTGGCCATTTGTATGTCTTCTTTGGAGAAATGTCTCTTTAGGTCTTCTGTCCATTTTTTTATTGTGTTTTTTTTTTTTGACATTGAGCTGCATGAGCTGTTTGTAAATTTTGGAGACTAATCCCTTGCCTTGTTTGCAAATATTTTCTCCCATTCTGTGGGTTGTCTTCATTTTGTTTCTGGTTTCCTTTGCTGTGCAAAAACTTTTCCGTTTAATTAGGTCCCATTTTTTAATTTCTGTTTTTATTTCCATTACTCTGGGAGATGGATCGAAAAAGATCTTGCTACGATTTATGTCAAAGAGTGTTCTGTCTATGTTTTCCTCTAAGAGTTTTATAGTATCTGGTCTTTTAGGTCTTTAATCCATTTTGAGTTTATTTTTGTGTATGGTGTTAAAGAATGTTCTAATTTCATTTTTTTACAGGTACCTATACAGTTTTCCCAGCACAATTTATTGAAGAGACTGTCTTTCCTCCATTTTCTAGTCTTGCCTCCTTTGTCATAGATTAATTGCACCTGTTAGTCATTTGTATGTCTTCTTTGAAAAAATACCTATTCAGATCCTCTTCCAATTTTTTCATTGGATTATTTGTTTGCTTGTTTGCTTTTCTATTTAGTTGTGTGAGTTTAGAAGGCACTGAATCTTACACTAGGGGTGTGAACTTCACTTAGTGGTGAGTGAGGAGAAGTTGATTAGCCTGGGGGTCTATATGATGACCTTGTTAGCTATGTGCAGGCAGGATGGTGGTAAGATTTCAGAGCGCAGTAGATCAGCAGGAAAAACTGTAGTCCATACACATTTGGGGTAATCTGATCTTGAAATAATGCTGGCCTGAACTAGGAACTAAACATAGGAGATTAAATCTAGAGACATTAAAATGTGAAAGAGAAAAAATCCATCAATAAGGGACTTGTAAAATTCATGTAGTTATTATAAAAAGAAACACTAGTCAGCTATTAAAAATAGCAAGAGAATCCTATCTACATCCATCACTTACTATTAAGAGAAGAAAGGCAGTAGGCAAAATAGTATGTATCATATGATACCATTAGGATAAATTCAGTTATATAAACGTTTTAATAAAAATTACTTATGGGAATAGAGATAGGGGAAGGGCTATTATTTTTAATTTTATAATGATGTACCGCTCGAATTTTTTACAACAAACATTATTTTAACCATAACATTTAAATATTAAACAATAATAAACCACAACATTTAAATATTAAACAATAATAAGCTTTGTGAATTAGATCATCGGTAAGAACATAAATATCCAACTCCCTAGAAGGCTAAGTAATTTGCACATAGCACGATCTCAATAATTACTTGTTGGAAAGAATGAATGACTAAAATAAGAGGCAATAAATCCATAGAATTCTAAAATAATGGATCCAATTTTTAAATTACTCTGGATCGGGGAACTGAGAATTGATCTTCTAATTATGATTCCCCATAAATTATGAAAACAGACTGCAGTGATTACCTCAGCTTTTCTTTTTCACCTGTAAAATGGAAGTTGCTGTTTGATTCTATTGAAGACATTAGAGAAAAATGCTGTTTCTTTGATAACTACGTGATATTGAAGGTTACCTACTCTAAAGTTGTCATGTATAAATCTTTAAAGATTTGAGAACTGGTGTTCTGTTATTTAATTTTCTGTTTCAGCGTGTGATTTAAGTCATCAACCAAGAGCTACTATAATAAAAGTACTGCTCTGAAGCATCGTACTGAGGCATGGACTTGTTACACTGCAGGAAACCCATGTCCCTCCTGGGTACTAATGCAGAAAATCTGCAAAACATGTGCCTTTTTAGCTCTTCACACATCCATGTTATAAAGGCAGAAGAACAGAATTATAATTCGTCCAGTAAATTTTCTTTTATTGAATATCAGTATCTCTGAAGCTACAGCCATAAAAATAAATTACATGCCATTTATAGATGCAATTTTTATGGCTTTTATTTTCTTACAGATCTGTGAACATGAGGACAGACATCTTTAGTTTAAGTTCTACGGGCACACTCCTGGCGCCAAGGCTGTAGTAACATACATCATGCATGTTGCCAAGTGCACCTCAAATACATTCTTTTAACTTAATTCGTTGACCACGGCCCATCACATTTACTAAAAATCCTTCCTTTTTTTGTCAAGACACAGAATGATAGTTCTTCCCAAACGTTATCAGTCAGCCTTCTTAAAAAGTCTGGAGGGCAATTCTGCTGTACCAAGACCCAAGTTTAGAAACCTTAAAGAGAACACCAGAATGAATCCATCAAAGAAATATAAAAGAAAACCATTTTTTTCCCTCAAGAAAAAAAAAAAAAAAAACTCCATGAAAAAGAAATCAGAAACAGCCAGCTAAATTAAATGCAGTGTTTTCCCCATCTGTCCCCTGCAGGAGAAAGTGAAATGGCCTCTTGCAGAAAGCAGCTTGCTTTCTTATCTGCTGTAATACGTACAAGCAGTTGTGAGTTACTGCAGTCCATTCATCTGTCAATAAGCACAGAATGAATATCTAAGAAGAAAAGACCTTGTACTCTTGAAGTTTACCATCAGGCAGACAGGAGAGCCGTCGACACGTATAAGTAAAACACAGAGTTATCTCTGAGAACCTCTTTACCAATTTAAGAGAACAGGCGGTTTATCCTTTTCCTCATTGTCATCAGGCATTCTCATCGTCATGCAGTTATCCTCCTCTCCATCTTCCCCATCACCTTTGTTATTGTTGTCAACTTCGTCATCTTTACTATTTTTGTTACTATTACTCCCTCCTCCTCCTTTTCACCATCATCACCTTCACCACAACCACAATAATCACCACAACCACAATAATCCCTTCTTCAGCACAACCACAATAATCACCACAACCACAATAATCCCTTTGGTTCAGCACTTTACAGAAATGATCTTTGAAATCTCAACAAAGTAGGTATTATTGCTATACTTTAAAGATGAAATGATAAATGGTTTTAATAATTTGTCCAAGTCCACACAGAAGATTAAGTAAAAGAGCTAGGCCTTCTGACAACACAGTATTATCTTCTTGAGCTGTTCAAGTCCTTTCTAGAAAACTCCTAATTGGATTTGATCCTTCAGAACCAGAACTGCACAAGACAGTGTATCTTTCAGCAAGGTGACTCAGAGAGAAGAAACCACCTTGAAAAAACTCTCTATATGTGTGTCTTCTTTCTTCCCTCTGATCTATTGCCCACCTCCACAACTGTTATGTGGAAATCAAATCCCTAGCCATACCTTGTGGCACAGTCTGCAGTTGCTTTCGTCCTGTCTACTCAACAACTGGCTGCAGTACAGGGGGCCTTATTTGGGAGTTTTTAACCTACCTGCTTTAGTTCTGCGATAAGAGTCCAGGACTCCTGAGGTTATAGCTCAGCTCTGCCATGAAATCTGTGAAAGGTATAATGTCCTTTATTGGGGCTTCACATTATCTATCTGTAATTGATGTGTGATCATTTTAAATTTCTTTTCAGGGTTCAGATTCTACATGCTACCAAATGTAAAAAAAAGATTTTACATGACAAAAGTAGACTTGCTTATTTGCTTCACAAGTGAATTAACTACTCAAGAAACATTTAAGTTCTCCCCCCAAAATAGTTATAGCAGTAAAATGGAAAGACATCGGGCTTCCCTGGTGGCACAGTGGTTGAGAGTCCGCCTGCCGATGCAGGGGGACTTGGGTTCGTGCCCCGGTCTGGAAAGATCCCACATGCTGCGGAGCGGCTGGGCCCGTGAGCCATGGCCGCTGAGCCTGCGCGTCCGGAGCCTGTGCTCCGCAACAAGAGAGGCCACAACGGTGAGAGGCCCGCATACCGAAAAAAAAAAAAAAAAAAAAAA